>NC_077231.1:45637969-45988392 GCF_027887165.1 Monodelphis domestica
GATCTCTGAAGAAGATTAACGGTTTCAAAGAGGATAAAGTTGGCAAAGTAAAGGAGGAAAACTCAGCCATAAACTCACCACTGAACTGGACAATAGCTTGTAGTCATGCTATGATGCCGAAAGGCCCAGCACACTGGTATCAGCCAATTCTCCACCACCACAGCCACTGGAGAGAGGAAATGAGCCAATATATAGACCTTTCACCCTTGTGTGCCCTCCTCTAAATGTCCATTCTTTAGTTCTCATCTCCTTTGATTAGATTATATCTTTAGAGTTACTTAACACTTTTTTGTTAAGTTCACCTTTTGTTAGTTACTTGACCTTTTTGTGATTAATTTAACCTTTATAGCTACTTAACATCTTTTCGAATTAAGATCTTAAAATAGACTTAGCTTAAAGTTCTAGTTTCACTATAAGGTATGAGTTAAGTACCTTCATTGTTCAAGCAGGAGATTACACCTTTATCTTCCCCTAAAGTAAGGTCTAAGTAGGGTGGAGTAATTTAGAGTTCCCAAGACATTCCTGATTTTGTTAAACTAAGTATCTTCATTGTTAAAATCAGGAAATAGCTAAATCCAATCTTCACAGAATGATTGGACCACTTGAAAGTCACAATCAAAGAAAGAGCCTAAATATCATAATTCAAGAAATTATCAAGGAAAATTGCCCTAATATCTTACTTCCAGGTAGTAAAATAAAAATGATGCTTTCTGAAAGAAGATCCTAAATGAAAACTCCCAGGAACATTATGACCAAATTCCAGAACTCCTAGTAAAAGATAAAATACTTCAAGTAGCCAGAAAGAAATAATACAAATATCATGGAGCCATAGTCAGGATCATACAATATTTAACAGCTTTTAAATGAAAGAATCAAAGGGCTTGAAATATGATGTTCAGAAGGCAAAAGAGCTAGGATAACAACCAAAAATTATTGTTTATTCTTTGTTTCAAGGACCAATGGCATCATAGGGGAGTATCTTGTTTTGTGATTGAATTGGATTTGAGAGGCCGAGTTCTACAAAGGCTTCAGCCTTACTCTCAGAGTCAGATCTAAGTCCAGTGGCAAAATAACCAAGAATAACCTATCCAGAAAAACTGAGTGGAATCCTTCAGGGGGTGGGTGGTGGTGGTGGCTATTTTATTAAATAGAAATGAACTTTAATGAAAATTTTCTTGACAAAAAAAATCAGAGCTGAATAGAAATCTTGACATTCAAACACTAAACTTAAGAGGAGCATGAAAAAGTAAACATGAAAAATAATCATAAGGGACTTGAAAAAGTTAATCTCTTTACTTTACATATGAGGAGGTGATTCATGTAACATCTAGGATCTTTGTCATTATTAGGGCAGTCAAAATTAGTTTACATAGTTGAAGGGCATGGGTGTTAGCCAATTAAAGTGATCTCCAAAAAAATGAAGGAGAAGTGGAAGAGGGATGCACAAGAAAGAAGTGATAGAATGAGAAAAAATTTCTCAGATAGAAGAGGCTCAAAAGTGTAATGGAGGGAGAGAAATGGAGTCTCCCACCACTAATTTCAGGACCAGAGTGTGGTAGAAATGGAATGTAGCTGAGGGATGAAGAGAGGGATAGACTGGTTTGCCTCTTTCCCTTCCCTGGTAAACCCCACTCTGGTTGCCTTCCCTCAGAGACTTGGTTGAAACAAAATATAGGACAGATAGCTTCTCTCTCTCTGAGGAGAAAATGTAACTTTTCTCCCACCCCACCCCCCAACTTCAAATCTTCTTTCTTGAACACTATGAAGCAGGCGCTGGATTTAGTAAATGGCTATTTATTCTAAAGGACCACATGAAAGGTAGGGGAAATGAATTGTGGAATAAGGTAATTGGAAAGGTGGGAAACAGAAAGTCCCTGACAATAACAATTGAACCCCTTCTCCCCAAATCCCACAGGGTCAGGATTTGCCTGCCTGACCCACTGGCATCAATTGTGAGTTGTCCTGACTCCTAGCTGTCCTAGCTGTTATCAAGTTCAAGGATTTTTAGAGGGATTTAGAGGAAGTTTTCTCGTGGTGAATAGCTTTCTGGCAAAGTCCTATTCACTCTGGCTTTTCTTCACTGGATACTGGGGTCTGGCTTCACAGGAGGATGCTCCATGCTCAGAGGTTTGCTCAGATGAACCTTTCTGGTGGGCTTCCCAAAGAGAAGTGAGTTCATCTGTTTGGATCTTCTCAGTTTCTCTGCTCCTTCTCTGGAATTCTCTGTCCTTCCCCGGCTCAAGATGGTCTTCCAGCATGATGGATCTGCTTGTCTTCTTCCTCTGGTAGATTAAGTCTAAGTTTCCTCTCTTACAAAAGGAAGAGTTTTTACAATGGAAGGAAAAATGGAGGGAGTGACAGGCAATGCTTGAATCTCACTCTCATAGGAATTTGTTCAAAGGAAAAAGAATATATATGCACATAGATACAGACACACACACACACACACACACACACACACACACACACGCTCAGTTGTGCATAGGAATGGAACTTACCCAAAAAGGAAATAGGAGGGGAATAGAAGAGAGGGAGAGAATGATAAAAGGGAGAGTGGATTAGGGGAGACAGTGGATACAGGCACACTAGACTCTTGAGGAGGGGAGAGAGAGACAGAGACAAGAGAGTGGGAGAGAGAGAAAGAGACAGAGACAGAGACAGAGAGAGACAGAGTCAGAGACACAGACAGACAGAAGAAAGACAGAGAGAAGGAGGAGGAGGAGGAAAAGGAAAGGACAGAGAAAAAAAGAGTTTGGGTAATCACTGGAATTTTTCCCAGTTGGGGCTATAGCTCAATAAAGATGTCTATTGAAATATATTTATAGCTCTCCAAGGCATAGAATAGATCAAATGAATCTGGACTTATACTCAGATAAAAAAACAAACCAAGAGTGATCTTAAAAAAAATAAACTTTATCTTCTATCTTAGTATCACTTCTAAGACATAAAAGCAGTGAGGGCTAGGCAGTTTGGGTTAAGTGACTTTCCCAGGGTCACACAGATATTCTTTTATTTTTGTTCTTTTGAATTTGTTTTTATTATTTCCTAATGTCTTATGGAGGCATTAGTCACCATTTGTCCAATCTAATTTTTAGAGAGCCATTTTCTTCTTTGAGGCTTTGTACTTTCTTTCCTAGGGAGTTATTTTCATATTTGAGGTTTTTGTATTTTACTTTTTATGCAGCTATTTTCTTTAGTAAGCTTTTCTTCTAAGCTGTTGATTTTTTTCCTGACATTTTTCTTTTCTAGATTTTCTTCTAAATCTCTTATTATTTGTTTTTTTCATCCTCTTTTGAAACCCTTCCAAGAGGTCATTTTGGATCTGACATCTTTTCACATTTTCCTTTGAGGCTTCACAAATTTTCATTTTTGAATTGCTATCTCTTTCCAGGTTTGCATTTTGTTCATCCCTGTTGCTGAAATAGTTTTCCGGTGTCCGACTTTTTACTTTCTTTTGTTCATTTTGGGGAGATTTTTTCCTGTCTTTGCCTATATGTTGAAGCTTAGCTCCATTCCTGGCATGGAGGGAGTATTGACCTCAGTTCATACCATGATCTATTGCAGTGCCTGGGGTTGGCTCATCTGTCTCAGGTGCCAGACTGTATACTCCTGGTTGGCTGCTGTGGGGAGGTTTGCAGCTCTTCAGACTAAATGCTACTTGCCCCGGATCTGTCCTCAAGGCCGGACCTTGTTAGACTGAGGTCCTCCCATTGCTGCCCACACTGGTTTGAGCTTGGTTGGACTGTGCTTGGCCTCATTTCCCCCCCAGCTGCCTTTACTATATCACATTGGTGTCCACTCTTCCCTTGCTGGGACTGAACTGAGCCTGGCTGTGCTCATTCCCATGCTTCTCTTGCTATATTGCTCCTGAGTCCTGCCCCACACTAGACTGTGTTCTCTCCTCTGACCCCAGAAGTTGGGTCCTATTTGCTCTACCTCCTCTTCTGTTGGTTTCATCACTCGGGTATTTATTTTGGGCATTTTGTCTGGAGGATGATTGGCAAACTCCAAGTATTTCTTACTCCATCATCAATCCCACACACAATCCCTCTCCCCTTGGTCACATAGCTAGGAGGTCAAATTTGCACCCAAGTCCTCCCAACTCTAGGTATGGTGCTCTAGCCACTGTGCTACCTTGCTGCCTCTACAGTGTTCTTTACAAAGGAGGCTTCATGAGTAAAATGAGAATAATGACCCTCTGAGGCAGGCACGCATCCTTCCTATAGTTTGAAGAAACCTCTCCCCACAGGGTAGAGTTGAGACCTGAGACATGAATGTCAGCCTGAAAGAAGCCCTTGGGAAAGGAGGTTCTATTCACCTGAGCCTAAGGACAGGTAAGCTCCCTAAGGGGAGATCCAGGCATGTGGTTATTCTCTCTGCAGAGGCTAGCACAGAATGTGGTACAAAGAGGTTATTTAATGAACACTTGTCAAATTGAACTGAAAGAAGAAAAGGACAAGACAGTATTGATATATTCTAAATTCTGGGAAGGACAAAAAAAATGATAGGGTCAGCTGGTTGGCTCAGTGGATTGAAAGCCAACCTGGAGATGGGGGGAGGTCCTGAATTCAAATCTGACCTCAATCACTTCCTCACTATGTGACTTTGGGAAAATCACTTAACTCCCATTATGTAGCTCTTACTATTCTTCTGTCTTGGAACTAATATATAGTGTTGATTCTAAAATGGAAGTTAAGAATTTTTTTAAATGGTATGGGACCAGTGGCACAGGGCTCCATAGACGAGAAATATCTTTTGTTAATCAATGGAAGTAAGTATTTTTCATCTATAAAGTAACATCCATATATGCCTGATATATTCCGTGACTTTTTGTCCATCATTCTCAAAGTTTTTTCTTGAGAAGAACATTTCTGTGGCCCACCTTTTGCACCTGCTTTGTACTGCCACTATGAGATCAAACAAATTAAAATTTGCCAGCATTAATGAGAATGGCATTATTTTTGGCAAAACAGAAATCTGCTATAATAGAACAAACTTTGACTTTTTGTACCAGGGTATGAATCTTCACTCTACAATTTCTTCTTCATGTGATCTAGGCTATTATTTCACTTCTCTGTTCTTCACTGTCCTCACCTGTAAAAATGAGGGAGTCAGCCCAAATGACCTCCATTTTTTTTTCTTGCTCTAGCTCTATGAGCCTATAATCAAGTAGGGAGTTTCACGTTAGTGTATTTCAAGTGTTATTACATCATACTTGTAAGATTTAAATTAACATCCCCAAACTCCAAGTATAATGTTTTATAAGATTTATTAATAATCCCTTGAAGTAGAAGAAATAAAAGAAAAAAGTAAAAGCCTAAGTAAAAAACACCTGAGTAAAATTCTACTACCCAACGCTCACCCATCCTCCACCAGCCACATTTCTGGGAGTAGAGAATGAGAGGGAGGAGCTACACAAAAATATATCCTCCGTACATTAGCATGTAAGGTAAAAAGGAACATGAGAAGCTGGGAAAGAGAGTTCTGGGGACACAAAGGCACAGATACAATTTTATTTGAAAACAGCAACACTATCATTTCAAAACTTAGAGTAGTGCCCCAATCGAATGTAAACTCCTTGAGGAGAGGGACTACTTCGCAGTGTCTAGAGTATGGTGCCTAGCATATGGTAAGCACTTTGCTGATTGAACCTATATTGCTGGAAATGAGAAAAGATAGAGAAAGCATTCCTATGTGTCAGGGGATGGCTACGGAGTCGCAAGAATGAAAGACTGAAACATTATCAAAGCAGGGATAATGAACATCTATTGTGTGCAGCTACACAGGTTTTAAAGCTCCCCTTGAGAGAAACAACCTATCTTCCCCAGTCCTCCCCAGAATGTGAACTGGGGAGTCAACGAGTTCTCAAGAATTCTTGGAATTGTTTATGCAGCCTTATTTTGAGAATTCTATGTTTTCATGTACTCAGCAGGAATCTAGTGGTAGTCTCTCGGTGATCGAGAATGACAATTGTCTTTGTGCAGTTTCATCTACGGTGTACCCTCATGTGGCTTTGGAGTCCAAAGGCTGAGGGGCACAGTTTGTGGCACATGGGGCATGGGACTCCAGTTGTTACGGGAGGCGCGGTTGTGGCCTGGTGTCAGTGTTCACGCTCAGCGGCAAGACGTCAACGTCTTTCATCTTCAAAGGTGGTGGCAGCAAGGTGAATGTGGGCTCGCCAGCTGCTTCTGTCAGAGGCAGCGAGTTCTAGTTGCTTTGGTGTCATGCCAGCCCACTTCAAGTTGGCCTTTAGCTGATCCTTGAATCTTTTCTTTGGCCGGCCTTGTTTCCTGAGTCCAGCTGACAGTTCACCCTAGAATACCTGTCTTGGTATTCACGGTGGGTCCATGCGGATGACGTGTCCAGACCATCGTAGCTGGGTTTGAGGACCAGGACTTCGATGCTGGTAGAGTTGGCTCTGTCGAGGACTTCCTGGTTGGTGATTCGGTCCTGCCATCGGATCCTCATGATTGACCGGAGAGAGCGTTGGTGGAATTGCTCCGGCTGCTTCATGTGCTTCCGGTACAGTGTCCATGTCTCACAACCGTACAGGAGCGAGCTGAGAACCACTGCGTTGTACGCTTTGAGCTTCGTCGCAGTGCTTACACCACTGTGTTGGAGGACTTTGGAGCGCAGCCGCCCGAGTGCCTGGCTGGCCTTTTGGATCCTGGCATTGATCTCGTGGTCTAGGGACCTGTCTTGGCGATGGTGCTGCCCAGGTACTTGATAGTGTTGACGTTAGAAAGCTGCGTGCCATTGATTGTAATGCACGGCTGGTTTGTTGGCCTCCCTGGTGCAGGTTGGAACAGTACCTCTGTTTTGCTGAGGCTGATAGTCAGGCCAAACAGTTTTGTTGCAGTGGAGAACCTGTCCACAATGGTTTGGAGATGATTTTCTTGGTGGGCCATGAGAGCACAGTCATCTGCAAAGAGAGCTTCCAGGATGAGTCTCTCTGTTGTCTTTGTTTTTGCAGTCAGGCGGCGAAGGTCAAATAGTGAGCCATCCAGTCGGTATTTGATGTAGATGCCCAGGTCTAGATCCATCACAGCAAGTCGTAATACTTGGGTGAAGTATAGGTTGAATAGTACCGGAGCGAGGACACAGCCTTGTTTCACGCCATTGGAGATGCTGAAGCGATCAGAAGTCTCTCCACCAGATAGGACTTCCCCTGTCATGTTGACATGAAAGAGCTGAATCAGGTTGACGAATTTTGCTGGGCAACCGAGCTTGCTGAGGATCACCCACAATCCATCCCTGTTCACTATGTCGAACGCCTTTGTCGGGTCTATGAAGACAATGTAGAGACTCAGGTTCTGCTCAAGGCATTTTTCCTGCATTTGCCTCATCATGAAGACCATGTCGATGGTGCTGCGATCTGGTCGGAAGCCACATTGTGATTCAGGCAGGTTCTGCTCTGAAACAGATGACAGGAGTCTGTTGAGTATAACATGGGATAGGATCTTTCCAGCAGTGGAGAGTAGTGAGATGCCTCTGTAGTTGTCACAAGCTGCTCGTGCGCCTTTGTTCTTGTATAGGGCTACGATGGAGGCATCTCCGAGTTCTGGGGGCATGTCTTCCTCTTCCCATATGTTGGTCAGCACTATGTGGAATTCCTGGAGCGCCTTTCCATTTAAGGTCTTGTACACCTCGGTTGGGATCCCGTCTTTACCGGGTGCCTTGCCTGCACTCATTTGTTTAATGGCTTTTTGGACTTCCTCTATTGAAGGAGGGACGTCAAGTTGTTCAATGGAGAGGTTTTGGGGGATCTGGTCAAGGGCGCTTTGGTCGACTGAAGAGGGTTGGTTGAGAAGCTGACTGAAGTGTTCTTTCCACCTGTTGCTGATGCCTTTTTTATCTTTTATGAGAGTGTCACTGTCAGAGGATAGCAAGGGAGTGGTGGTGGGTTTTAATGGCCCATAGACAGTCTTGAGGGCACTGAAAAATTGTTTGTAGTTTTTCATATCAGCAAACTGCTGGATTTCTTCTGCCTTTTTTCCCACCATTGGTCTTGCATCTTCCTGATCTCATGCTGCGCCATGGCTTGGAGAGACTTGAATCTGTCCTTTTTAGGAGCAGAGTTTGGGTTATTTTGCCACTATATAAAGGCTTTGTTCTTCTTGCTCAATAGGTCTTCAATAGCAGTGTTGTTCTCATCGAACCAGTCCTGGTGGTTGCGTTGTTTTGGGCCTAGGACTGCCTTTGATGTTTCCTTCACTGCGTCTCTGAACTGGTTCCATTTCTCAGTTGAGCTTCCAGTGAGTGGTCCCTTGGCAGACAGCTTGTTGTCCAGGCAGGACTGGAATGTTTGCAAATAAGATGGATCTCTACCATGACTCACGTTGTAAAATGCGCGAACTGTCTGGGTGCGTTTTGGATGGCGAGGCGCAATGCACATTTGAAGAGTCGCTCTAGTCGCTCTAATGCTGGTCTGTCCAGCATTCAGCTCCTCTCATGGCTCTGGTGATCTTTACATCCTGGATGTCTTGCCAGCGTACAATGATGTAGTCTATGAGATGCCACTGTTTTGATTGCGGGTGCATCAACTCAGCAGAAATAGTATGTCACAAACACCTGGGAAGAGGAACTCTTTCCCATGGATTCATGGAAGGTTCACTGCAATTCCCCCCTTTTGTTTATGCCATCCAATTCCCTTTGGTACAGGATTCCAGTAATAGTTTTTTGAAATACAGCAAAACTAGTCATTAAAGCTTTTAGTAAACAAGGCAAGTATAGACAGATAAACAAAATCACAAGTGCATCAACTACAAGAAGAGTAATATCATGAAATAAGGAGGAAAACAACCCTTTTCTTGTATTAATCCAATCATACAAAGAATCCACAATATGTTGTGGTTCGTGATTCTTCTGTAAGGACAAATTAATATTTTGAATCAATATACTGAGATCATTAATATCTTTGGTGATGTTTTCACAGCCCCATAATCCCTGTAATTGTAATTTAATTTTTTCAAATGTTTCTGTGTCATTATTTACTGTTATGGGTAGCAAGCAAAATGCAGTATATCTATAATCACATTTCATGCGTGTTTTCAATGATAGATATTCTACTTCATTTGTTAGATCAATCATATTTTTTCTGCAACATCATAATACTTTTATAAAAACTTATATCAATTTCTTTTTGTCCTTCTAATGCTGAGGTTACATTAGCAGCCAATGCCTTCAAATATTTGACATCATGCTCAAGAGTATGTAGATTAGATACTGATTGCACTAAAGATACAGAACCTGTAAGTAGAAGCCAATGCTGAAACTAATGCTACTATGCCTAATGCAATACAAGTAATACATCGTTATGTCATGGTCTTATTTTTTGTTGTAATATATGAAGAATTTGATCCCCTGGACTACCATACCATGAATCTTTATGTTCAGTGGCAAAAAGGGCCATGCATGGTCGCTTGATAATTAAGACCAGCCCATCCACTTGTGATCCTACACAATAACTGACCCTACAATTGCTACAGGTTCTTCTAATATCTAACTCCTTTGTTTGTTATTTCAGTAATGTTCAAGGCTTTAGGATGATTTTTTACTGTAGTCATAAAGGCATATCCCCCTGTTAGGCAAGCTTGAATGTCTAATGTAACACTTCTATTTACTGGTTTTTGGACTTTCCCATTATTAGTAACATTAACATAATGAGACATATTTACTTTATCCAATGCCAGGGCTATCTTTCCATAATCAGTCAAAATCTGTGTGAAATTAGCAGAATGTAACCAATTAGCTCTGGGGGTGTCACCCACAAAGGCAAGCTGAATCCTATAAAACAATCATGAAATTTATAAGAATCCAGTTTCTTTCCAATACACCTTGTGTCATTATGCCAAGACACCCAAGTCATGTTTTTCCAATGGATACATGATGCCCTTTTAGATCTACATGATAGCAAAGGCTGAAACATATTGATAGTGTCTCCTTGTTCGTATTCCATCTCATATGGACAAACAGGTCTTCCTTGTCCCCATATACTGTTACACAATTCCCCCAACCATCCTAAATATTGTAGTTGCCCATAACCTTCATATTTTACCTTTTTGTCTATGTGATAAGGTCCTATCCAGAAAGAGTCTGACAGGTCAGGATGACCATAATAATGCGCCTGCAGAGATCTGAGGGGCAGGCATTCAGGATGGTCTTGTGCGAGGCACGCTGGGGGTGTCTCAGCTAGTCCAGTCCAATTGAAAGAAACAAACAAATGATTGGCCTGATTGCTGTCCCTATATGGTCCTTCAAAATGATAAATGCCTGGAATGCCAGAGTTGTTTTTTGTATATAAGATGACTTCCGGTAAAGCGTGTCCCATGCCGACATACTCTACCCAAGGTGGTTATTCCCAAAAAGCCCATTTCTTTATTCTGATAGCTGTACTTAAATTCTGAAATAGAAGCAGAAGAGTCAGTATCTTATGGAGACATTGTCGGTTCTCCTTGCCAGGGCTTCCTGCGTCCTCTCCTTGTCCTTCTCTTTATGGTCAATTTCTCAAACTCAGCAGGAAGGGAGCCATATTCTGTCTTTACCTGTGGAGACACAAACAAAACCTTGGCCTGGCAGGACCACTGGGTGGGGTCCTTGCCAAGATTGATTATTATCTTTCCACATGACAAACTTTTGTGTGTGGCAGGGAGCACAGGAGCGGTGGTACCTGAATTTCTTTCATAAGAAAATGCAGAGAAAAAATTTTTAGCTCTGGATATATTATTGGAAGTAAAGATCAAATTATTTATAGTATATACAGCTATTGCCAATCGTCGATGCAGGAGCTGTCTCCCCCTTTTTGTTTTAAAAGAAACACTTTTAATATTTGATTACTGCGCTCCACAATAGCTTGTCCTTATGGATTATACGGGATACCTGTGAGGTGTTGAATACCCCAACTTTGAGAAAAAAGAAAAAATTGTTTGGAAATATAAGCTGTTAAGATTAACATTTGCCAAACTGTGGCAGTTAAAAATTAGTTTCTTGCTCGAAGTATTATATTTTTATGAGGTTTATTTAAGATTAAGAATTTAAGAAAATCCAAGTAAGAAAGCATGTGCCTAGGTGGGCCGAGAGGTCCATTCAATTTCACTTACATCATGAGAGACGCATCTGCTTGGAAGCAGAAGTAGGAAGAAAAATCAGTAGGCTTTACAGCCAGTTAAATAGAAATTTTGATCTCGCCCAGGTGAAAATTTCAGTGAGATTAGAGGACATCTCGGGAACTAGAGCAAGGACTTCTGGGGATTGAAGTCCAGGGTTCAAATCTCCATTTTTACAATCCCCTATTTGAGCATTTGGGAAAAAGATTTTCCCCAAAGGGTCATGAAAACTTAATCAACTTAAGAATTACAATAATTTGAGGATAAGAGAAAAAAAAACAACAATTGCTGGACGCATTGACAAAAAGCCATTTAGGGGGCAGTCCCCTTTGGCATGAAAGTATACATACAAATAAATGTTCAATCAACCATGCCCAAAGTTCAATTTTGATCTTCTTGTGCAGCTTGTGGTCTGGAGGCTTCTTCATGGTGTCTTCTCCAAGAGTTCAGTTTCTGGATTCAGAGAGGTATCATCTTTACCTAAAATTCTTCTTAAAAGGAATTTAAACTTTGCAATTTAAAATAATAATATTTTTTACATTTTGCCATCTTGAGGGTGATTGAAAAACACAGGATAACTTAGGGATGCATGGTTGAGTTATGAGGTATATGAATCAATTGGTAAGAGAAATTAAAAGACATCAGAAAAATCCAAATAAAAAAGAAAATTTCTGGATAAAAATATAGACTATCAAAATCTTATGTGTGAAAATTCCAAGTAAAGGAAAAGTAAATCTATAACAGGTCCTTGAATCAGGGCCCAATTAAAATGATCTAAGCAATGATGCATTTACCCAGTCAGTAGCCAGGACTACAGAAAGTTGCCACACTATGAAAGACAGAAAAAGGGACCAGATTATAGGAGCCAGGTAGGAGCCAAGGTTTGGGATACTCGTCTGTAAGTATTTTCAGAGTGAGTGTGGACACAAGGAAAGCCTATGTCATAACAAATATTAAACAAAGTAACCTTGAGTCTTTGCCTTGGAAGTGCATCAATCTGGCCTGGATTGGTTTATCTTTGGCCCTATGCAATGGTTCTTTTGTGTATATCTTGTCTTGGAATCAGACAGAATTATTAAGCAAGTCCCATAATTTTTAAAAATAATTAGTGGCATCATTATTATAGTCTCAAGCTTTTGGGGGCATGCATTATTTTAAACTTATATTACTACAAAATCAAAATGTTAAAGAAAATCTTAATGCTGGTGACATGTGCTTCAAATATAAAAAAGAGAGAAAAAATTAAAAAAACTGAAATAGTATATTGCACATGCAAGAAAAATATAATAAAAGAGTTTTAAAATTCAAAAATATAGCTTATAATCATTGACCCACTGTGTCAGCTAAGAAAATGTAGAATACAAGGTTTTCTCACCAAAAATGAGATCCATTTCCTCTTCACATCTGGCTATGATCCATTGTGAGTATGAGCAAATGAATGTTACAAGTTTTGTTTTGTTTTAATAAAGAACAGTATTACAAATATGTAGATATCAATATCCCCCAAATTCTCAATAGCCCAATTAATTACAATAGCAAACAAACACACTATCATATTTCACATAACTTGCTGTATGGCATTTTTAAAAGCCTATGAACTGAGGGATATTTGTCACAATTTTTACAAATCTTTCAACTTTGGTATTTAAACAAAGTAAAACTTATTTTGGGTTTAGAACATTATCAAGAAATCTAGATATCATTCTGGTGGAAGTAAAGTAGTGAGCTGAAGAGTATAAATGTTTGGAGGCTTTTTAGGGGTACAAATGCCCTGAGATTAACTGCCCAACTTCCATTCACATATTTAGAAATGTGGGAAGGTTGGGGTTATAAAATGTATTTCACTTCAGCTACTAGAATGGGCCTTACACCTCATGTTAGGGGCAGACAAAAATGACCAGAGATTGTTAAGAAAAAATTCTAAAAATCATGTCTAGAAAACCCTTAAAATCAAATGAGATATTTAGCACATTAAATTTTCCAAAGGTTGTTATGGCACTTTTCTTTGATGGAGTCCATCTATCCTCTATGTGACAATTTACAAAGTCAAAATTAGAAAGGCTGTTTTTAAATATGGGCTTACTCAATGTTTGTTCAGTATGGTTATAGGGGGAAAGCAACAGAATATAACAGTAGTTAAAACTCAGTACATTAAAATTATTTAGTGTAATAGAATAATATTGAATGCAGTAATATATGAATTTAAAATCACAAAGTTAAACCATAAGCAAAACAAACAGAAAAATGCAATAGAATATAGAGATTTTTATAAACCATTGGAGTCTGAAATGCCTTAAAAATATAACCTCCAGTCTCTTTAAAGTTCCTTGGTTTTTTTTTATCCATTTAGATGCCTATTGTCAGAAGGCAAATTGGTAATGGTTAAGCAATGGGGTTTAGCCAAACCATCCAGGGCCACACAGCTGGGAAGTATCTGAGGCCAGATTTCAACTGAGGACCTCTCGTCTCTAGGCCTGGCTCTCAGTCCACTGAGACACCCAGCTGCCTCCCCAAAGTTGGTTAAAGAGTTGTAGGGAGCTGAATGAATTTCCTCTGACACGCAGGTGAAGTCAATAAAAGGATCAATTCAATTAAAAGATATCCTTGTAAAATAGCTATGCTTTTAAGTTCCTGTTTGGAAAAGTCTCTTTCTTCTTTCCCTATTCTTTCTCCCCTCCTACGATCGCTTGCCCCCAGTTCACATGGGGGCTAATCTTAGCCTAAGTGAAAATTACCCCATTTGTTACCAGCTGGATTTTGATCCTGAAGAAATTGGGTCTGCTACCAGCAGCCTGGGTGATGAGCCATCTGGGTCTGGGGCGCAGAAATAGGTAGGTAGTGGCTGGGAGTGCGGGGTGGCAATTGCTGGGGCCAGGTGAGTGGCAAACAGCAAACAGGTCTGGAGAGGAGGTGGGAACTCAGGAGAGCAGGCACCAGGTGAGAATGGAGTGCAGCTGGAGCACAGCTGGGCCGGCGGGAAAGACAGGCAGGAACTGAGACCAGGTGAACAAGAGAGAGACCACCGGGGTGGGCAGAGTCGGGACAGGAACACAGGCAAGCGCGAGATAAGTCAAGAGGCTTGCTAAAAAGGCTTGGAGAAATGTGACTTAGAAATCATTATCTAGGCTATCCTTTAAAAAAAAATTGAGAGTCTTTTGTCCCATTAGGTCGCCAACTGTTAAGATTAAAATTTGTCAAACTGTGGCAGGTAAAAATTAGTTTCTTGCTCGAAGTATTATATTTTTATGAGGTCTATTTAAAGATTAAGAATTTAAGAAAATTCAAGTAAGAAAGCACGTGCCTAGGTGGGCCAAGAGGCCCATTCGATTTCACTTACATCATGAGAGACGCGTCTGCTTGCAAGCGGAAGTAGGAACACAAGTCAGTAGGCTTTTACAGCCAGTTAAATAGAATTTTTGATCTCGCCTAGGTGAAAATCTCAGTGAGATTAGAGGGCATCTCGGGAACTAGAGCAAGGACTTCTGGGGATTGAAGTCCAGGGTTCAAATCTCCATTTTTCCAAAGCAGGTCTATTATTTGTTTTAAATGTTCTGGGGGGGGGGGGACCAGCCATCTAAAAAGTCATTAAGCAGAGATTAATAAATGAGAAGTTCTTTCTCCCATCAAGCAGGGAGCCCATAAAAACCCTGAATAAGTATCCACAGTGACATGAACATATTTATGTCGCCTAAAGGACGGTTCATGGGTTACATCCATTTGCCATATATCTGTACTACTTAAGCCTCTGGGATTCACACCAATATGCATTGGGGGGGGGGTTGGAACATAATTAGTGTTTTGGTTTTTTTTAGTTTTAACAATACTCCTGGCTTGATCTTTTGTGATTTGGAACATTTTGCATAAAGCAAAATGGTGAAATCTATGATGTGAATCCTCAGCTACTTGCACATCAGTTAGATAACATTGAGCAATCAAAGCTTGATCTATGATATCATTTCCTTTAAAAATTGGTCTAGGCAGGGGGCAGCTGGGTAGCTCAGTGGATTCAGAGCCAGGTCTAGAGACGGGAGGTCGTAGGTTCAAATCTATCCTCAGACACTTCCCAGCTTTGTGACCCTGGGCAAATCACTTGATACCCATTGCCTAGCCCTTACTACTCTTCTGCCTTGGAGCCATAAGACAATTATAACTTTGTAAAGCCTTTCGTGTTTTGCTTTTTAGATGTAGCCATTCAATGACTCTTTGTTTCTGAGTTATGGCACCTGTTGGTAACATTGGAGTTGCAGAAATAGTCACTTCCATGGCTAATTGAGGCTGATAATGGTTAAGTAGAGCCTGATTTAATTTGTCTTCTCCTGTCTCTAAAGCAAGAGAGGCCTCAGGTGTCAAAGTTCTAGGGAAATTCAAATCAGAACTCCCTTCCAGTATTTTGAATAATGGTTGTAATTCAGTTGTAGTAAGAAATGAATATTGCCTAACCCAATTGACATCACCTAACAATTTCTGATAATCAATCAAGGTGTTTCTTTCTTAATTGTATTTTTTGAGGCATAACAGATGTTGCATATAGATAGAGTATGGGACTTGTTTTTTGAATCTTTTCTTGAGCAATGACTAAATGGTATTTTTGCAAGGTAATTTCCAATTGACTCTAGCACTTTCTAATTTGGGATTCATCTTCAGCCACAATAAGAATGTCATCCATATGATGGATAATGTACAGAGCAGGAAAATGTAGTCTTACAGAATGAAGGGCTGAAGCTGCATTGCCTGTCCAGAGCTTAAAGTAAGACTCGCAATCTGTTTCCAATCATATGGGGTTAAATTATCCGGGGCTATGATTTCCAATAAAGATATAGTGTACGGAGCCTGCATTCCCTATTTAACACAAGCCTCCTTAACGTCTTTTAGTAATTTTCAGGGAATTTTACCAAAGGATCGGTTCCCTGCAAGGGAATCTTCTAAAACTGGATACACCCCAATGTTCTCAGTTCCAGACTCACACAGCTGTAATTGTACTTTTAATTGAATCATAATATACGGAGCAAAAACAGGAGCCAGCGCTGATGGAGAAATTAAAATATTATATGAAGGGCATTTCTGCTCCAATCCACTAGATGGCGACATTGGCTTAGTCAATGATAGATAAACCTTTGATTCAGTATTTTCAATTTCCTTTTCTTCCTCAGAATCCTCCTCCTCACTAAGTAATAATGTAATTTTCTTTTCTGCCTCTTTATCTTCCAAACAAAGCGTAACAACATAGTAAATTAGCGCAATTTCAGGCTGTGGTTCTTCATTGCCCTTAAATTTGGATCCAATACGTTCCCAAACCTCTAGAGTCATTCTATTTTGATCCAGAAACCATGGTGCTAATCTCCGGACATATAGGACCAAATCTTTTAACTGCCTCCCTTTTACTTTAACTCCATGTAACCCTAGGACTGTTCTGAGGAGCTTTCCTGCAATGCGCTCTTCATCTGCGATGAATACTGGAATATTACCCATCTTATTTATACCAAACAAATGCAATTATCAGGGGGGGAAATAGTAACAACAAAGAAACAGTACTAGCAAAAGACCAAGATTTAGTCCAACTAAAATACAAATTAAAAGAGCTGATATTCCCTCTCACCTTTAGAGTATTATATACTCACCACCGAGGACATCTCCTTAGCATCGGAACTCTGCATGAGCAGCACGCAGATTCGGGGGTTCTCCAAAAAGAACTGGGGGGTTCCAAAAAAAACAGGGGGACCCCATGTCGGGCACCACTTGTCAGGGGACAGCTACAGAGTTGCAAGAATGAAAAACTGAAACAGTATCAAAGCAGGGATAATGAACATTTATTGTGTGCAGCTACCCAGGTTTTAAAGCTCTCCTTGAAAGAGCTCCCCAGAATGTTAACAGGGGAGTTGACCAGCTCTCAAGAATTCTTGGAATTGTTTATGCAGTCTGATTCTGAGAATTCTATGTCTTGGCGTACTCAGCAGGAATGGTATGTCACAAACACCTGGGAAGAGGAACTCTTTTCCATGGTTTTATGGAAGGTTCACTACACCTATGTACCAGGAACTGTGTTGTATATATATAAGGCACTGTCCATCTCCTCCTCTCCCCCATCTTGGGACTTTGAAAGGACTTTAGGTGACAAGAGGGTGGAAAACATGACTTTGTACATTTTTTCTTGGAGGCCTGGAATGAAAATCAACTTAAGTAGTTATATAATCTCTGGTCAAAATTTCTTAACAAAGGCAACCTGTTAAGCAACAAGGGAATATTTCGTAAGTAAAATAAATCAGATGAATCTTCATTGTTAATTGGCACACTACTCTACAGAGGATAGTTCCCCTGGTTACCTTCTAGCAGGAAATGGAGAAAAGTTTAGGGGACATTGAAAAACTATTCTTTTCTGACAAATAAATGGAGAATCACAACTTTAAGGAACTCAGTGTGAAGGACTATTTTTTTTTTTTTTGTAAAAGAATGAGAGAAAAAAATCTTAACATTTTGGTTGTCTTGAAGAGCTCCTCTTTTCTACCCCCCCCCCCATCACCCTTCAACCTGTATGAGGGCTAGAGTTAATGTAATATCTCCTCATGAAAACCTCATTAAATTTCTCAGTTAAAGGCACTATTGACCAATCAATTAGAGGAAAGTGCTCGGTTTGGGGGTCTGAGAAACTGGCTTCAAATCTAAGCTCTGTCATTACCTATGACACCTTGGATATATCAATTAATCTATTTTTAAAGTTCGTTTATTTATTTACTTAATTAATTAAGAATATTTTTCCATGGTTACAAGATTCATGTTCTTTCCCTCCCCTGCTCCCACCCCCCTCCCATAGGCAATGAGCAATTCCACTGGGTTTTACATGTGTCAATGATCAAGTATGTCAATTAACCTCAATGGGTCTGTTTCCTCTCCTGTAAAATGAGGGAGCTAGATTGGGTGTTTCTTTTAGCTCTGAATCTATGATATTATAATCTTAGAAGTAAACCTTTTATGTGTAATCTTTCTTTCTCTCTAATCTCTCTCTTTTTCTCAGTCTTTCAACTGTAATGGAACTGAGGGAATTAGGAGAGCAAGTGGTTAATTGTGGGAAATGAATGAACCACACTGATCTCATCTTGTAACTCCATTTGTTAGTTCTCTCTTCATTCAGTTGAGGACTTAGTCTAAATTCTGTTTTATAAGAAAAGTTTATTCAATTGTGGGAACTGGGGAAAACCTTATTGCATTGTTTGAGTCTAACCCCGTGTGGCTCAAAAGATCCTTAATTAAGGATCTAAGCTACGTGTCCCAGAAACACGGTCAGATCTTAAAATTGATGTAAGGCATTTTTTCATAATTGTACATCTCAAGCAACCTCTATGTTTTATCTAAAAACTGGTTCCATACTGATCACTCAGTTATTGTTTTCATGTTCTTTTGTTGTTTATAGACAATTGGGAGGAATGGGATATCTCTTTTCCAGACTTCAGGAAATTATAGCTATTCACTTTCCCCCTCCCAACCTAGAAAGTCCCTAATCTTTCGTCCAATTAGAAATAAGATTCCTTAATGTTATATTGTTTCCTTTTAATTACAAGTATCCTTTCCCCATCACAGTTCTGATACATCATGGGTTGGCATAAGAAATTAAATAAAAATTGGGGGAGAATTTTATGGAAGCCTGAGAAGACAAGTGATGGTCAGTAGATGATGCAAAAAAAGTTTTAAAACTCAGAAATACATAACATATATGTATAGTATTTTATAATATATATTTTATCTTTTAATACCATAAATAGGCACTTTGTTTTTTAAAGTTAAAATAAGTAAAAAGTTAAAGTTTACAAAAAGAATTCAAAATCCAGCAGATGACACACAAAGGCTAGAAATGTAAAGATATATTTTAAAATTTAGTAAGTCATAGATGCATACAATGTATGTACTGTTCTGTAAAATACCTGTACAGCATAGATTTACTGTTTAATAACATAAATGAACACCTACATAATACATATGTTTTTCTTAAAATTAAATTTGTAGTACATTAAAATTAAAATTACAAAGAATTGCAGTTCTTTATACTGACTTCAGGATGCCAACCTGGTTTACGGAATCTTTCACATGACATTTCACAATGTTCTGCATCTCAAGTTTCTTATCTCTTGTGTCATTTAAATGCCCTAAACTCTATTATAATCATGGGTCCCAAGTGTAGTGCTCCTAGTGACTTGGAAAATGGTCGCAAGGGAGAAAGTGATGGACTCAAAGGGAAGAGTAGAAGTGTTAGATTCTGAAGATTATGCTTCATTCAGGCAAAATGGCTGCTGTGGTTGGGTACCATTGCCATGTTAATGAGTTGACCATAAGATTCATTAAGAAAAAAGAGAAGGAAATACATGTAAATATTGCTGCAACCACCCCATCAACTGCAAAGCATTTACATAAACCATGTCTCTTGAATTAAAAGTGCAACATTCTTTTGGGTGCAGGATTGTTATAAAGAAGACATTCCAGCAGACTTTGGCATCATATGAAAGAAGGCTAAAGTCCTTCTATGATTTCATCATGGAAAGTGAAAGTGAATGGTCTCCTATGAATTTTCAGGCCAGCAAAGACTGGTTTGAATTTTTTTTTAAAGGTTTACCCCAAGCTATATAAAAAGTAATGGGTGAAGCAATGCCTGCTAATCAAGAAGCAAGTAGGGAATTTTTTGAAATTCTGAAGAAATTGCCTGAAGAGGTATTCAATGCTGGTGAAACTGCCCTATATGGGGAAAAAACACTTGGGACAACATACATCCACCAAGAAGGTTTTTTTTTTTTTAACAACATTTTATTTGATCATTTCCAAACATTATTCATTAGAGACAAAGATCATTTTCTTTTCTTCCCCCACGCCCCATAGCCGTTGCACGATTCCACTGGGTAACATATGTGTTCTTGATTTGAACCCATTTCCATGTTGTTGGTATCTGCATTAGAGTGTTCATTTAGAGTCTCTCCTCAGACATGTCCCCTCCACCCCTGAAGTCAAGCAGTTGCTTTTCCTTGGTGTTTTTACTCCCACAGTTTGTCCTCTGCTTGTGGATAGTGTTTTTCTCCTAGATCTCTGCAGATTGTTCAGGGACATTACACTGCCACTAATGGAGAAGTCCATTACGTTCGATTATATCACAGTGTATTAGTTTCTGTGTACAATGTTCTCCTGGTTCTGCTCCTTTCGCTCTGCATCACTTCCTGTTCCAGTCTCCATGGAATTCCTCCACTTTATTATTCCTTTTTGCACAATAGTATTCCATCACCAACATATACCACAATTTGTTCAGCCATTCCCCAATTGATGGGCATCCCCTCATTTTCCAATTTCTGGCCACCACAAAGAGTGCAGCTATGAATATTCTTGTACAAGTCTTTTTTCCTTATTATCTCTTTGGGGTAAAAACCCAGCAGTGCTATGGCTGGATCAAATACAGTCTTTTATCGCTCTTCAGGCATAGTTCCAAATTGCCCTCCAGAATGGCTGGATCAATTCACAACCCCACCAACAATGAATTAATATCCCTATTTTGCCACACCCCCTTCAGCATTCACTACTTTCCTCTGCTGTCATGTTAGCCAATCTGCTAGGTGTGAGCTGGTACCTCAGAGTTGTTTTGACTTGCATCTCTCTGATTATAAGAGATTTAGAACACTTTTTCATGTGCTTATTAATAGTTTTGATTTCTTTGGCTGAAAACTCCCTATTCATGTCCCTTGCCCATTTATCAATTGGAGAATGGCTTGGTTTTTTGTACAATTGATTTAGCTCTTTGTAAATTTGAGTAATTAAAACTTTGTCAGAGGTTTTTACGAAGATTGTTTCCCAATTTGTTGCTTCCCTTCTGATTTTAGTTACATTGTTTTGTTTGTACAAAAGCTTTTTAATTTGATGTAGTCAAAATTATTTATTTTACATTTTGTGACTCTTTCTAAGTCTTGCTTGGTTTTAAAGTCTTTCCCTTCCCAAAGGTCTGATGTATACTATTCTGTTTGCCTAATTTACTTATAGTTTCCTTCTTTATGTTCAAGTCATTCACCCATTTTGAAATTATCTTGGTGTAGGGTGTGAGGTGTTGATCCAAACCTAATCTCACCCACACTGTCTTCCAATTTTCCCAGCAGTTTTTATCGAATAGTGGGTTTTTGTCCCAAAAGCTGGGATCTTTGGATTTATCATAT
Source organism: Monodelphis domestica (assembly GCF_027887165.1). Lineage (NCBI taxonomy): Eukaryota > Metazoa > Chordata > Mammalia > Didelphimorphia > Didelphidae > Monodelphis > Monodelphis domestica. Next base: position 45,659,247 of record NC_077231.1, read on the forward strand.
ACTGTCTTGCTGAGGTCACTTCCCCCAAGTCTATTCCACTGATCCTCCTTTCTGTCTCTTAGCCAGTACCAAATTGTTTTGATGACTGCTGCTTTGTAATATAGTTTGAGATCTGGGACTGAAAGGCCCCCTTTCTTTGTTTTTTTTTTTCATCATTTCCCTGGATATCTTTGATCCTTTGTTCTTCCAAATAAACTTTGTTATGTTTTTTTTCTAAATCAGTAAAGAAACTTTTTGGAAGTTCTATGGGTATGGCACTAAATAGATAAATAAGTTTGGGTAGGATGGTCATTTTTATTATATTGGCTCGTCCTACCCATGAGCAGTTAATGTTTTTCCAATTTCTCAAGTCTAGTTTTAATTGTGTGGAGAGTGTTTTGTAGTTGTGTTCATATATTTCCTGTGTTTGTCTCGGGAGATAGATTCCTAGGTATTTTATTTTGTCTAAGGTGATTTTGAATGGGATTTCTCTTTCTAATTTTTGCTGCTGAGCTGTGTTGGAGATGTATAAAAATGCTGATGACTTATGCGGGTTTGTTTTGTATCCTGCAACTTTGCCAAAGTTGTTGATTATTTCAATGAGCTTTTTGGTTGAATCTCTAGTATTCTTTAAGTAGACCATCATGTCATCTGCAAATAACGATAACTTGGTCTCCTCCTTGCCTATTTTGATGCCTTCAATTTCTTTTTCTTCTCTAATTCTCTAAAAAACTGCTAGTTTTTCTAGTACAATGTCAAGTAATAGAGGTGATAATGGGCATCCTTGTTTCACTCCTGATCTTCTTGGGAATTCATCTAGTTTATCCCCATTGCAGATGATGTTGGCTGATGGTTTTAGATATATACTGTTTATTATTTTTAAAAACGACCCTTCTCTTCCTATGCTTTCTAGTGTTTTTAATAGGAATGGGTGTTATATTTTATCAAAGGCTTTTTCTGTGTCTATTGAGATAATCATGTGATTTTTGTTGGTTTGCTTGTTAATGTGGTCAATTATGTGGATGGTTTTCCTAATATTGAACCAGCCCTGCATCCCTGATATAAATCCTACTTGATCATGGTGAATGACCATTCTGATCACTTGCTGGAGTCTCTTTGCTAGTATCCTATTTAAGATTTTTGCATCTATATTCATTAGGGAGATAGGTCTATACTTTTCTTTCTCTGTTTTTGACCTGCTTGGTTTTGGAATCAGTACCATGTTTGTGTCATAAAAGGAGTTTGGTAGAAATCCCTCTTTGCTTATTATGTCAAATAGTTTGTTAAGTATTGGGATTAACTGTTCTCTGAATGATTGATAGAATTCACTTGTGAATCCATCAGGCCCTGGGGATTTTTTCTTAGGTATTTCTTTGATGGCCTGTTGGATTTCAATTTCTGATATGGGATTATTTAAGAATTCTATTTCCTCTTCTGTTAGTCTAGGCAGTTTGTATTTTTGTATGTATTTGTCCATATCACCTAGATTGGTATATTTATTGCCATATAATTGGGCAAAGTAATTTTTAATGATTGCCTTAATTTCCTCTTCATTGGAGGTGATGTCCCCATTTTCATCTTTGCTGCTGTTAATTTGCTTTTCTTCTTTCCTTTTTTGAATTAGATTGACCAGTACTTTGTCTATTTTGTTTGTTTTTTCAAAGTACCAGCTTCTAGTCTTATTTATTAGTTTATGGGGTGTTCAGGAGGGGTAGGGGTAGCACCTTGGTATGGAGGGCTTGTCATGCCCTGCTAGGGCAGCTCTCCAGCCTCTGACCCCCACTTGACACCCAGCTCTCACTTGTGGCTCCTAGTAGTTGCTAGCATGCGGCAGTGGCCACACCCTGGGCAACAGCATCGACAGGCTGGCCAAACCTTGTTAGGGTAGCCATCAGGTCGTCGTCGTCGACCCCTGGTGAAGTAGGGCTTTGCACACCCAGCATGTGAAGACTGTTTCAGCAGAACAAGTGGAAGAAACCAACAGGAAGGTTCAAAGGCTGAGATGGCGATACAGCAAGACACTGTGGAGTGCTTAGGGTGTGTTGGAACACAAAGGACAACATGGCCACCCAATGCAGCTGAGGAAGTCTCCAGGTGTAACAATTTTTCATGCAACTGGACCCAGGCTTCCACCGCTGAGAGAGTGGGACTGTCTCTGTGCACCGACTTTTCCACTTAAATCTTTTTCATGCACAAGTATCTATCTAATCATCATTCTCAGCTTCTGAGAGACTACTACTACTAGTTCTATTACTTTCAATTTTATTAATTTCTCCCTTAATTTTTAGGATCTCCAATTTGGTTTTCTTCTGGGGTTTTTAAATTTGTTTGCTTTTAAGTTTTTTTATTTGCATTTCCAATTCATTGATCTCTGCCCTCCCTAGTTTGTTAATTTATACACTAAGGGATATGAATTTTCCTCTGATTACTGCTTTGGCTGCATTCCATAAGGTTTGAAAGGATACCTCACCATTGTAATTTTCCTCGATGAAATTATTAATTGCTTCTATGATTTGTTCTCTAACTAACCAATTTTGGAGTATCATATTATTTAATTTCCAATTAATTTTTTATTTTGTTCTCCATGTACCCTTACTGATCATTATTTTTATTGCCTTATGATCCAAAAAGGCTGCATTTATTATTTCTGCTTTTCTGCATTTGTATGCCATGTTTCTGTGACCTAGTGTATGGTCAATCTTTGTGAATGTGCCATGTGCTGCTGAGAAGAAGGTGTATTCCTTCTTGTCCCTATTTATTTTTCTCCATATGTCTATTAACTCTAATTTTTCTAAGACTTCATTCACTTCTTTTACCTCTTTCTTGTTTATTTTTTTATTTGATTTGTCTAAATTTGATAGTGGTTGGTTCAAATCTCCCACTAATATGATTTTACTGTGTTTTACTGGGTGCTATACTATTTGGTGTATACATGTTGATTAGTGATATTTCCTCATTATCTAAAGTCCCTTTTAACAAAATATAGTTACCTTCCCTATCCCTTTTAATCAGGTCTATTTTTACTTTGGCTTTGTCAGATATCATGATTGCAACTCCTGCCTTCTTTCTATCAGTTGAGGCCCAGAAGTTCTTACTCCATCCTTTAATTCTGACCTTGTGAGTGTCTACCCACCTCATGTGTCTTTCTTGAAGACAACATATGGTAGGGTTTTGGATTCTAATCCATTCTGCTATTCGTGTACGTTTTATGGGTGAGTTCATCCCATTCACGTTCAAAGTTATGATTGTCACTTGTGGACTCCCTGGAATTTTGATATTCTCCCCTAGATCTGACCTTTCTTCTTTAGCTATAACCTTTTAATACAGTGATTTACTTTAAATTTGTCCCCCTTGTCCCCTCCCTTGATATGTTTCCCTTTCTAACCCCTCCCTTTTTGTTCCCTCCCCCTCCCTTCTCTCTTTCCCTCCCTTTTTGTGTTCCCTTCTCCTACCCCCCCCCCCCCCCGGTTTTCCCTTCTCCCTTACCGTGTTGGGTAAGATAAAATTCAAGATCCCAATGGATCTGGATGTTCTTCCCTCTCAGAGTTGATTTCACTGAGAGTAAGGTTTAAGTGAAAACTCTCTTCCTCTCCTTCCTATAGGAGTTTTCTTCCCCTCCCCTTCTCATGTGTATCTTTGTGTGAGAAAGATTATTCTATTTAGGTTTTTTTCTTCCCCCCTATTTCTTGGAGTATATCTTAGTACCATCAATGATTTCCCCTCCCTTTTTCTTTTTCTATCCCCCCTTTCTCCATATCATCTTGATGCCCCCAACGTTCCCTATGCATGATTCTTCTTACTACTGTAATGATGCACACAATTTTTGAGTTACACATTACATTTCCCCCCACATATTAATATATATAAAGTGAAATCAATGTAGTCCTTATAGAAGAAAGTTTGAATAAACGAAAAAGATAACATTTTCCTCCTTTTCCCTTTCCTTCATATTTACCTTTTCAGGTATTCCTTGCTCTTTGTGTCTGGATGTCGAATTTTCCACAGAGCTCTGGTCTTTTCTTTACAAAAACTTGGAAATCTTCTATTTTGTTGAATTCCCATACTTTCCCCTGGAAGTATATAGTCAGTTTTGATGGATAGCTGATTCTTGGTGAAGACCCAGCTCTCTTGCCTTTCTGAAAATCATGTTCCATACCTTACGGTCATTCAGAGTGGAAATTGCAAGGTCTTGTGTGACCCTGATTGGCATTCCTTTATATCTAAATTGTCTTTTTCTGGCTTCTTGTAAGATTTTTTCTTTTGCTTGAAAGCTTTGGAATTTGGCAATTACATTCCAGGGAGTTGTCTTTTGGGGGTTTAATGTAGAGGGTGTTCTGTGAGCTCTGTCAGTGGCTGTATTGCCCCCTTGTTCTAGAATCTCTGGGCAGTTTTCTTTGAGGATATCTTGTATTATGATGTCAAGATTATTATTTATTTCTGGCTTTTCTGGTAGGCCAATTATTCTCAGATTGTCTCTCCTTCCTCTGTTTTCCAAGTCTGTCATCTTGTTAGTGAGATATTTTATGTTCTCTTCTAATTTCTTGATCTTTTGGCTTTGCTTTATTAATTCTTGCTCTTTTGCAAGATCATTGTCTTCCAGTTGCCTGATTCTGACCTTTAAAGCCTGGTTTTCCTTTTCAGTTTGGTCAAACTGTTTCTGTAGTTGCGTTTTTTCATGCTTCAGATTGCTGAGTTCCTTTTGGATTGTTTTCCATTTTTCCTCCCAGGCTTCCATCTTTTTGATAATTTCAAATTTAAATTCTTGAAGAGGTTGTGGAGAATTTCCATATCCTTTGGAAGGTTTTGGAGCATTTGCTTGTGTTTCCTCTTCTATCTCCTCTGTATTTTGTATTTTTGCTCCATAAAATGTGCCAAAGGTCACCCCCTTATTCTTCCTTTTCTTGGTGTTTGGAGGCTTTTGTACTTCTGTACTGTTTGCCATCTCTTTCTGAGTGAGGAGGACTGGCTCTTCGTGTATCTGTCTGATGATCTGAGGCTTTAGCCCCAGGCAAATTGTCTGTTCTCCACAGCTGCTCTGTCTTCCCGGGGTAGCCCAGGGTCTTCCCTCCCCTGCCTGCTGGTGTTTTGGGTGTTACTGCTCTCAGTTCCCTCCAGTTGCTTCTCCGCTGCCTTACTTCCATGCTCTGAGCTTGGCACAGCACTGTCCGCAAGGTACCTCAGTGCCTTTGCCGGCCCTGAGGTTTCTGTTCTTTCAGAAGACTCTGCACGCTAAGGTGGGAGGGCTCCTGATGGGATTAAGTTCAGCTGGATTGGACTGCATCTGCCCTGAAGCAGAAACCTCCACTGCTGTCTGTATTGAGTGCCCCGAGACTGGCCCAAGTTACTTTCAAGGTATGCCCTTCGAAGCAGCCCCTTTGCCAGCCCTGATGTTTCTGTTCTTTCAGAAGACCCTGCACTCTAAGGGGGGAGGGGTCCTGGCCTCCCTGCTCTCTGAGGGCTCCTGATGGGATTGGGTTCAGCTGGGTTGGACTGGATTTGCCCTGAGGCAGGAATCTTCCTGAGAGACTCTACTGAGACTCTACTGCTTGGATATTCTCTCTCTCTCTCTCTCTCTCTCTCTCTCTCTCTCTCTCTCTCTCTCTCTCTCTCTCTCTCTCCTCTTCCCTTAATTCCTTCATTTATATTAATTAAAATCTCCATAAATTCCCAGCTGACTTGGGTATTTTTCATATTTGAGAATTTCTCATGGCAACCACTTATTTTAGATTTTAAGTCAATACACTAAAAATTATCCTTACAGTTTGGCCAAAACCTTTACAGCTTTGGCATTTACCATTTTAAACATTTACACAATGTACTTGGGAGAAGATCAAACAGAAGTTTGAATGAAATGTTCTATTTCTTTGAACTTTTAAATTTCCTTTTATAGAAGTCAAAACATTGTGATTTTATCTTGCCTATTGAATCACCTAGTAGATTTATACTTTCCATTGCAGTATTATGTTCTCTTTTGTTTTCCCTTGTGATTTTATATTTCACATTGTGATTTTTAGATTTTCCCCATCTTGCTTAGTCTAGCACCCAGGGATGTACACACCCACATTACACTGGCATGTGCTAGCAAATGACAAATCAGAAACAACTTACTGCCCCCTGGGATGTCCTAAGCCAAGCTTGAGCCACCATTGGCACATGTGAGACGCAGGAAGTGTGGTAGAGAACTGCCTTTGGAGTTCTCGTCACTTCCTGTGGAGAGGGCTAGACACCAGTTTGATCCTGGAACACGAGCTTGGAGGAGCTCCCACAGATAGCTTCCCTCAATTGGTCACATGAGTGAAAGGACTGACTTCCCTTTCCCTTGGCTCTCCAAGGCCTTGAACTCCTGTGTGGTTCAGCCTGAGCCGGAGCAGATTGAGTTAACTCTTTTTCTCTATCTCTCTCTCTTTCTTAATTTCTTTCTCCTGTTGTAATTAAATCACCATAAAACTCCATTCTGACTTGAGTGTTTCATTTAGGATTTAAGAAATTAAAATCCTTGGCAACCAAGTAGTTATTATATTCAGTCTCAACCATAATTTAAACCTTAGCAACATCATTTCATGATCAAGGTCATAATGCAAGGGACTGTGATAAAGAATGGGTGAAATGTATAAGGCTTTGACTTTATTATTTTATTGACTTTTGTATCAGACCTTTGATTTCTATGTTAAAAGGAACTCTAGGTGAGGTAATTTACTTGATTAATCCAGACCAGCACCTGCCTTGCACTTTATGGTCTTTGAGAAATGTCTGGAACACTGAAGAGTTAAGTGACCTATACAGGGGCACAAAACCATTAGGGGTCAAAGGTGGAATTTAAATCCAGTAATTTCCTAACCTCATGTAGCCAGCTTTGACATAGTGTCCCTAATAATGATCATGTATGCAAGACAATAGAATATGAAATTGAGAGTTAGAATCTAGTCCAGTTCGTTCCCAATCCATATGCAAGAAGGAATCCTCCTTACAAAATAAATTGATGAGGAGGCATTCAGCATTTGCTTGAATCCAAAACACCTTTTATTTTTAACTTCTCTGATTCTTTTACCAACTCCATGTGAGGTGTAGTAATTTTATAGGCTTCAAATCATTATATAAACATAAATTATTATCATTACCAATGGAGAAAAGCTGAAGCATAATATAACAATAAAGGATAATGCAAGATGACGAATCCTTTTTCAAAATCACTTTTTCTCTGAAGAAATTTTTTTGTTTAATCTTTAAATATTTGTATGACTCTCATGGGAAAGAGATGAATTATGTTTTTAGCTTCTCCCAAGGTAGTGGAGCTAGAAACAGTGCATGGAAGCTGCAAAAAGATAAATTTTAGTTAATATCTAGGGGAGGAAAACCCCTTGTTAATGAGAATGCGTTGCCTCAGGAACTAGGAATAGGAAAAAATCTATTACTTCATTTAGTAGAGAGAGCTCCCAGGTGAAGAAACTCCTATTACTAAAAGAGTTGCCAGGAGCACAAAGAAGTTAAGTGCTTTGCTCAGCCAATAGGCCATGTGTGTCACAGGTGGCACATGAATACAAGACTTCCTGAAGAGCAACGTAATTTCATTGCACACCTGACTCCTACCTTTGAAGTAATGAGAGACAGTGGCATTCCTATGATGCCAGCTTTTCTGGTCTCCAGTCTCATGGTAGATGAGGAGAAATACCATTCAATTAAATAACTTGTCTCCTTTCTTCCAAAGAGGGAAAGGCCATTCCAATAAGTTCCCAGTCTGGTCCTGCATTGATGGAAAGAAGAACAAAACACCATTCCTTCAGCTCCAAACATCTGTCCCCTTGGCTTAAATGTTTAAGGCTCCGAGATGACTGCACCCTTATGGACAATCAAAAATCTACCTAAACTCATTCCTCAGTGATTAACAAACTGCTTCTTCATCATACCCTCCATTGTTTTGAACCACTTGAAGTCATCATTTAAACTTGTTTCCTGCCTGCAAAGTCTGATCCTTTATTTCCATTCATCTTTCCCCAGTGTGCCACTCTAAAGCTAACCATCTCTTCAGCTAAGCTCTCTGGAATACCTATTCCATATACAAAAAAAATGGCTTTGGGCTTAATTTTTTTCTTTTCCCTAGGTGAAAGCTGACTCCCTCAATGGCACAGTCTCCCTTTCTAGCACTACTAGCATTTTGACTCATTCATCCCACTCACTGTTGAGGTGGAGGGAGTTTTTAATAATTTTTGCTCCCCATTGCTACTTCCAGATTCTCCTTCTACCTCCATAATTTAGTAACCTTTGCACCTTTGAGATTCACTCAATCCATATTTACCATTCCTTTTTTTTGTCCTTCAATGAGTTCAGTGCCTGGCTCACAGTCTTTCTTCCTCAACTTCTGCTCTCATTCAAGGGGATTTCAATATTTCTCAACCTGGCACTTCCTCATTTCTAATAAGCTATTCTTCTACTCTAATCTCAGCCAAACAGAGATAGTTATGCCCCTAATCTTGGCATGACACACAAATATATTAATTCCATATTTATTTACTTCAAAATTCCCTCATCTGGTCAGAATTTTTTGTCATTTCACCTCTCCCTCTGCCTTGAAATCCCAAACTCTGGTCTTCATCTACAGTATGACATCCATTTCTTTGACCCCCTCAGTTGTTTTCCAGGTCATTGTCCCTAAAGTGATGATACTCTCTTCCTTTTCCCATTCTTGTACCCTTGTACCCTATCCCCTTGATGTACCAATTCTGTTTTATTCTGTCCTATTGTCTTGAGTGTCTTGTTCCCTTATTGATTTCATTACCTTGCTTTGAAAAGTCTCAGTCTTAGATCACTTCTCACCATCCACTGCCTTCATCCCTATACGCATGCTGCTAAAAAGAAACTCGAAGTCATGAAACCATGTTGATTGCACCCACTAAGTTTGTTACATGACCACCCCTGGACCCTCACTACTTCAAGGCAATCTTTTTACACATTCCTAATTGATTTTCCATCTCACTTAATGGAGAGTCTCTTCTAAAATTTTTCCTCTCTTCTTGAACTTCCCATGAATTTCTTTCTCCTCACTCTTTCAGCTAAGAACCCTGTCTTATATTCCCCGCCCCCCCCAATTGAGATCATTTGCCAAGAGATTCCTTTTTCTCTATTCTTCTTAAACTTTGATCACCCACATGCCTTCTATCACTGTGTCCTCCTTCAACTCTGCTACATATGAAGAAATGATGCTGGAAGCAGCTAGGTGGCTCAGTGGGTAGACAAACCTTGAGATGAGAGGTCCTGGGTTCAAATAATATAGGGGGGCAGTGGATAGGGACAATAGGTAGTAGGACATCAGGGTCCAGAAAATCAAAGGTTGTATCCTCTGATTCCTGTGCCCCAATATCTATTCCTATAGTTATCATTCCAAAAGTTGTGGTTTCCATTATCATTATTATAGTTATTTCTATAATTATCACTTCTGTAGTTGTTATTAAACTGCAGATTCCTTCTGAGTACCTTGAGTAAAGTTCTACACTCTACCATTCTGTGGTCCTTATCACAGAAATGGCAGGTAATGGATCAATAATTAGATTCCTGGAGAGGGGCAAGTGCCATTGATTGAGTATGCCCACTTTCCATTTTAGGCATCTTATCTTTTAAAAATCTCAATTCTTTCTTTATTTCCTCTATGATATCATTATTTTCCAAATCCAAACTCAATTATTCTGTCCATGAATCTGGAGGGTGTCTCTTCCTCATTTTGTTTAATTCTTTCAAATTCTGTCCACTTATCTGTACTGTCTACACATTCTCTCATTGCTGTTAAGATGGCCTCTCTACAACGTTATAGTTGTAGATAATCCTCAGAGTTGTTATAGTCCTGTTCAGGATCCTGAGATGGCCAATGTGCTGCATTGAGCCCCTGGGTTTTGTTGACATGAACAATTATTTTAGTTTTTTCACATTCATTTAAAAAAGCCTGTAGCAAGTTTTCAACATCCTTATAAGATGGGTTATACTGAAAAAATATGTCTGTCATCTTTTTTATTACTAGAAAGGAATCTTGTTCATATGTGGGAATATTTCATGTAAATTCATTTATTTCTTTTTGGGGGGGGGGATTAAGTTTAGCCAAGATTTTCAGACCATGAGAGAATTAGTCTGTTAGCTGAGCTTTAGGGAAGGTGTTTTCCATCTCTATTTCAGGGAAGGAAATTTCCTCATTTACAAGTTAAGAAACAGGTCTGTCAGGTTCAGACCTGTTTTTAGTGGGGTGGATATTTGCCAACTGATCCTATAAGAAACATTTTAATTTTTTCAATTGGGCTTGTGTGTTCTCCTGCATTTTAGCCTCAATTTTAAAAATATTTTCCTTTGTTTTATCTTCTGATTTTTGCATGTTTTTTTGAATTTCAGCTGCAAATTTTTTTCATGTTAGCATCTCTAAGCACAGTGCTGAGGAGTACAAGAATGACATTAACTAATAATATGAAAATTGGAGGTATGCTGAATTCTTCAATGTCCCTAATTCTTCAACCGCCATATAAATGTCAAAGAATGTAGTATTCATTTTTATATATAAGTTTTGTAATTATTTTCCTAGCAGGATTCTCAAAACATGTGGGGAGCAGGACAAGGCTAAAACTCTTTCCTGATCTCCCTCACTCCTAATTAAGAGTAATCTAGGCTGTATTGTCAGTGAAGGTTGCCTAAAAACAAAACAGCTGTGTTCAATTCAAAATAAGGAGAAACAAGAGAAATAAAAATGTTTTATACCCACCTGCTCTTTCAGCTGTGTTTCAAACTTTTTAAAAGGCTGATTTGAGTAAGTAATAAAGAAAGAAAGGAAAGAGATTTCATAGGAATTTGAGGGTCCTGGTCACAACCTTCATGGATTAGCCAGACTTCAATGATAATTTTAGGGTTGTGACTTAAAATCTAGATTTAATTGGTCACCAAGGGAAATCTCAAATAACCCAAGTCAGCCTGGATATTTATGGTAATTTAATTAATATAGAGGAAAGAAATTTAAGGAGAATGAGGGAAGAGAATATAGGATTTCTCCTGCCTGGCCTGTACCAGGGGGAGTTTTAAAATCCCCACCTCTAGGTCTCTGAAGAAGAGTAAGGGCTTCTAAGAAGATAAAGTTGGAAAGTAAAGGAGGAAAACTCAGCCAGAAACTCACCACCAAACTGGACAATAGCTTGTAGCCATGCTAAGATGCTGAAAGGTCCAGTACGCTGCCACCAGCCAATTCTCTGCCACCAGAAAGGTGCCAGAGAGAGGAAGTGAACCAAATATATAGACTCTTGTGTCTTCTCCTCAACATGCCCATTCTTTTTAGTTCTCATCTTCTTTGATTAGATTATATCTTTAGTGTTACTTAATACTTCTTTGTTAAGTTCACCTTTTGTTAGTTACTTGATCTTTTTGTGATTAATTTAACCTTTATAGTTACTTAACACCTGTTTGTATTAAGATATAAAAATAGACTTAGCTTAATGTTCTAGCTTCACTATAAGTTGAGAGCTAAGTATATTCATTGTTTAATCAGGAGTTTACAACTTTATCTTCCCATAAAGTAAGATCTAAGTGGGGTGGAGCAATTTAAAGTGCACACTACCAAAGCAAGCCCTGCTTTTCTTCTTTAACAAGCATTATTAAGCACTCTGGAAGAGCCACCATATGTAAGGACATCTTAAACTCAATATGTCCAAAACTGAATTTGTTATCTATTGCCCAAACCCTCCCTTCTTCCATACTTTCTTATCCCTACCAAAGGAGCCATTCGACTTTTGGTTTCCCAACCTTCTCAATGTCCCTCACTCCACATATCCCATCAGTTGTCAAATCTTTCACAGAGGTGTATGGGGTGTTCAGGGTGGGTTAGTGTCTTGGATGTGAAGGTTTTTAGAACCTGTTTTTGTGCTCATTCTTCTTAAGTGTCTACCTGTCACCCAGCTCTCACCTGTGCCTCTAAGAAGCTACAGAATGAATGTACAGAGGCCATAGCCCAGTAAACTGTGTCAGCAGACAAGATAAACCAGCTTGAGGGTAACCAAGAGCCTGAAACATGTTGGTGAGTTAAGAGGTGTCTACTGATTATTCATTTTAACTTCCAGTCAAGATGGCGGCTTAGAAGCTGCGAAAGTTCAGACCTCAGAAACCCTCCCTTACCGATCTCAAACTGAGAGCTCCTAGGATACCGAAATTCAAGCTGAACAACAGGACAGACCCGGGGAACCCTCCTCCCGGACCTGGATCAAAAGATATGGCCCCCCAAAAACCAAAACCCTAGATCACTTGGACCTAAGGGGCAGGAAGAAGGAAGGTCCCAGGACCCATCCCCCCCAACCCAGAGTGCTGAGCCCACAGCAGCAGCAGGAACTTCAGGGTCGGCAAAAGGGCCCCAGGGCTGGCTATTTTGAAGGACTCACCTTGAAAGCAACCTAAGCCAGTCTCCGGGATGCCCAACACAGACAGCAGGGAAATATAGAGAGAAGGGGGAAGCCTGTAGACCCCTGGCTGGGTCCTTCCAACTGAGTCTCAAGGGAGGTCCCAGCTTTAGGGCACCAGCTGAACCCAATCCCATCAGGAGCCCTCAGAGCTACTGAAAGGAGAGAAATCTTAGGGCCGGCAAAGGGGTTGCTCCGAAGAGCTTATCTTGAGAGTAATCTGGGCCAGTCTCCAGGCATTCAACACAGATTGTGGAGGAGGAGGTTTTTTGCTTTTGGGCTCATTCAGTACAAACAAGCTGAACCTAATCCCATCAGGAGCCCTCAGAGCCCAGGAAGGCCATGACCCCTCCCCCCTTAGAAAGCAGAGTCTTATGAAAGAACCAGCTGAACCTACCTCTATCAAGAGCCCTCAGAGCCCAGGGAGGCCATGACCCCTCCCCGCTTAGAGAGTAGAGTCTTCTGAAAGAACCAGCTGAATCTAATCCCATCAAAAATCTCCAGAACGCAGGGAAGCCCAGGCTCCCCACCCATCCTCATTGACTGCTGGACTTTAAGCCAATCAAAAGTCTCCAGAAGATGGGGAAGTTCAAACCCCCAACAACCCTCCCCCAGAGACTACACCAAGAGATCTTCTGTTAAAGCTCCAAGAGGGGAGACTGATAGAAGTCCCCAAAAAACAAAGAAAATGAGAGGAACAAGAGCACAGACAAATACAGGGAGTAAAGAAGGGGTGAATTTGAGCAAACAACAGAAAAAGAAGACAGAAACTACAATAGACAGCTACTACTCAGCAAATGGAACAGAAGGGGAGAGATCCGCAAATGATAAATCAGAAATCCCAGAGAATTGGATACAGGCTGTGGAAGAACTCAAAACACAACTAAGAGAGGCTGAAGAAAATTGGGAAAAGAACTTGAAAATTAAGATAAGTCATCTGGAAACAGAGGCACTTGAACTAAAACAAGAAAATAGTATCTTGAAAGCCAAAATCAACCAGCTGGAAAATGAGGCAAAGGAGATGAAAGATAAGGCAAAGGGGATGAAACATGAGGTAAAGAGGATGAAAGATGATCTTCAAAGAAACTCAGACCAGAAGGAAAAAGATGACCAAAAAGCCAAAGATGAAATCCAATCTTTAAGAACCAGAGTAAAACAACTTGAATCAAGCGACCTCACAAGGCAGCAGGACACTATAAAACAAAACAAAAAGAATGAAAAAATTGAGGAAAATGTGAAGCATCTCATTCACAAAACAGACGATTTAGAAAATTGTTCAAGAAGAGACAATTTAAGAATAATTGGACTACCAGAAGACCACGACAAAAGAAAAAGCCTGGACATAATACCAGAGGAAATTATCCAGGAAAACTGTCCCGAAATCCTAGAACAAGAGGGGAAAGTAGAGATTGAAAGAATCCACAGATCACCCCCTGTATTTAATCCCCAATTGACAACACCAAGAAATGTTATCGCCAAATTCAAAAGTAATCAGATGAAAGAAAAGATATTACAAGCTGCCAAGAAGAAGCCATTCAGATACCATGGAAACACAGTGAGGTTAACACAGGATCTGGCTGCATCCACACTGAAGGACCGAAAAGTATGGAATATGATATCCTGGAAAGCAAGTGAACTAGGTCTACAACCAAGAATAAAATACCCATCAAAACTGACTATATTCTTACAGGGGAAAGTAGGGTCATTCAACACAACAGAAGAGTTCCAAGCATTCATAAATAAAAGACCAGACCTGAACAGAAAATTTGATGTCCAACCACAGAAATCAAGAGAATCATCAAAAGGTAATTAAAAAAGAGGGAAAAAAAACAAACAAAACAACAACAAAAATTTTATAAGAGACTCAGTAAGTTAAAATATGTATCCCTATAAGAAAAGAGGTCATTGGTAACTTAAAAACTGTTGCTATCACCTAAGCAGCTAGAAGAATTACACTCAGCGGGAACAGTGACAAACTGTATAGGATGAAAGGACAAGACATAAATAGGTATATAGATATATGCATACATAAATACATATACATGTGTATGTATATATGTATATATACATATACATGACTAGAGCTAAAAAAGAAAAGAGGTTATGACTAAAAGAAATGGGAAAAGAAACAAATGGGGGTAAATTGATATGTCACAAAGAATCTCTTGGTGGGAGGGGGGAGAACATCGATACACTGGAAGGGTAAAGAGGTTGGAGACAGGAAATACTCAACTCCTACCTACTTTGAAACTGACCCAAAGAGGGAAGAACAACCCAATCCATTGGGGAAGAGAATAGATCTGCGCCCTATAGGGGAGTAGAAGGGTAAAAAAACGGACTGGTGGGGAGGGAAGCAGTACAAGGGAGGGAGAGGGTGGGGGAAAATTTTAAAAAGACTACAGGGGAAAGTAAGGGAGGGAATAAGAAGGGAGGAGGGTAGAAAGGGAAGTAAAATAAGGGAGGGAATGAGGGGGGGGCTGACTATAAACAAACATTGGTATAGAAGGAAATAGTGAAAGAAGAAAAGGCAGGACCAGGAGTAGAAATCAAAATGCTGGGAAATACACAGCTAGTAATCACAACTCTGAATGTGAATGGAATGAACTCACCCATAAAACGCAAGCAAATAGCAGAGTGGATTAGAATCCAAAACCCTAACATATGCTGTCTGCAAGAAACACACATGAGGAAGGTAGATACGCATAGGGTGAAAGTAAGAGGATGGAGCCAAACCTATTGGGCATCAAATGATAAAAAGAAGGCAGGAGTAGCAATCATGATATCTGACAAAGCCAAAGTAAAAATAAATTTAGTTAAAAGAGACAGGGAAGGTAATTACATCCTGATAAAAGGCAGTATAGACAACGAGGAAATATCTGTACTCAATATGTATGCACCAAATGGCAGAGCATCCAAATTTTTAAAGGAGAAACTAGAGGAGCTCAAGGATGAAATAGATAGAAAAACTATACTAGTGGGAGATCTGAACCTTCCCCTATCCAAACTAGATAAATCAAATAAAAAAATAAATAAGAAAGAGGTGAGAGAAGCAAATGAAATCTTAGAAAAATTAGAGTTAGTAGACATATGGAGAAAAATAAATAGGGACGAAAAGAAATACACCTTCTTTTCAGCAGTACATGGTATATTCACAAAAATTGACCATGTACTAGGGCACAAAATTATTGCAAACAAGTGCAAAAGGGCAGAAACAATAAATGCAACCTTCTCAGACCACAGTGCAATAAAAATAATAATTACCAAGGGTACATGGATAGATAAATCAAAAATTAATTGGAAATTAAACAATATGATTCTCCAAAACCAGTTACTTAAAGAACAAATCGTAGAAACAATTAATAACTTCATTGAAGAAAATGACAATGGTGAGACATCCTTTCAAAACCTATGGGTTGCAGCCAAAGCAGTACTCAGGGGGAAATTGATATCCTTGAGTTCATATATAACAAATTAAGAATGGCAGAGGTCAATGAATTGGGCATGCAAATTAAAAAACTAGAAAGTAAACAAATTAAAAATCCTCAGATGAAGACTAAATTAGGGATCCTAAAAATCAAAGGAGAAATTAATAAAATTGAAAGTCAAAGAACTATTGATTTAATAAATAAGACTAGAAGCTGGTACTTTGAAAAAACAAATAAAATAGACAAAGTACTAGTCAGTCTAATTAAAAAAAGGAAAGAAAAAAACCAAATTGACAGTATCCAAGATGAAAAGGGAGACTTCACCTCACAGAATAAGCCAAGAAGGGGTTCTACCAAATTCTTTTTATGACACAAACATGGTACTGATCCCAAAGCCAGGCAGATTAAAAACAGAGAAAGAAAACTATAGGCCAATCTCCCTAATGAATATAGATGCAAAAACTTAAATAAGATACTAGCAAAAAGACTCCAGCAAGTCATCACAAGGGTTATCCACTACGATCAGGTAGGATTCATTCCAGGAATGCAAGGATGATTCAATATTAGGAAAACCATCCACATAATTGACCATATAAACAAGCAAACTGACAAAAATCACATGATTATTTCAATAGATGCATAAAAAGCCTTTGACAAAATACAACACCCAGACCTATTGAAAACACTAGAAAGTATAGGAATAGAAGGGCCTTTCCTAAAAATAATAAGCAGTATATACCTAAAACCATCAGCAAACATCATCTGTAATGGGGAAAAACTCAAAGCCTTCCCAATAAGATCAGGAGTCAAACAAGGATGCCCATTATCACCTTTATTATTTAATATTGTACTAGAAACACTAGCAGTAGCAATTAGAGAAGAAAAAGGAATTGAACGTATTAAAATTGGCAATGAGGAGACCAAGCTGTCACTCTTTGCGGATGATATGATGATTTATTTAGAGAATCCCAGGGAATCAACCAAAAATCTAATCAAAATAATCAACAACTTTAGCAAAGTTGCAGGATACAAAATAAACCTGCATAAGTCATCAGCATTTCTGTATATCTCCCACCCAGTTCAGCAGCAAGAATTAGAAAGAGAAATTCCATTTTAAATCACCTGAGACAATATAAAATAATTAGGAATCTATCTGCCAAGACAAACACAGGAACCATGTGAACACAACTACAAAACACTCTCCACACAATTAAAACTACATCTAAACAATTGGAAAAACATTGATTGCTCATGGGTGGGATGAGCTAACATAATAAAAATGACCATCCTACCCAAACTTATCTATCTATTTAGTGCCATACCCATTGAACTTCCAAAAAACTTTTTTACTGAATTAGAGAAAACCATAACAAAGTTCATTTGGAAGAACAAAGGATCAAGGATATCCAGGGAAATAATGAAAAAAAAATACAAAGGAAGGTGGGCCTTGCAGTCCCAGATCTCAAACTATATTACAAAGCAGCGGTCATCAAAACAATTTGGTACTGGCTAAGAGACAGAAAGGAGGATCAGTGGAATAGACTTGGGGTAAATGACCTCAGTAAGACAGTCTTTGACAAACCCAAAGACCCCAGCTTTTGGGACAAAAATCCACTATTTGATAAAAACTGCTGGGAAAATTGGAAGACAGATGTGGGAGTGATTAGGTTTGGATCAACACTTCACACCATACACCAAGATAAACTCAGAATGGACGAATGACTTGAAAATAAAGAAGGAAACTATAAGTAAATTAGGCAAACACAAAATAGTATACATGTCAGAACTTTGGGAAGGGAAAGATTTTAAAACCAAGCAAGACATAGAAAGAGTCACAAAATGTAAAATAAATAATTTCAACTACATCAAATTGAAAAGCTTTTGAACAAACAAAACCAATATAACTAAAATCAGAAGGAAAGCAACAAATTGGGAAGCAATCTTCATAAAAACCTCTGACAAAGGTCTAATTACTCAAATCTATAAAGAGCTAAACCAGTTGTACAAAAAATCAAGCCACTCTCCAATTGAAAAATGGGCAATGGACATGAATAGGCAATTTTCAGTTAAAGAAACCAAGCCTATTAATAAGCACATGAAAAAGTGTTCTAAATCTCTTATAATCAGAGAGATGCAAATCAAAACAGCTTTGAGGTATCACCTCACACCTAGCAGATTGTTCAACATGACAGCAAAGGAAAGTAATGAATGCTGGAGGGGATGTGGCAAAGTAGGGACATTAATGCATTGCTGGTGGAGTTGTGAATTGGTCCAACTATTCTGGAGGGCAATTTGGAACTATGCCCAAAGGGCGATAAAAGACTGTCTGCCCTTTGATCCAGCCCATAGCACTGCTGGGTTTGTACCCCAAAGAGATAATAAGGAAAAAGACTTGTGCAAGAATATTCATAGCTGCGCTCTTTGTGGTAGCCAAAAATTGGAAAATGAGGGGATGCCCTTCAATTGGAGAATGGCTGAACAAATTGTGGTATCTGTTGGTGATGGAGTACTATTGTGCTAAAAGGAATAATAGAGTGGAGGAATTCCATGGAGACTGGAACAACCTCCAGGAAGTGATGCAGAGTGAGAGGAGCAGAACCAGGAGAACATTGTACACAGAGACTGACACATTGTGGTACAAGAGAATGTAATGGACTTCTCCAGTAATGGCTTTACAATGTCCCTGAACAACCTGCAGGGATCTACGAGAAAAAAAAAACTAAACTATCCTCAAGCAGAGGACAAACTGAGGGAGTAAAAACACCGAGGAAAAGCAACTGCTTGACTACAGAGGTTGAGGGGACATGATTGAGGAGAGACGCTAAATGAGAGCCCTAATGCAAATACCAACAACAAGGAAATAGGTTCAAAGCAAGGACACATGTGATACCCAGACTAATCGCGTGTCGGCTAGGGAAGGGGTGGGGGGTTTTGGGGGGAAGGAAAAGAAAATGATCTGTTTCCAATGAGCAATGTATGAAAATGACCAAATAAAATAATGTTTAAAAAAAAAAAAGAGGTGTCTACTCCAGGCATTTGGAGACTTTCTCAGGTGGACTGGAGAGATGGGAATAATTTGTTCCAACAGCCCCGAAGGCATCAGAAGCAATTAGACATCAAAGAAGCCAAGGTCACCCAATGCACCCTGAGCCATCACCAGCCATCTTGAATTTGGTCTTGCTACTCCACTTTGAGACTCTAGAAGACAGAAAAGGAGTCTGATGTCTTGGTGCATCTCTACCTCCCTTCAATCCAATTTATACTGAAGACCAAAGGCATCATTCATAATGTCATTTTGGTCTGCTTTGGCCATGAAGGACGATAACCAACCAGACTCTTTCACAACCAACCCCTTCTCTCCACTCCCACAGCTTAGTTCAAACTCTTATCATCTTCATCTTAGATTATTGTACTTAACCAATTAGTCTCCCTCTTATCATATCAGGCTATCCTACATTTCTACTAAAGGAATTTTCCAAAGCACAAATCTGACCATGTTGTTCCCCTATTAGAATCATCTCTACTGACTTTCTACTTCCTTTTGCATAAACTATAAACTCCTCTACATAACTCATAAAGCTCTACACAGGGGCAGCTAGGTGACTCAGTGGATAAAGAGTCAGACTTGGAGAGAGGAGGTCCTGGGTTCATATCTAACCTCAGATACTTTCTAGCTATATGACCTTGGGTAAATCACTTAACACCAATTGACTACCCCTTATTGCTCTTCTGCCTTGGATCTGACACTTAATATCAATTCAAAGACAGAAGGTACAGATTTAAAAAATAAAAAATTAAAATTAAAAAGCTCTATAAAACTTGGCCCAAATCTATTTTTCAGCCTCATTGGACATTACTCTCCCTTCCATTCTTTGTGATCTAACTGAATTATCCTTCTCTTTGTCCTTCCATGAGACTTTCTTATCCCACCCTCATCTTCATCTGCTTGAACTGACCACATGGCTGGAATGCATTCTCTCCTTACTTCCACCTCATCAATTCTCTCTCTTCCTTGTAGACAACACTCAAGATTCAGTTTTAAAAAACAAAACAAAGCTCTTACCTTCTGACTTAGAATCAATGTGTCAGTTCCAAGGCAGAAAGGGGTTAAGGGCTAGGCAATTGGTATCAAGTGTCTTACTCAGAGTCATACAGCTGGGAAATATCTGAGACTGGATTTGAACCCAGGAACTCTTGACTCTAGGTCTGGCTCTCAAGCCACTGAACCACCCAGCTACCCCCTGGCAATGAGTCTTAATAAAGACTTGTTGAGAAAAATGATTGATTAGCCCAGCCTTAGAATAGTATAGGATCCAGCTCTCTTGCTCAGAGAGAATAAGAACCCAGTCCATTCTATGCCATTCTAGTAAATGTAAAGCATGATCTCTATGGAGGAGAGATTCTGTGAGACCTTGGGACAAATCACTCAATCTCAGTTTCTTCACCTGTAAAATAACGAGATTGGATTAGACCGAGCACTTAGAAGACCCTTTCCATTTCTAAAACCATGGTAACTGAAACAATGAATGATGAAACCAGGAATCTAAGCCTGTAAGTGCCCAAGTGGAAAAATACTGAAGAACAGTCCACTTTAAGATATCATTTTGTTTTCCCGAGGTTGTACAATGAAGTATTATGTGCCTTATTTCATTCCCAGAAGCATCTACTGGAATTTATTTCTTAGAAGAGATGTGATGTATTCTGTCAAATTATCAAGAAGTTTCTCCCCACCCAATTTATTGTATTTGTCTAAACACTAATCTAGAGTTCAGACTACCACTGTCTCTTTGCCTGGACTTACTACTTCTTTTGCAGACTTATCTAATGGAAATAGGGCAGGGCGTGTTCCCTTTGCACGTGTCTGACCAGACGGCTATACAATCAAGGTGAAGATTATAAAGTAATATAATCTGTAGTCTCCCCTTCAGCAAAAGAGTCACATCAGCTTTTCACATCTGTGGACTTAGAGGCATCATTTTAAAATTTGTTTTCTGCTCTGGCCCTTACCTCTCGCCAACTTGTAAGTGTCTTAAGACTTTCTAGGACTCACTGAAGACATGAAAGAAAAAGACATAGCAAAGCACTCTCTGAACAAAGTCTGACTTTACTTGTCTTTCTCAGTTTTGCAAATTGCAAACCTTTTCATCCTTTATCACACTGTGCAAAGCAAACAGGCCAGAGGTTCGCAAATTCCCCTGTTGAATCTGAGACTTTCGGTTTCCATATTGCATAGATTTTGTACCCATGGTCAAGGACTCATGAACAGAGATAGGCATTTAGAATATCAGTTTTGAATGTATACAGGAAAGATGTACTAAACAGGTGGGTGAAAGATCCTTTTAAAGTTAGATTAGAATTATAAGGGTTAGGAGAAGGGCATCCTCCCCTTGTCTCTTTCACTTTTCTGGCGACTTGGTTATGACACTTTAAGACTTGGGGCTCAGCTTCCTTTAGGGCATGTGGCAAAGTAAGGGAAAGTGTATCAGCACTTTCATCGTTGCAGAGGCTTTTAATACTATTCCTATTGTACCTTACTTAAATCACATAGTTACAGCTTATCAAACTGTTATAAAGGAACCCTTAGAAGTCATTAAAAGCTACTTAATTAATTTCTTGTTTCAGACATAAGGTACTCTTTTAAAATTAAAAAAAAATCCCTCAATTATGTGTAAAAACAATCTTTAACATTAAAAAAATTTTGAGTCCCAAATTTCCCGCCTTCCCCTCTGCCCTATCTCTCTTGCTGAGATGGTAAGCAATTTGATATAGGTTTTACATGAGCAGTCATGTAAATTTTTTATATATATATTAGTCCTTTTGTGAAAACCTGAAACAAACAAGAAACCTCAAACAAAAAAAATTAAAGGGAAATTAGTATTCTTTGGCCTGGATTCAGATTCCATCAATTCTTTCTCTGGAGGCAGATGGTATTCCCCTCTCCACTTCCCCATCTCTGTCTCCACTGTATAAACTGTTTCATGTCTCTTTTTGGTGGGATAATTTACCCCATTCTATCTCTCCCTTCCCTCTTTTCCCAATGCATTCCTCTTTCTCAGCCCATACTTTTATTTTTTAAGATATCATCTCATCATATACATCTCATACCCCTGTCCTCTGTCTATGTATAATCCTTCTACCTGTCACATTAATTATGAAGTTCTTACAAGCTGCAAGTATCATCTTCCCATCTAGGGATATCATTTAACATTATTGAATTCTTCATGATTTCTTTTCTGTTTACCTTTTTGTGCTTCTTGAGTCTTGTATTTGAGAATTAAATGTTCTATTCATCTCTGGTCTTTTCATCAAGAATTCTGGAAAGGTCTCTGTTTCATTGAACACCTCCACCCCACCCCCCGAGGATTATGCTCAGTTTTACTGGGTAGGTGATTCTTCTTGGTCAGAGTCCTTGTTCTTTTGCCCTCCAGAATGTCATATCCCAAGTTTCCCAATCTTTTAATATAGGAGCTGCTAAATCTTGACTGTGGCTCAATGATATTTGAATTGTTTCTCTTTAGCTGCTTGCAAATTTTCTCTTTTACTTGGGAGTTTTGAAATTTGGCTATAATCCTAGGAGGTTTCAATTTGGGATCACTATTAGGAGGTGATTGGTGAATTCTTTTGATTTCTATTTTACCCTCTAGAAAACCAGGGATGTTTTTCTCTGATAATTTTTAAAAGATGATTTCTAGGCTCTTTTTTTTTTATCATGGCTTTCAGATTATCCAAATAATGTTTAGATGATCTCTTCTTATTCCATTTTTCAAGTGAGTTGCTTTTTCAATGAGATATTTCACATTTTCATCTATTTTTATATTATTTGACTTTTTTTTGGAATATTTATTAATGTCTCATGGAGTCATTAGCTTCTACTTGCCCAATTTTAATTTTATAGACTTTCTTTTCTTCAGTGACTTTTTGTGCATTTTTCCCTATGTGATCAATTCTGCTTTTTTTTTTTAAGTGTTCATTTATTCAGGGACCTTTTGTATATCTTTTTATATCTGACCAATTCTGCTATTTAAGAAGTTCTTCTCTTCAGTGGGTTTTTAATGTCTCTTTTATCAATTGGACTATTCTGTTTTTAAGGTATTGTTTTATTCACTACTTTTTGTTCCTTTACCAAGATTTCAACTCCCTTTCCACAATTTTCATATATTATTCTCATCTCTTTTCCCATTTTTCTCCTACCTTTCCTATTTTATTTTTTAAATCCTTCTTTGATCTCCCCCAGTAATTCTTTTGGGCCTGAGGACAATTCACATTTTTCTTTGAAACTTTTGATACAACAGTATTGACTTCATTACCTTTCTCTGGGTTTGTGTTTTAATTTTCCCTGTCATTGAAATAACTTTATATGTAGAATATCTTTTTATTATTTGCTCATTTTCTAGCCTTTTTCTTGACTTTCAACACCTTCCCCCCCCAAAAAAAAACCTCTTGAAGTTGGACTCTAGTGCTGTGGTGAAAGGGATACTATTCTAAGTTTCAGGTTTTTTGCACATCTGCTTTCAGAACTATTTTGGGGATCTATAAATTTGTAGTTCTCCCAAGGTGATATGTTCTAAGAAGCATGTTTAATACTCTCTCAGCCTGAATTCTAATCTGTGCATGACCATAAGCACTCTTTTCCACCCTGGAACTGTGACTAGTGTCCTTTGGTCTCCTGTATCTACAAGTGCTGATGTGTGCTAGTGTTCCTCCTTGCCCTTGCCTTCTGGGATTTTACCCCAGGACAATGACCTGGATTTATATATGTACAATGCAATGAAGTCTTGCACCAAGAACCAGCAAAAGGTCCCTTATAATTCTTTGACCAGTTGTCTAGCTTCCTTACCTTATGTTGTCTGAGAACTCTAGAGACATTGTTGCTGATTCAGCTGCTGACTTGCCAAGGTAGGATTCCCTTGGTGAGCTGGTCTGCATTTGTACTCCCTCTTAGGTGTGATAGACCTTTTGTACTAACCTTCTAAATTATCATGAGATAAAAAAAAATTATTTCACTCCATCCTTTAGTGGGGTCTGCCACTCCAGAACTTGTTTTGAGGCATTATATCAAAGTTGTCTGGAAAGTAATTTGGGAGAGATCAAGAGGTTCCTTGTCCTTCCCCTTGACTCTGCCCTCAGAAGGTACTTTCAATGATCATTATACTTAAGTGTCTATTTCGATATTTTCCAGGCTTTTTGAGATTGAAGGCTTTTGCAACCATATTGCCAAATATTTCAAATAAAACTTCTTTATGTAACCTGTATCCTTGAGTGCCTTTTCATCTCTTTGGATTATTGTTTTCTCTTAAGCCCTGTAGAAATAATTTATGGCGAGAAAAAGAACCTAATAGAGCAATTTTTGATGACAATAAATGGGAAATTCATTGAAATACCCTTCACCTGGGGAAGGGTCAAAGTCATTCATGCAACAGGATAAAGGGTTCTGTTTGTACACTGAGTAATCTGTTATATACATTCCTTTATTTTTCTATTGATTTCTGTGTATGGACTTTCAGGAGGAATGAGAGAAAGAGGAGAACACTAAGGGAGTAGATAAATGAAGAGGCCAAGAAACCAAAAGCAACCCTGGAAAGGAGCTATGCCTCCATGGGAAGGCCTTCTGAGTGTGAGGCAAAGCAAAGCAACTGGGAACCAGCACCAGCAGCAGGAGAGTCCCAATGATGAAGCAGAGATAGATAGCAGGAGCAAAGATAAGAAAGGATCTCAAGCGACTGAGATTCCACTCAATGTCAATTCTGTTGTGCTATTTGAGATAGAAAATTGATATGTGTTTCAGGCATGATATACTATGCAGAGAATTCACCTATCATTATACTGTTCCCATGAATAAAGGTGATTGGGAATCTCCCAATCTCCCAGATACACCCAAAGATGTAAAGGGGAATTCAAGAGAAATTGGTTGGAAGTGAACAAATTATTCTTTGTAATGATTTAAACAAACCATGCCTCAATGCCTTGTTGAATGATGGTTTCTTCATACATTCTATTGCAGAAGTAAGGTGCAACGCCAAAAGTGCTGAAATAGAAACAAGAAAAGAACAAACAAGTTTCAATATTACTTATTTTAAAAGAACAAATCCTACTTGTCCAGAAAGAAGAAACAATATTGTTGGACTTTTCACTCTCCACTTTCTATTAATTAAGCTAACTTGAATTTAGATGGCAAATATGGGTTACAAAATGCTTGTCTCTTCACAACCTTATGGAACAGGAATTTATCACTTTTCAGATGAGAAAATTGAGACTGAAAGAGATAAAATTAATTGTCCATGATCATATAAATCCTAAATATTGATGTTAGAAGTTAAAATCAGGTGTCTGGATTCCAAGTCCAAGGTGCTTTCAGTATACCAACTCTTTCTCTCATTAAATTGAAGTCATATTCTTTTCTAGTGTGTTAGGGCATTTGAAACATTTTGCCCTGGATAATAGAGGCTTCTCCTGTACTTGAACCTTTGGGAACTGACAGCTTGACCATTGAGGTGGCTCTCTAAAGTCCTATAGAGGAGAAGAAAACTGAAATCTCTCAGAAGTCAAGAAGTATATGGATGTCTATTGAGAGTTTGTCTTCAGGACCTTTAAAAGGGGCAAAGCCAAGATGGCAGCATAGTAGCAGAAGTCTTCTGAATCTTCTTCCAACCAATTTTTACAAAACATCTCAAAAGGACAGAAATCAAAACCAGATGAGTAAAGGGCCTTTCTCACTGGATACAGTGTGAAAGATAGAAAGTAATTGGGGATTCCCACACTATAAGGGGTTGAAACTGCACTAATCAAAGCACAAGCTGACCACCATTCCCCCACACCACCTACCATGCCAGTTAGAATGAGGGCCAGGCCAATCTCCAAATTCTCAGGGGCTGGCTGAAAGCACCACAGACTTACCCCTGAGGGCTGTGCCAGGCCTTGGCAATGATACTTGAGGCTAAATAATACCAAGCTTGGTCCTTGCAGTGGGTCAGTAATGTGGCTGCCAGCCAAGACAGTAGGAGCAAGGAAGATGGTCTCTGGGGAAAAATGCTTTAAAGCAAGCTACACAAAGAACATTACAGATCTACCTGCCCTCACTCAGGCTTCTGGTTGGGAAGGGAAGATAGCAACAAGGAAAACCCTACAAGACAGAAGCTAAGAAAGCAATGGCCACCAACATGCAGGGATCCCAGTCCTCCAGCAGCAAACAAAGTAAGCAACAGCAAAAGAAGTTCTTGACCCTGGAAAATTTCTATGGTGAAAAAGAGCAAAATACAGAAGCAACACCAGAGAGTGAGAAATAAGCAAACACATCCAAACTTTCCACACACACACACACACACACACAAATGGAAATTGGTCACAAGCTCTGGAGGAACTCAAAAAAGAGTTCAAGAACCAAGTAAGAAAGATAGAAAAAAATGGGAAGAAGCTGGGAAAAAGAAATGAAAGTGATACAAAAAGAAAATAACAACTTAAAAGACAAAATTGCCCAGATGGAAAAAGAGGCACAGAAATCAAATGAAATAATAAGGATCTTTGGAAATGCAGTGAGTGCCAGTGCTGTGGAGAGAGATATTGCAGCTAGGTTAGTGTGGGGAACTAGAGGGACTTGTCCCCTCCCCCACAGACTCTTTGACAAAAGGACTTCATGCACTCCTCTCAAAGAGAAGCATAAGAGAGAATAGGTGATATGTTGAGCAAAGGTTTGAGCTGGTCAGTGTTGGGCCACTCTTGGTCCAAACAGAATTGAATAGTGATCACTGTCTCTGATGGGAGCAAAAAACTGACCTCTTATTGGGCAGAATGCAAATAGTAATAACAACACAAGATTTGGGGACATGTTTTTGCTCTAGAAAGAATTGGAGTCAAGAATTGAGTAGCCAGACAGAAAGGAAGATGAATTTAGCAGGACTCTGAGGAAGACCATATGGGTAGAGATGGTTTCAGCTTTTTAGGTACAATTTTTTTAGGTCAGCTTAGAGAACACAGCCAATCAAATGTTCTGAGGCAGGATGGAAATGGGGGAAATGTGAAACTTGCTGTGTGACCTTGAGTAAGTCATTTCCTTCTCTGAGCCTCAATGTCCTCATGTCAGTCTAGGTAACTCTGTGAGACTCTCCTAACTCTAACATTATGATCCTAGGTGGTAGTTGGGAAGAGAGAAATTTGTCACCTTCCATGTATCTCAGTGAAGAAGTCACATATGTATAAGGTACATGCCATGTCTGAGGGGCAAAAATGAAGTAGAAAATCAAATCTATCTGAATAAGATGAATGGCTCTCCCCCATCTCTCTCAACTATTTTGAGTAATTTTCTAGATGATATAGACAACTATTTGTTGTTCAGAATTATCTAGATTATTGGTCTCAGTTTTCCACATCATTTGGCATGTATCATGACACCTTTGGCATGAGATGTATTATCAGGGTCTCCTGATCCCATGCTGCGTGTGCCTTCCCCTCATCATCCCAAATTACCATGTTTTTTTTGGTACATACGTTGCTATGTACTATAAACACATTGTCCAACCCAATAGAATACAAGCCTCTTGAGGGCAGAGGCTGATTCGGTTTTATCTATGTATATGCCTGACAAAGTAGGCACTTAAAACTTTGTTGATTTATGATGGGGAGAAGTAAGTACATTTTGTGAGATGTTGCAAATGGGAGTTATTATTGAGGTTTTTAAATATAAATCTTCAGTTTATTTTTTTAATTCCTTTATAACCTGACTTCATACTCCACCACAAATACTTCCATTCAGTGACACTGGTTATCTTATTGTTCCAGGAACAAGACACACCATCTTCTTACTCCAGCTATTTCTCTGGCTATTCTGCATGCTTGGAATGTTCTCCCTCACCATCTCTGCTTCCTGGATTTCCTGACTTCCTTCAAGTCCTGTGCTAAAATCCAACCTTAAACAATAAGCTTTTCTTCAACCTTCTTTAGTCTACTGCCTTACTTATGAATGATTAGTTAATTAATTATTGTCAATTTATCCTTTATTTAGCTTGTTTATTCATAGCTGTTTTTATGTTATTTCCCTCATTAATTCTTAATAATCAAGGTCAGAATGATAGGGAACTGTAGTAAAGAATGAATAAGAAGGGGGCAGCTAGATGGCTTAGGCCTAAAGATGGGAGGTCCTGGGTTCAAATCTAGCTTCAGACACTTCCTAGTTGTGTGACCCTGGATAAGTCACTTAACACTCATTGTCTAGTTTTTGCCATTCTTCTGCCTTGAAATCAGTAGACAGTGTTGATTCTAAAACAAAAGGCAAGAGTTTAAAAAAAGAGAGGCAGCATTTAACACAGTATATAGAACACCAGGCCTGGATTAAGGAGGACCTAGATTCAAATCTGGTCTCAGATACTTCCTAGCTATAACCCTGGGCAAGTCCCTTAACTCCCATTGCCTAGCTCTTACCACTCTTCTGCCTTAGAACCAATACACAGTATTGAAAGGTAAGGGCTAAAAAAAATGTCTAAGAAGGATAAGTTTTGGCTTTATTATTTTACTGAGTTTGCATCAGACTTGCAATTAACTGGGTAGAAAAAAAAATCCCTTAAACAGTAAAAATTGGCATTTTCTCTGCAGTCTTTGGAAGTCCCTGGAATACTGACTTGCCTCCAGGGTCACAAAACCAGCCTTGGTCAGAGATGAGATCTGAATCTGGAGTCTTCCTGACTAAGCAATGCAAATTGTTTAATCATGTTTATAATCAATAATATCAGGCTTTAAATTTTTTTATTTTTTAGCTACTGCTATGATTCATTAAAGTTTAACTTCCCCACTCTGGTGAGCCTGAGCTCTGTTTTGTAAGACTTCCTCTTTTGCCTGGGTGAGTTCTCCTTTAATGTGAGTTAATTCCTCATTTTGATACATGTAGAGTTATAAACTTTATGTTGTAATCTGTTCATCAATCAGCTGTGGAATGCCTAATCAGTCAGAGAAGAGGAGTGTTTACTACTTTGAGATCCTAGTTTCCTTTTCCCAGAACCATGATTTCCCTAATCTTATCTTCATTCAAGGTGCCCAGTCTAGTTTAGTGTTAGTCCACTTTATGGTAAGTCAATACAATTTGTGATTAGCATCTTCTAAGCCAACCAACTAGAAATTGATAAATACCCACATTGCTTGAGATTTTGGAATTTGCTTCAATCCCTCTATATTATGTTTAAGAAAGCTCTGTAATCTCTCTATAAGGTCCTTGGCTACTGAAGAGACTCTGACCCCATTTGCCAGCAGTTACTAGCTTTGTTAATAAACTGACCCTGCTCAGAACTTTGTCACCTCAATTTTTCATTCTAGAAGATTTACATCGCAACGTGACATGGAGACTAACTGTTCACTTGGACATACTGCTTCTATTGGTCTAGTACAAGAATTCTTTCAAAGAAAATAAAAGCCACATCATATCCGAAAACTCAATGCATCCAAGCAAACACTTCGCCCTATTTTTCAATAACAGCATTCACTCAAGGGCTACTTTGTATAAAATCCTTTTGTACAATAACTGAATGATTCTTACAGAAAACACTTACAATGGCTATGGACAAGTCACTGTGTATGATCATAGAAAGGGAATTGGCCTGCCCCTTAACAGTCATCCAGTCCAATGCCTTCATCTCAAAATCTTCATCGCAAAGACAAGCTGAGAGAAAGAAGTTAAATGACTTGTCTTTCCCTAGTAGAATGAAAGCTTTCATTTCTACATCCCCAGTATCTCATCCAAAGTAAATACTTCATAAATACTTGTGAAGGTGAATGGAATGGCTCAAGTTCACAAAGCTGAGAGCAGCCAGAATTTGAACTTGGGCACCAAATTGACTTTCACAGCACTTAATTGCTCTGTCCTCAGTTTCTCCCACTGAAAAATAAAGAGGTTGAGCTAACCTATGTCTCTTCCAGCTTGAATCCATGTTACCTTTATTCCCTCAATATTCATTCTGCTTCTCTGTCCCTCCCTATTTGAAGCTACCTCTCCAAGGGGTAATGGCTTCTTGGAGATCAAATCCAGTGACCTTTTCTCAGTGTATGCCTTCAGTAACCTTGTTGTGGCACCTGAGAAGGCTGTTGATCATTCTTTTCCTCCAAATAAATGGGTTCTTCCCTTCTTCAAACTGGCTGAAAGCACCATTAATGTTTGGACCTCTTTCTGCCATAAGAGACAAATTATATCTACTACTCTACATACCGGGAGGCAACAGGTGTCCCTTCTGCTTCACTGTACTCTCCTTGAGTAAATTTTGATTTGCCATATTCATCTCACTAGGGACCAGCACAGTAGTAGGCACTTAAAAAGTGCTGACATTTTGTTTTTTAACAACATTTTGGACCCTCACTAGATACTGAGCCTGTAGCACAATTATCTTAAGTTCCTTCTTTCTCATTTCCATACCCTCAGCCAAAACTTAAACTAACAACCCTTCTGAAGCTTACTACTTGTATGTCCTAAGGCAACTTACTTAATCTGCTAGCCTCAGTTTCCTCATCTGTAAAAAATGAAGGAGCTGTAATAAATTACTTCTAAGGTCTCTTTCAATTATAGATCTGTGACCCTATAAATACTATATATTCATTTGTTTTAAACCCTTACTTTCTTAGTAGCAACTCAAAGACAGAAGGGCAAAGGCTAGGCAAATGAGATTAAGTGACTTGCCCAGGGTCACATAGCTAGTGTCTAAGGTCAGATTTGAACCCAGGTCATCTTGACACTGGGCCTGGCACTCTATCCACTAAGCCATCTAGCTGGATTCAAACACTACTCTTCAGGGAACCTAACCAGTGGCAAAACTCATACTGCATACTGTACCCTCCACTGTAAAAATGGAGATTTGAACCCCAGACTTCAATCCCCAGAAGTCCTTGGTACTTTCCAGAATTCCCTATAACCTCATCTGAGTCTCCACCTGGACGAGGTCACAATTGAGTATTTAACACGCTCTCTGCCTCCCAAGAGCTCTCTTCCTCTCTACTTGGAGCTTGCAAGGATGTAGTGAGGAAATTAAGAGGGGGAGTTCTGAATTTTGCTAATCAGCCATGGGCACGTGGTTTATTATTTTGTATCCTTGATTTCTAATCATCTTAATAAACCTCACAAAATATAATACTTTTATTATTAGAGACTAAATTTAATTTTTACAACACCCCACCCCATTTGAAGGAAACATTCCTCACCAAGAGCAAAGGGTTCATTCTTTTTTTAAATTATTTTTAATTTTTAAAATAATTTTCCATACTTACATATTTCATTTTCTTTCCCTCCCCTCTACCCTCCCCCTCCGAAAGCCAATAAGCACTTCCACTGGGTTATACAAATGTTATCACTTATACTTATATCTGTTTCCATATTATTCATTTTTATAATAGTGCAATCTTTTAAAACTAAAACCCCCAATCATATACCCATATAAACAAGTGATAAGTTATTTGTTTTTCTTCTGCGTTTATGCTCCATAGTTCTTTCTCTGGCTGTGGAAATGTTATTTCTCATAAGTTCCTTGGGATTGCCTTATATTCGCAAAGTCCATTACATTCGATTGTTCCACAATGTTTCACTTTCGGTGTACAAAGTTCTCCTAGTTCTGTCCTTTCACTCTGCATCAATTTCTGGTGGTTGTTCCAGTTCACATGGAATCCCTCCAGTTCATTATTCCTTTGGGGCACAATAGTATTCCATCACCAACAGATACCACAATTTGTTCAGCCATTCCCCAATCGAAGGGCATCCCCTCATTTTCCAATTTTTTGCCACCACAAAGAGCGCAGCTATGAATATTCTTGTACAAGTCTTTTTCCTTATTATCTCTTTAGGGTATAAATCTAGAAGTGATATTGCTGGATCAAAGATTAGGCAGCCTTTCAAAGTCCAAAAGGTTCTTTCTTAATGAGGGCTATACAGCTACCTTTTCTTGGTGCTATTTAAATTTCATTAGCTAGTTTGAAGGTGCTCTTAAATGGTAAAGTTTAAAGGTAGTGATGGCTTCTGAAATTGACTCTTTATCAGTATATAAGTAATCTGAGTGACCATGTAATGACACTATTAGACTGAAATGGAGGCAGTTAATCTCCAGCTTGAGCCTTTCTGCCCTGCAATGAAGAAGCACTTCTGATGAGTCATAGAAGAGGCAGAAGGGACTTTTTGGCCAGAATTTCTGGGTCTTGTGGGAAAAAAAAAACCTTGAAAACTCTTCTAAGATTTACCACTTTTTCAATATCCATACATCTTTAACATGGAATGCCCCCGAATTCAGCAATATTGAAAGACTTTGATATATAAATATTGAGCTTGAAGGAGCTGGGATCAGGGACTGAATATCTAGTAGGACATTTGAGACTCATATCCTGCAGCTCCACAGGGAGTTAATCTAGCTGGTTTTGGTCAGTGGATTCTAAACCCAGTAGGTCATGTTTGGTATTTTTAAATTTGAATTCTCTTCCCTCAATCCTAAAACCTTATTCCTTAATATCTGGCTTCTTGGTGATTACATTAATGTCTTTCAATTGAGGTGTTCTATTTTGAGTTATATTACCAGCCAAAAAAAAATTTAAAAACAAGAACAAGAAATGATGCATTTCAGGGCAGCTGAGTAGCTCAGTGGATAGAAAGTCAAGTCTGGAGATGGGAGGTCCTGGGTTCAAATTTGACCTCAGACACTTCTTAGCTGTGAGAGCCAGGGCAAATCACTTAACCCCCACTGCCTAGCCCTTACCACTCTTCTGCCTTGGAATTGATACTAATCACTGATTCTAGGACAGAAGGTAAAGGTAAAAATGAAAGAAAGAAATGAAGCATTTCAACAAAACTGTCACCCCATTCTTAGCTCTCCTTTTCTGTTGAGGATCTATAGGAAGTTACACATAAAATCAACCAGGCTTTTCTCTGGTAGCTGTCCATATCATTCTCTTTCAGAGTTTTGGCAAATTCACTCCCCCAGGAAGAAGACAGACCCCAGAAGAAGGGTTACCTTTATATTGTCCAAATGATTAAGCAAATTGCTCAAACTGCTGAGGCTGAGCTACAACCCCAAGTTTTACATCTTTCTTAAGTTCCTCTTCCTACTTTTTTGAGGACTCTATTTCCCCAGCTGTGTAGAAATCAAGATCTCTTTATTGCCACATTTTCCCTCATTTCACACCAAGCTGCCCACCCCAAGCCCAATCACATATATTTTGTAATTGGACCCAGTCAATTTGAATATGTAACTTCCCCTGGGAACATGTCAGTAGAAGTGAAGAAAGCAGAGCAAAGGGAGGATGGGCAGTGACCCAGGACTGGGATTTTACAAAGCATGTAGAGTGATAGAATCCAGGGTATTAGACATAGGAATAAGGTATTAGAAGACAGAGGTGAATGAAGCCAGAGATAACTTGATAGATAACTTGGAGGAGGATCTAGATAGAGGGATTATTTTGGATAGAGTAAACCTTAAAGGAGGAAGATTCGTGGAGTGATGGCAGTCAGAGGGTGTGAAATTGGGAATGCTGAGCAAGGAATATATCTACCCTTCCTACTGGTCCAGTATGGAAGGCACAAGAAAAGGTGCATCTAGGATGAAACAGGGAAGCCAGGGATGCAGTGTCTTCTGGACACTTCTCTGTGACTCCTAGACCATGGAAGGAGTAGGAGAGGTAAAGATTAAGAAGAAGAGATGTTGGGTTATGATCAAATGGAAGGAAATTCTGGAGGAAACTAAGGAACATCTGATGGAGCTGGTTTGGAGGTTAATAGGAGACATCCTGAGGAAGATGAACAGGAGGCCTGGCATCAGAGAAAAGGGTGGGTGTTATTTAGCCAGCTAGGGATTCTATATTATTGGGATTGGGAGAGGAAGAGGGAGAGCTGGAGGACCATATAAGGCTCTTGTCTTTAAGACTTTGTACATGGCTAAGAATAAAAGTCTCTTGTCTTTTAAGTACCAGGAAAGAAAAGATATTGGGCTGAGTGCTAGTACCCCATGGCTGAAGTGCCCCCAGGAAGCAATCTGGTATGGGAATCTTTTGCCCTGATCTCTTTCCCCCGAGTAGAGAGCTGTTGTTGAAGCTGATGAGCCTGGAGAAAAGAGTTTAGCCTTGAGCCTAGGAAGTTTTCAAATGATACAAAGTTGAGAAAAATGGATATAGTGTTGAATGACTGAATCAGGATTAAAAGAGACATTAACTGACTAGAATGTGAGTTTTCCCAGTTCACTAATATCTGATTCGTCACTGCCTAGTTTATTCCTCTGATACACTTTTTAAGGTTTGCAATGGACACATGTTATTAGCTCATTTGATCCTCACAGCATCTCGCCTTCTATTTTGTTGCCAACACCAAATATATGTTTTTTAACCTTTATATACTCTCTTTGAATTAAAACTAAGTTTTGGTTGAAAGGCAAAAGAGTGACAAGGATAGACAACTGAGGTTAAGTGACTTGCCCAGGGTCACACAACTGGGAACTGTCTGAGTTCAGATTTGAACCTAGGACCTCCCATCTCTAGGCCTGGCTCTCAATCCACTGAGCTACCCAGTTGCCTCCAATACCAAATATTCTTAATGATTCCTATTTCACCATACAACTAGAGGTCTGGAAGTGCTATCATTGCTCATTCCTACATAAAAATATTTCCCTTGGCATTCTAAGTTATTCAGTTTCTCCAGATTAATTTTATTTAGTTTGTTAAGATCTATAAATTATCCCTTTTGTATTCTGATTGGTATTAGACCCTGTCAGTATATTAAATTAGACATTATTTTTTATTTTTATTAACTAGGTATGACCCAGCTATGAGCATTGAATATTTCTCCAAAATAACATTTCTAAGAAAAAATTAAACAAAATGTCATAATTTGTTATATGTGTTGTTAAAATTAATTGTGTTTGGACTGAAATATATTATTAGGTGGTCTCCAGGGATTTAATTTCTAAATCCCAAAATGAGTTACTAAAATAAATGGAATTTATGGTAGTTTATTTACAATTTACAATAGAAGGAAGATATCAAGGAATGAGAGTCTGGTTTCTTCTGATATTAGTTAGAATTTCTAAGTCCCAGCCAGGGGAAGAGAGTCTCAAGAAGATGGGTCTTACCTGGAGGCTTCACACCTCCAGAAAGGTGGGGTCACTAAGTAGCTTTTCACTCAGCAAAGGTGACTATCTAAATGAAAGAAGTTTGGGTATCTGTCTTCTGGTCCCTCCTCAAGAATCTGTCTTCCAATCTCTCCTCCAAGTCAGAACCTCCAACTCGAAACTCGAATCAATTATCTCTTGAATGAATTTTCTTCTGCCCTTTTGGTCCTCTTAAAGATTTTTTTCTCTTGTGTCACCTCCCCTGAATTTCACATCTACCAATCCCAGCAGACTCTTTTCTCCAGGACTGCCCACTCTTTAGTTCTCACCACCTTCTTTGGTTAGATTACTTATGTAGTTACTTAGCACCTTTTTTTGGTTAGTTCACCTTTTGTAGTTACTTAACACCTTTTTGTAGTTAAAATGGTTAAAAGTACTTCAAATACTGAGTTATCCATTTTTGTGGATTAAAATCTAAAAATAGATGGTGGATGACAATTCTAGCTTCACTATAAAGGAAGAGCTAAGTATCTTCATTGTTATAATCAGGGGAGAGCCAAATCCATTCTTTCCAGTGTATATAAAACCATGAATATGTATACATATATAATATATTTATTTCAGACATGTTTCTTGAATATAATCACTTTTTGTTTTACCAATTGCATTATATAATTACCTAATGTAAATAAATGTACACCCTTTCTTTTTAGTGGTTTCCCCTGATTTCCTTTTTCTTTTTAGTTTTTAAACATTATTTTATTTGGTCATTTTCATTCATTATTCATTGGAAAAAAAGATAATTTTCTTTTCCTCCCCCCCCCAGAACCCCTCCCCAACCCGAGATTCCACTGGGTATCACATGTGTCCTTGCTCCGAACCCATTACCTTGTTGTTGGTAATTGCATTAGGGTTCTCATTTAGTGTCTCCCCTCAATGATATCGCCTCCACCCCTGTAGTCAAGCAGTTGCCTTTCCTCGGTGTTTTCACTCCCACAGTTTGTCCTCTGCTTGAGGATAGTGTTTTTTCTCATAGATCCCTGCAGATTGTTCAGGGACATTGTATTGCCATTAATGGAGAAGTCCATTACATTTGATTGTACCACAGTGTCTCAGTCTCTGTGTACAATGTTCTCCTGGTTCTGCTCCTTTCACTCTGAATCACTTCCTGGAGGTCGTTCCAGTCTCCATGGAATTCCTCCACTTTATTATTCCTTTTAGCACAATAGTATTCCATTACCAACATATACCATAATTTGTTCAGCCATTCCCCAATTGAAGGGCATCCCCTTATTTTGCAATTTTTTTGCCACCACAAATAGCGCAGCTATGAATATTCTTGTACAGGTCTTTTTCCTTATTATCTCATTGGGGTACAAACTCAGCAGTGCTATGGCTGGATCAAAGGGCAGAGAGTCTTTTATCTCCCTTTGGGCATAGTTCCAAATTGCCCTCCAGAATGGTTGGATCAATTCACAAATCCATCAGCAATGAATTAGTGTTCCCACTTTGCCTTATCCCCCTCTAGCATTCATTACTTTCCTGTGCTGTCATGTTGAACAATCTGCTAGGTGTGAGGTGATACCTCAGAGTTGTTTTGATTTGCATCTCTCTGATTATAAGAGATTTAGAACACTTTTTCATGTGCTTATTAGTAGTATTGATTTCTTTAACTGAAAACTGCCTATTCATGTCCCTTACCCATTTTTCAATTGGAGAAGGCCTTGCTTTTCTGTACAACTGGTTTAACTCTTTATCAATTTGAGTAATTAGCCCTTTGTCAGAGGTTTTTGTTATGAAGATTGTTCCCCAATTTGTTGTCTCCCTTCTAATTTTAGTTACATTGCTTTGTTTGTTCAAAAACTTTTTAATTTGATGTAGTCAATTTCTTTTTCTTCTCTAATTGCTAATGCTAGTGTTTCTAGTACAATGTTAAATAATAAAGGTGATAATGGGAATCCTTGTTTTTCTCCTGATCTTATTGAGAAGGCTTTGACTTTTTCCCCATTGCAGATGATGTTTGCTGATGGTTTATTATTATTATTTTTAGTAAAGGCCCTTCTATTCCTATATTTTCTAGTGTTTTCAATTGGAATGGGTGTTGTATTTTATCAAAGGCTTTTTCTGCATCTATTGAGATAATCATGTGATTTTTGTCGGTTTGCTTGTAAATATGGTCAATTATGTGGATGGTTTTCCTAATATTGAACTATCCTTTCATTCCTGGTATGAATCCTACCTGATCATAGTGGATAACCCTTGTGATGACTTGCTGGAGTTTTTTTTTTTTGCTAGTATCCTATTTAAGATTTTTTGTCTATATTCATTAGGGAGATTGGCCTATAGTTTTCTTTCTCTGTTTTTAATCTGCCTGGCTTTGGGATCAGTACCATGTTTGTGTCATAAAAAGAATTTGGTAGAACCCCTTCTTGGCTTATTCTGTCAAATAGTTTGTATAGTATTGGGGTTAGCTGTTCTTTGAATGTTTGATAGAATTCATTTGTGAATCTATCTGGACCTGGATATTTTTTCTTAGGGAGTTCTTTGATGGCTTGTTCAATTTCTTTTTCTGATATGGGGTTGTTTAGATAATTTATTTCTTCCTCTTTTACTCCAGGCAATTTATATTTTATTTAAGTATTCATCCATATCACCTAGATTGCAATAATTGTTGCCATATAATTGGACATAGTAGTTTTTAATGATTGCCTTAATTTCTTCTTCATTAGAGGTTAGGTCTCCCTTTGCATCTTGGATACTGTCAATTTGGTTTATTTCTTTCCTTTTTTAAATTAGACTGACTAGTACTTTGTCTATTTTATGTTTTTTCAAAGTACCAGCTTTTAATCTTATTTATTAAATCAATAGTTCTTTGACTTTCAATTTTATTGATTGCTCCTTTGATTTTTAGAATCTCTAATTTAGTCTTCATCTGAGGATTTTTAATTTATTCACTTTCTAGTTTTTTAATTTGCATGCCCAATTCATTGACCTCTGCCCTTCTTAATTTGTTATATATGAACTCAAGGATATCAATTTCCCCCTGAGTACTGCTTTGGCTGCATCCCATAGGTTTTGAAAGGATGTCTCACCATTGTTGTTTTCTTCAATGAAGCTATTGATTGTTTCTACGATTTGCTCTTTAAGTAACTGGTTTTGGAGAATCATATTGTTTAATTTCCAATTAATTTTTGATTTTGCTCTCCATGTACCCTTACACATTATTATTTTCATTGCATTGTGGTCTGAGGAGGTTGCATTCATTATTTCTGCCCTTTTGCACTTGTTTGCAATGTTTTTGTGCTCTAATACATGGTCAATTTTTGTGAATGTACCATTTGCTGCTGAAAAGGTGTATTCCTTTTTGTCCCTATTTATTTTTCTCGACATGTCTATTAACTAATTTTTCTAAGATTTCCTTTTCTTCTCTCACCTCTTTCTTATTTATTTTTTTGATTTGATTTATCTTGTTCAGATAGAGGAAGGTTCAGATCTCCCACTAGTATAGTTTTTCTATCTATTTCATTCATGAGCTCCTCTAGTTTCTCCTTTAGAAATTTGAATGCTATGCCATTTGGCGCATACTCATTGAGTACAGATATTTCCTCATTGTCTATACTGTCTTTTATCATAATGTAGTTGCCTTCCCTATCTCTTTTAACTAAATTTATTTTTACTTTGGCTTTGTCAGATATCATGATTGAGACTCCCGCCTTCTTTTTATCAGTTGATGCCCAATAGATTTGGCTCCATCCTCTTACTTTCACCCTATGTGTTTCTACCTTCCTCATGTGTGTTTCCTACAGACAGAATATGGTAGAGTTTTAGATTCTATTCCACTCTGCTATTCACTTGCATTTTATGGGTGAGTTCATTCCATCACATTCAGAGTTATGATTACTAGCTGTGTATTTCCCAGCATTTTGCTTTCTGCTTCTGGTCCTGCCTTTTCTTCTTTCACTATTTCCTTCTACACCAATGTTTGTTTGTAATCAGTTCCCCTAGTTCCCACCCTCATTTTACTTCCCTTTCTACGCCCCCTACCTTCTCATTCCCCCCCATTATTTTTGCCTGTAGTCTTTTTAAAATCCCCCCACCCTCCTCCTCCCTTGAACTGCTTCCCTCCCCACCAGTCCGTTTTTTTACCCTTCTCCTCCCCTATAGGGTGCAAATCTATTCTCTGCCCCAATGGATTGGATTGTTCTTCCCTCTTTGGGTCAGTTTCAAAGCACATAAGAGTCGAGTATTTCCTATCTCCAACCTCTTTACCCTTCCAGTGTATCGATGTTCTTCCCTCTCCCACCATGAGCTTCTTTGTGACATATCAATTTACCCCATTTGTTTCTTTTCCCATTTCTTTTAGTATTAGCCTCTTTTTTTTTTAGTTCTGGATATATATATATATATATACACACACACGTATTTGTATTTATGCATGCATATATCTATATACCTATTTAAGTCTTGCCTTTTCATCCTACACAGTTTGTCACTGTTCCCTCTAAGTGTAATTCTTCTAGCTGCCCAGGTTATAGCAACAGTTTTTAAGAGTTACCAATGACCTCTTTTCTTATAGGGATACATATTTTAACTTATTGAGTCTCTTAAAACTTTTTTTGTTGTTGTTGTTGTTTTGTTTTGTTTTTCGTTCCCCCCCTCATTTTTAATTACCTTTTGATGATTCTCTTGAGTTCTGTGCTTGGACATCAAATTTTCCGTTCAGGTCTGGTCTTTTCTTTACGAATGCTTGCGATTCTTCTATTGTGTTGAATGACCATACTTTCCCCTGTAAGAATATAGTCACTTTTGATGGGTATTTGATTCTTGGTTGTAGACCTAGTTCCCTTGCTTTCCAGAATATCATATTCCATGCCTTTCGTTCCTTCAGTATGGATGCAGCCAGATCCTGAGTTATCCTCACTGTGTTTCCGTGGCATCTGAATGGCTTCTCCTTGGCAGCTTGTAATATCTTTTCTTTGGTCTCATAGTTTTTTAATTTGCCTATAACATTCCTGGGTGTTGTCAGTTGGGGATTAAATATAGGAGGTGATCTGTGGATTCTTTCAATCTCCACTTTCCCCCCTTGTTCTAGGATATCGGGGCAGTTTTCCTGAATAATTTTCTGTAGTATTATGTCCAAGCTTTTTCTTTTGTCATGGTCTTTAGACCAATGATTCTTAAATTGTCTCTTCACGAATGATTTTCTAATCATCTGTTTTGTGAATGAGATACTTCATATTTTCCTCAATATTTTCATTTTGTTTTATAATGTCCTGCTGCCTTGTGAGGTCACTTAATTCCAGTTGTTGTATTCTGGTTCTTAAAGACTGGATTTCATCCCTGGCTTTTTGGTCATTCTTTTCCTTCTGGTCTGCTTTTCTTTGGAGGTCATCTTTCATCCTCTTTACCTCATCTTTCATCTCCTTTTTCTCATCTTTCATCTTCTTCATTTCATTTTCATCACCTTTGCCTCATTTTCCAGCTGGTTGATTTTGGCTTTCAAGACACTATTTTCTCATTTTAGTTCAAGTTCCTCTGTTTCCAGATGACTTATCTTAATTTTCAAGTTCTTTTTCCCAATTGTCTTCAGCCTCTCTTAATTCTGTTTTGAGTTCTTCCACAGCCTGTATCCAATTCTCTGGGATTTCTGATTTATCGTTTGCAGATCTCTCCCCCTCTGTTCTATTTGCTAAGTAGAAGCTGTCTATTATAGTTTTTTTTCTTCTTTTTCTGTTGTTTGCTCAAATTCACCCCTTCTTTACTCCCTGTATTTTTCTGTGCTCTTGCTCCTCTCATTTTTTTTGGTTTGGGGGCTTCTGTCAGTCTCCCCTCTTGGCATTTAACAGGAGATCTCTTGGTGTAGTCTCTGGTGGAGGTTTGTTGGGGTTTGAGCTTCCCTCTCATCTGGAGGCTTTTGATTGGATTAAAATCCAGCAGTCAATGAGGATGGGTATGGAGCCTGGGCTTCCCTGAGTTCTGGAGACTTTTGATGGGATTAAGTTCAGCTTAGTTGTGCTGGATGTGCTCAGAGTCCAAAACTTCCTGGAGGGCTGGAGCAAATATGGAGGATCTCCACAGCTCTGGTGAGGCTGCCAGGTCTATGCTCCCTCTCTAGCTCCTTCCTCGCTGTCTGTGTTGGGTGCTCTGAATTTATCACAGCCCTGGTTGCAATGTACACCCTCCAGACCAGTACTTTTTCCCACCCAGAAGTTTCCGCTGCCGCTGGAGTCTGGGAGTCTCAGCACTCTGGGTGGGAGGGGGGAAGGGTCCTGGGACATTCCCTCTGTCTTCCCCTTAAACCCAAGTGTTCTCAGATTCCGGCTTTTCAGGGGGCCTACCTTTTGAATTAAGTCTAGCAGGAGGATTCCTTGGCTCTGTCTTTTTGTTAAGTTTGTTTTTCAGTCCCCTGGGAGCATTCAGTTTATGATCGGTTAGGAAGGGTATTCAGAGGTCTGAACTTCTGCTCCTTCTAGGCCACCATCTTGACTACACCTCCCTCCCCAATTTCTGAAGTAATCAAATTGACAGCCAGGGCCAGGGCAGGGTTGCAGCTTCTACATTCCCTTTAAGATGTGCTCTCTGGTAACCGACTTTTTTGCTAGATTTGTGGAATTTCTGTATTCATGATACTAAGGTGCTTCTTCACACCCAAACCTGATTATTCAATGGGACATGTTTCCTTTCAGTTTGATTGCTCTTGGAAATCTAAAATCATGTAGCTAAATAGCAGCCAGTGGTGTGGCTCTGTGGATAGAGAGTCAGGCCTAGAGAGGGGAGGTCCTGGGTTCAAATCTGACCTCAGACACTTCCTAGATGTGTGACCCTGGGCAAGACACTTAACCCCCATCGCCTAGCCTTTATCCCTCTTCTGCTCTGGAAACAATACACACTATTGATTCTAAGATGAAATATGAGGATTTTTAGGGAGGAAATTCAGCCAGGAATAAAACCATTATAAAACATTAAGCCTTTTGAAAACAGGTTACTTCATTCCATGCCAATTTTATTTGAGAAAGTGACAAGGGAAAGAAATATGGTATTTGATTAGAAAAAGCTCCTTAATAGGCAGAGGAATCATGATGGGTCAAAGGAGCTAAACATGGCAGTTCACAATCTTGGACATAAGTGGAGAAATCTTGTCCTTGGCAGTTATTTTGCCAAGCCACCCTGTGGAGAAATGGAGAGCAAGCATTGAAAAAGTGAGCACAAGGACCTTGGATAAATGGTCATTTGAGATATGCATGAATATGAAGACATGGATTAACACTTATGAAATGCAATTATAATTTTAAAACAGAAAAAAAAACCCTAACAAGCTAATGATCCTAATAAAAGTCACTTATTGGACTTCAGTTTTCTCATTTTCAAAAAAAATTTTTAAATTCTTCTCTTCTGTCTTGGTATCAACACCAGGCATTGGTCCCTAGGCAGAAGAGTGGTAAGGGCAGGGCAATTGGAGTTAAGTGACTTACCCAGGGTCGCACAACTAGGAAGCAAAATTTGAACATGGGGCCTCCTGACTCCGGGCCCATTCACTGAACCACTTAGCTGCCTTCGCATTTTCCCTTGTTTAATAGCTATTTGAGAATTTACTTTTCCTTCTCATTTGATTGTAAACACCCTCTCTCACTGAACATACCCATTACTAAAAGCAATGAATTATTCCTTATCATGACTTCAAACATATCAAGCCTGAATGCCTTGTTGACTGACAGTCTTCTTTGCATATTCTACTGATTTGTCGATGCTATCCTCCCAGAATTCTGAAACAGAAATGAAAGAAGACATAAGTAAGTTTCAAGTTCACTTCATCAAAAAGAACCAGTTCTTTTGGAAATGATATTTTCCTCTGATTACTTATAAAAATAATTTTTAACATTCATTTTTTAAATTTTAAGTCCTTAATTCTCTCTCTTTCCTACCCTACCTCCCTACTCCCTCTCCAATATTCTTCATTTTCTGGAAGATATCACAAATTAAAATAAAAGAGGAAGAAGTAGAAATTAAGGGAAAATTGTGAGTTTCTGACTGCATTCAGATCCCCTCAATTTTTTTTCTGAAGACAAATGGCATTTTTCATCCTGAGTCTCTGGGATTGTCTTAGAACACTGCATTGCTGAGAATAATTAAGCTACTCATAGTCGTTAGTCACAAAATATTGGTATCCGTGTATACAATGTTCTTCTGGTTCTGCTCATTTCCCTTTGCTTAGGTTCATGTAAATCTATTCAGATTTTTCCAAAATCCTCCTACTTCTCATTGCTAATAACACTAATAACACAGTAGTCTTCCACCACAATCATATATCACAATCTGCTCAGTTATTCTCCAGCTGATGAACAACCCTTAATTTCCAATTCTTTGCTACCACAAAAAAGATCTACAACAAATATTTTTGTACAAATAGGTCCTTTTCCATTCTTTTAACTTTGGGGGGGGGTGGGGAACTGACCTAGTAACTGTATTGATGGCTCAAAGAATATGCACAGTTTTAGAGTCCTTTGAGTATATTTTCACATTGCTCTCCCTAACAGTTGGATGAGATGGCAACTCCACCAACAGTGTATTAGTGTCCCACTTTTCCTTCGTCCCTTCCAACATTTAACATTGTCCTTTTCTGTCATATTAGACAATCTAAAAGGTGTGAGTGTGGTAGTTCAGAGTTGTTTTAATTTATGTTTCTCTAATCAGAAGTGATTTAGAGCATTAAAAGAACCAATCCTACTTTTTCAGATAGAAGAAATAATATTGTAATATTATTCTCTTAAATTTCAGACAAATGGGAGTGTATTAGAGAAAGTCCTTTTCCCCAATCAGCTTCTCTCAGACCTAAGTGGAACATAGCACTTTAATGAAGTTGACTTGAATTTGTAGATCTCTTTGACTCACAAAGTGAAGAAACAGATTAATATCATGGGAACTTGCCTTTCAGATTAATCCCTAATGGGCCCCATATCCCAAGAACTAAGAATGACATATCCTTATTTATCTTTCCCAAGCATATGTTATCCCAGGTTTCACAAGGATATATTATCTCAGGGTTCACTGACCTGACCAGCCAGACCATATGTTAAAAGGAGCCATAAAGACCCTGACTCCAGGAATTCTTGTCCTTCCCCCTCCTGACATATGGCAGGAACTGATAAGGACCCCATCCCCAGGAGTTCCTGTTCACCCCCCTCACCCCAGGAATTCCTCTGTACTCCCACTACCCTAAAAGTGTATAAAAAGCCTGCAAATCGCAGACTCAGGGCCAGAACTTTTGGTGCTGAGCCCCAAGCTATAGTTTGGTTAATAAAGTACCTTCTGTGTGTTGCATTACTGTGTGCGTGTCCTCCATGGAATCAGAGCCAGGACCTGACATTACAAAAGTACTTTTCTCTCCAGGACCCTCTAAAGCAGGCAGTTGTCCCCATTTCTCAGGTGAGAAAAATGAGTCTCAGAAAGAAGATGCAAAGTCATGGTCAAATGAGTAGTCAATTTTAATGTCAGAACTTAAAGCTAAGTGTCTCAACTCCAGGTCCAGGCTGCCTCCTGGTCTACCAGATAAGAGTCATCCATTTTTAAAACCAGCAGCAAAGTCAGATAAGAACAGAAACCCTTTTTCATTATTTTCTTCTTTCAAATTAAAAGGGTACTTAATTTTGGTGGTTGTTAACTCGTCCTTAAAACAAGCTAAGAGGAGATAAATACAAAGGAATTTTCTGAGGTTAATTGTGACTTGCCTAGGGTCAGTTAGCTATCAGCTAGTGACAGATGAAACACTTAAACCAAGATCGTCTTGTCACCAACATGAGCCTCTCTCTACTACACTAAGCTCCTTGAACACCCAGAAAGGCAGCTTGGAAAAAAAAAGCAACATATCCAGCACACTGGTCACAGAGAGCAGTCCAGCCCCAGAGTAGCATAGCTATAACGCCCATGTTTGGAGGTGGGCAGTGTGGGAGAGTGGGAGGAGTAGAGACTCTGGAGGGGAAAGACTCAGCTTCAGATCTCAGCTTGGACACTTCCTCCTACCTGTATGACCTTAGACAAATTACTTTACTTCTCTAGACCTTGCTACATTCATCTGTGAAGTGAGAGACTAAACGGCCTCTAAGGTCTCTTCCACATCTATGATCCTTTAATGTGG
Source organism: Monodelphis domestica (assembly GCF_027887165.1). Classification (NCBI taxonomy): domain Eukaryota; kingdom Metazoa; phylum Chordata; class Mammalia; order Didelphimorphia; family Didelphidae; genus Monodelphis; species Monodelphis domestica. Next base: position 45,704,230 of record NC_077231.1, read on the forward strand.
ACTAATAGATTATGCCTGAATTGACACAAGTTTCCATTACATGGAAATGTAATCTATCCTAAGGACATTTATTTTTTTTTACTTTTTAAAAATTTTTTTATTTAATTAGATGATTAGAATAATTTTCCATGGTTACAAGACTTATGTTCTTTCCCTCCCCTTCCCCCAGCCACCTCCCATATATGATGAACAATTCCACTGGGTTTAACATGTGCCATTGATCAAGACCCATTTCCTAAGGACATTTATTGCTGGAAGTTGGTTTAGTCACTCAGGGAATAGAGCTCCTGCCTGGACTCAGAGAAGACCTGGGCTCAAATCAAACCTCAGACACTTACTAGCTGGGTGACCTTGGGCAAGTCATTTAACCCTATTTGCCTTAGTTTCCTTATTTGTAAAATGAGGGGGGAGAAGGAAATGGCAAACCACTCCTATATCTTTGCCAACAAAACTCCAAAAGAGGTCATGAAGGTTCAGGTGAAAAACAACTAAACAAAATTAAAACAAAATAAACAAAATAAAGTAAAAGTAAAAGAGAATTTAAAGAATTATGTCCATTCCTTCTAAGTGACCTTGTACCAGTCGACAGGACTAGGAAATGATACTCTCCTAAAAAGAGAGAGCTGGATTTTCCTTGAGAATGATAGGACAGGGAATGGAAAGTTCATGAGAAGTTTCTTACTGACCTTCTAAAGCTTCTTCCCCTGGAAGATTTATATGCAATGTAAGATCAACAAATCCACAAAGCTACAAATCTCCCTTGGTGAGCCATAGTGTCATTGTGCCTAAAAAAACAGGAGGTTGCTCTTCACTGAGCAATCAACTTCACATTCATTGGCTCCACTGGGTAGGGGGCCATTACACCAGTAGCTATTATTGATCTGAAGGATCCCAAAATCAGTTCTTCCATCTGCATCATTGTGGTTTATTGCTTCGGTGTCAAAATTACTCTCCCCCTGTGCCACGCACACCCCCAGGAGAAATTGATTTTAGTAGCAATGACTTCCTATCCAATCACATTCATCTAATGAAGCCCATCCTCCCAAATGAATGTCATCCTCCTTGATTGCTGACATGGTCTGTAGATGCATGACTTTTCCTGGGCTGGGAAAGAGTGAGCTGATGCTTATTTTCAGGGTCAACTTTTCCACTTTAGACATAGGCAAACACTATAAATTGGAGCTTACCTTATCCTTCTGTTCATTGTGGAGACAAATTAATCGAGAAAATGTTAATGAAGCAGATTCAATCTCAAAGGGGGTCCTGTGTACATTTAAAGCATGATTAAAATGATAGTTATTGTTTTTCTGTTGTCATTCATGTAGATCCTCCATTCAGCTTGAGAGAGCCCTTCATGACCTGGCTCCCACTCCTTCATTTCCAGCTTTATATTCTACTATCTATACCTTATGATCACTCCTCTCAGGCCCCCATCTTCTTTGAGTATTTTCTGTCCTAGTGGCAAATCTATGTTCAAATGGAGTTATGCAACTTGTCCAAAGTCCCAGAGATCCTAGGAAATATCTAAAACCCAATTGGAACCCAGGTCCTCCTGACTCTAGGCCTGGTACTGTAACCACTATACCTCCAAGCTGCTCCCCCTTTATTCTTCTATTCACTTGCAGCAGCCTCCTGGCTCTTCTTCCTTGAATAAGAAATTCTGACTCCTGAATCTGATCATTTTACTGGCTGTCCCCCATGCCAGCAAGAAGATTACAGTGATACACCACAAAGGTCATATACCATAACCAGATGGGATTTATACCTGCAATACCATGTGGCTCAGCAATAGGAAAACTATCAGCCTGGTTCTTAAGAACAATCTGGAATCCTTCCTCAAAGATCATTAGACAGGGATGAGGACCATGACTACTTGCTTGGTTTCCTCAATACTGGAGTTCAAGAGCACTTCTGAGGAACAGAAGGATCTTATTGGTCAGAGTATCTGGCTCTTGTCCTTGAACTCTCTTCTAAGAGATGCCACTTTCTTAAATTGACCACACTATGCCAGGGAATGCCTTCCAACTCAGCAATGCCATAAAGCTTCAGTTAGTGTTGAATTACAGGAAGATAGGAGTGCCTGGGGCATGGAAGCATGCTTGAGTATCTAACAGAAAATTGGAGACTCAGATTATAGAAGCCTAGAAGGAGATAGCCATGCTGAGTTTCCTTCAGTAGACTGGGAAGGAAACAGTAGGTCAAGTTTTGTCCTTAAGTCTAGAATTACCTTTCCCCACCCCAACATCTTTCTCCTTAAAATTTGGCTTCTAGGACGTTCACGTGGTGTTTTTCAACTGAATACCTTTGTTTCAAGTGAAGTGAATGCCCAACAAAATAGAAAAATCCAGAGCTACACAGGGTATATTCCTTTGAAAGTGTCCCCTTCCTTCCCATTCTTAGCCCTCCTCTCTTAGTGTCTGTGGAGATCCTGAGGAGATCACTTATATTCTCCTATGGGGTGGCCTTCATAGCCATCTAAGCCCAGTTCCTTGGCTCTCCTGGCAAATTCACCTTTCTCTAAGGACCACCTTGGAAAAATGAATCCCAGAAGAAGGAGTACCTTCATGTTGTCCGAGTAATTGAACTGCTCAAACTGCTGAGCCTGAGTTTGATCCCAGTATTTAACTTCTCTCTTAACTTCTTTTTCTTGGCCATCAGAGGACTTCAACACCCTAGCTATGCGGAAATGAAGAATGATGGCCAAGTTTCCCCCTTTTCCCTAAAGGCACCAGACCAGTGCTATGCCCTCTGTTGGAATCCCAAAGCTACATATTGAATGACTTTGGGACTTCATCTGAGATAATATAGGCAGAGCAATTGATAAACTTTAACTCACAACATAAATATCAGTTTTTATATTATCATCAATGGAGAAGAGAAATGGGATTTATATTTATAATCCACAAATACTTGAATGATGGTCATCAGGAAAGGCCAGCTTAGGTTTTTTAGCCTCTGTGGTGAAAGCAGAGCTATGAACAAGTCATGATTACAAAGAGGTGGATTTTAGTCAATGGGAAGAAGAGCTTGCTATTATAGTTGCCCAAAAAGAAAATGGGCTGTTTCAGGAACTGGACAATTCTTTTATAACTTTCAAATCAATTCACAATTCCATTCAGGACAGGAACATTCCTTTTTTTTTTTCTGATTTCAAACATTGATCCTTGGTTACAAAAATAATTTTATTTCCCTCCCTCCCCTCCCCCACCCCTCACATAGCCGATGCACAGTTTGACTGGGTATTGCCTGTGTTCTTTTTTTTTCTTTTAAACATTATTTTATTTGGTCGTTTTCAAACATTATTCCTTGGAAACAAAGAGCATTTTCTTTTCCTCCTCCCCTCCCACCACTCCTCCCATAGCTGACCCGCGATTCCACTGGGTATCACGTGTCCTTGATTTGAACCCATTTCCATGTTCTTGGTATTTGCATTATGGTGTTCATTTAGAGTCTCTCCTCAATCATGTCCCCTCGACTCTTGTAGTCAAGCAGTTGCTTTTCTTCGGGGTTTTTACTCCCACAATTTGTCTTCTGCTTGTGGATAGTGTTTTCTCTCCTAGATCCCTGCAGAGTGTTCAGGGACATTGCATTGACACTAATGGAGAAGTCCATCACCTTCGATTGTACCACAGTGTATCAGTCTCTGTGTACAATGTTTTCCTGGTTCTACTCCTCTCACTCTGCATCAATTCCTGGAGGTTGTTCCAGTCTCCATGGAATTCTTCCACTTTATTATTCCTTCTAGCACAATAGTATTCTATCACCAACATATACCATAGTTTGTTCAGCCATTCCCCAATTGAAGGGCATCCCCTCATTTTCCAATTTTTGGCCACCACAAAGAGCACAGCTATGAATATTCTTGCACAAGTCTTTTTCCTTATTGTCTCTTTGGGGTACAAACCCAGCAGTGCTATGGCTGGATCAAAGGGTAGATATTCTTTTATCGCCCTTTGGACATAGTTCCAAATTGCCCTCCAGAATGGTTGGATCAATGCACAACTCCACCAGCAATGAATTAATGTCCTCACTTTGCCACATCCCCTCCAGCATTCACTACTTTCCTTTGCTGTCATGTTAGCCAATCTGCTAGGTGTGAGGTGGTACCTCAGAGTTGTTTTGACTTGCATCTCTCTGATTATAAGAGATGTAGAGCACTTTTTTATATGCTTATTAATAGTTTTGATTTCTTTGGCTAAAAACTGACTGTTCATGTCCCTTGCCCATTTATCAATTGGAGAATGGCTTGATTTTTTGTACAATTGATTTAATTCTCTATAAATTTGAGTAATTAGACCTTTGTCAGAGGTTTTTGTTATGAAAATTGTTTCCCAATTTGTTGCTTCCCTTCTCATTTTGGTTTTGTTGGTTTTGTTTGTGCAAAAACTTTTTAATTTGATGTAATCAAAATTGTTTATTTTACATTTTGATACTCTTTCTGTGTCTTGCTTGGTTTTAAAGTCTTTCCCTTCCCACAGGTCTGACATGTATACTATTCTGTGTTTACCTAATTTACTTATAGTTTCCTTCTTTATGTTCAAGTCATTCAACCCATTCTGAGTTTAGCTTGGTGTACGGTGTGAGGTGTTGATCCAAGCATAATCTCTCCCACACCGTCTTTCAGTTTTCGTAGCAGTTTTTGTCAAATAGTGGGGTTTTGTCCCAGAAGATGGGGTCTTTGGGTTTGTCATATGCTGTCTTGCTGAGGTCACTTATCCCCAAGTCTATTCCACTGAACCTCCTTTTTGTCTCTTAGCCAGTACCAAATTGTTTTGATGGCCACTGCTTTATAATAGAGTTTGAGATATGGGACTGCAAGGCCACCTTCCTTTGCATTTTTTTTCATTATTTCCCTTGATATCCTTGATCTTTTGTTCTTCCGAATGAACTTTGTTATGGTTTTTTCTAAATCAGTAAAAAAAAAAATTTGGAAGTTCAATGGGTATAGCACTAAATAGATAGATAAGTTTGGGTAGGATGGTCATTTTTACTATATTGGATCGTCCTACCCATGATCAGTTAATGTTTTTCTAATTGCTCAAGTCTAGTTTTAGTTGTGTGGAGAGTGTGTTGTAGTTGTGTTCATATAGTTCCAATGTTTGTCTAGGCAGATAGATTCCTAAGTATTTTATTTTATCTAAGGTGATTTTGAATGGGATTTTTCTTTCTAATTCTTGCTGCTGAGCTGTGTTGGAAATATATAGAAATGTTAATGACTTATGCAGGTTCATTTTGTATCCTGCAACTTTGCTAAAGTTGTTGATTATTTCCACTAGCTTTTTGTTTGATTCTCTAGAATTTTTTAAGTAGACCATCATATCATCCAGAAAGAATGGTAGGTTGGTCTCCTTATTTCCAATTTTGATGCCTTTAATTTCTTTTTCTTCTCTAATTACTACTGCTAGTGTTTCTAGTACAATATTAAATAATAGAGGTGATAATGGGCATCCTTGTTTCACTCCTAATCTTATTGGGAATGCATCTAGTTTATCCCCATTGCAGATGATGTTAGCTGATGGTTTTAGATATATACTGTTATACTGTATATACTGTATATACAACGATGACATCTATGAGTGATATTTAAAGACAAAATATCAAAAAGTAGAAATGATGCAAAAGGGTATATTTCATATCCTTGCCTAGCAGTGAACTGCCCAGATAGTAGACCTGGGCCCAATAAGCAGTCCTAATTGTGAAAGGTATTAATCTAATTTTACTCTAAGCAGAATAAATCTGAGTAGCTCTTATTGTATTGGGACATTCACAGGAGAATCTTTTAACTTCTTACTATCTGCCAAATAGCACTCAAACTTAGTCTGGCACTCAAATTCCTTCACAATCTGGTTCCACTCAATGCTTTAAGCTTTTTTCCTTATACTACTTGCTTCCAGTGTCACACTTCCATCACTGACCAATCACTTCCTATCTCCTGTATGTGTTTTGTTGCTGTCCTGCTTCCACTTCCCTCATACTATTCCTGATGCTTAGAATGCTGCATTTTGGGCTGTTTTTCACTTAATGTGACACCAAGAGATCCTGCATGGCAATGAGAGGAGATGGTTGGAAGGGAATACATTGGGCTAGTTCCTTTTTACCTTATTCTATACAGAATAAATCCCATAATCATGAGAGTCTGAGTCTAAATATATAAATGCAGGGGACTGTGTACTGGGAGAATGAAACCCATATGGAGCAGAAGTTCATGAGGCAGCATACTTAGCACAACTCCCATTTTAATGATTTACCCCATACCCTAAGGTTAGTCTCTCAGTCAACAAGGGCATTCTACAAGCTGCTTTGTGATGCTAGCACAGAGAATGAGGAGAGTAGCTTCAATATCTTTGTGCTCTTTGCCCTCTAGTGGCCAAAAGGCATTTTACATCCTCTTTAGAAAGGGTTATCTCAAAAAAAAAAATGGGAAAGGACCTGTTTGTACAAAAATATTTATAGTTGTTCTTTTTGTGGTGGCAAAGAATTGGAAACTAAATGGATGTCCCTCCACAGGGGAAGGCTGAACAAATTGAGGCACATGATGGTGATGGAATACTATTGTGCTATAAGGAATGATGAGTGGGATGATTTCAGAAAGAACCGGAGAGACTCCATGAACTAGTGCAAAGTGAAATAAGCAGAACCTTGAGATCATTATACACAGAAACGGAAACATTGTGGAATCATCAAATGTGATAGACTTTGCTACTAATGATCCAGGACAATACTGAGGACTTGGGGAAAAGAATGCTATTCACCTCCAGAGAAAGAAATGTTGGAGTAGAAATGCAGACAAAACATGATTTATCATTTGTTTATTTGGGAATATGTTCTGGGGTTTTGGTTCTATATGATATTTGCTTACAAAAATGAATATGGAAATGTGTTTTGTGTGATCATGCATGTATAACCCAGATTGAATTGTTTGTCAGCTCTGGGACGGAGAAGTGAAGAGAGGAGGGAGACAATATGGATCATATGACTTTTGAAAACTTATTTATAAATTTGTTATTAAGTCAAAAATTTAATAATAAAAAAAGAAAAGGTTATCTTTAGTATGCCCCAGGAAAATGTAACTTTTAAGGACATTCCCTCTCCAACATAATGGTTGGCAGTTCAGAGAGAAAGCCACATGGTGGCCAGTTCCAACACTGTGCTCTCTTCTGGATAATTATTAGTGATACTAAAAGAAAGGCACCCTAGTACCTTAGTTTGGGGAACAAATGTCATATGTAATGTTGTAGTAAATAGATACAAATAAACCCCAGAAGCCAAAATACTGCAGAATATTTTACATTTGAATTGGCTTCATTTTTCACTAAAACACCTTATGACACTGTGTTTTAGCACCTAGAATTTTAAACAATAACTAAAATGAAGTCATCTCTTTGAATATAACATCATTTATTAATAGGGATATGAAATCTCAATAAAAGACAGTATGTACCTCTGCATGAAAGACAGTAAGTGACCATTTATCTTTTATAGCAAAGTGTGTCTTTTTAATTGGTCTGATAGTATGTCCTTTGGACCTCTCTAGGCAATAACAATTGATGGATATTTTAATGAAGTACATTAGAGATCTCAATTCTTCTATTACTTCAGCTTAGGGAGAGGAAGGACTATACTTCTCCAGTGGGTAGATCCCTACAATTTCACTAAGCTAGTGAGACTTGGTTGACCCACTCTTCTCTGGTAGTTTAAGAAGTGGAATATCAGCCAGTTTCTTCTAGGAATTTTTGACTAGAAAAATTTTATCTTAATTAGGTTCTCAATGACTGTTTCCCCTACTTGAGACCAGGTCACCCCAAACTTAGAGGAGATGTGTAACAAGGGCAAAAAGGCATTTGCCTGTGAAGAATCTGAGGGGAGAGGGGCTGGCTTCTTGTTATAAACAGAGGTAGAAGTCTCCACCATACCTTAACAAAAGACTAGGGTCCCTGCCCAGGTAAATTCCTTAGTTACCTAGAAGCAATTACCTTAAACTTCAGTTAAACCCTGCAGAACTGAAATGCTTGACCTTCAGAGATTGGAATCTAAGAAAATTAATGGATTCACATAGAAATATTGTTAATAAGGAATACAATCCAAAATCAATTTTCCTCAGTATCCTTTATAGGAGGAAATGAATTATTCTTTATAATCATTTAAAACCTGTCATGCATAAATATCTTGGGGATCACTGAAAGATCCTTGGGGAGTAAGGTCATCTTCCTGATGTTTTAAAGCAAAAATGACAAAAAGCATAATCAAATCTCATATTTGCTTCACCTAACAATGCATGCTAATTGTTCAGGCCAAAAAAATATATAGTAAGAATATCTTTCAAAATTCCAGATACCTGAGATCTTTTCTCTCATGACATTCCTGATTAGTGAGATCTAAGTGGAACAAAATATTCATTCTAATTTGAATTTATTTTTTAAACATTATTTTATTTGGTTATTTACAAACATTATTCATTGGAAACAATGATCATTATTTTTTCCGCCCCCTTCCCCCCTCCCACCATTTCTCCCATAGCCGGCTCACAATTCCACTGGGTTTCACATGGGTTCTTGGTTCGAACCCATTTCCATGTTGTTGGTATTTGCGCTAGAGTGTTCATTTAGAGTCTCTCCTCAGTCATATCCCCTCAGCCCCTGTAGTCAAGCAGTTGCTTTTCATCGGTGTTTTTACTCTCACAGTTTATCCTCTGCTTGTGGATAATGTTTTTTAGATCCCTGCAGAGTGTTCAGGGACATTGCATTGCCACTAATGGAGAAGTCCATCACCTTCGATTGTACCACAATGTATCAGTCTCTGTGTACAATGTTTTCCTGGTTCTGCTCCTTTCGCTCTGCATCACTTCCTGGAGGTTGTTCCAGTCTCCATGGAACTCCTCCACTTTATTATTCCTTTTAGCACAATAGTATTCCATCACCAACAGATACCACAATTTGTTCAGCCATTCCCCAATTGATGGGCATCCCCTCGTTTTCCAATTTTTGGCCACCACAAAGAATGCAGCTATGAATATTCTTGTACAAGTCTTTTTCCTTATTATCCCTTTGGAGAACAAACCCAGCAGTGCTATGGCTGGATCAAAGGACAGACAGTCTTTTATCACCCTTTGGGCATAGTTCCAAATTGCCCTCCAGAATGGTTGGATTAATTCACAACTCCACCAGCAATGAATTAGTGTCCCTACTTTGTCACATCCCCTCCAGAATTCATTACTTTCCATAGCTGTTATGTTAGTCAATCTGCTAGGTGTGAGGTGATACCTCAGAGTTGTTTTGATTTGCATCTCTCTGATTATAAGAGATGTAGAACACTTTTTCATGTGCTTATTAATAGTTTTGATTTCTTTGGCTGAGAACTGCCTGTTCATGTCCCTTGCCCATTTATCAATTGGAGAATGGCTTGATTTTTTGTACAATTGATTTAACTCTTTGTAAATTTGAGTAATTAAACATTTGTCAGAGGTTTTTATGAAGATTGCTTCCCAATTTGTTGCTTTCCTTCTGATTTTAGTTATATTGGTTTTGTTTGTACAAAAGCTTTTCAATTTGATGTAGTTGAAATTATTTATTTTACATTTTGTGATTCTTTCTATGTCTTGCTTGATTTTAAAGTCTTTCCCTTCCCAAAGGTCTGACATGTATACTATTCTGTGTTTACCTAATTTACTTATAGTTTCCTTATTTATGTTCATGTCAGTCACCCATTTTGAATTTATCTTGGTGTAGGATGTGAGGTGTTGATCTAATCCTAATCTATCCCACACTGTCTTCCAGTTTTCCCAGCAGTTTTTATCAAATAGTGGATTTTTGACCCAAAAGCTGGGATCTTTGGGTTTATCATATATTGTCTTGCTGAGGTCACTTGCCCCAAGTCTATTCCACTGATCCTGCTTTCTGTCTCTTAGCCAGTACCAAACTGTTTGATGACTGCTGCTTTGTAATATAGTTTGAGATCTGGGACTGCAAGGCCCCCTTCCTTTGTATTTTTTTTCATTATTTCCCTGGATATCCTTGATCCTTTGTTCTTCCGAATGAACTTTGTTATGGTTTTTTCTAAATCAGTAAAGAAATTTTTTGGAAGTTCTATGGGTATGGCACTAAATAGATAAGTTTGGGTAGGATGGTCATTTTTATTATATTGGCTCGTCCTACCCATGAGCAGTTAATGTTTTTCCAATTGCTCAAGTCTAGTTTTAGTTGTGTGGAGAGTGTTTGGTAGTTGTGTTCATATAGTTCCTGTGTTTGTCTCAGGAGATAGATTCCTAGGTATTTTATTTTGTCTAAGGTGATTTTGAATGGGATTTCTCTTTCTAGTTTTTGCTGCTGAACTATGTTGGAGATGTATAGAAATGCTGATGACTCATGCGGGTTTATTTTGTATCCGGCAACTTTGCTAAAGTTGATTATTTCAATGAGCTTTTTGATTGAATCTCTAGGATTCTTTAAGTAGACCATCATGTCATCTGCAAAGAGTGATAATTTGGTCTCCTCCTTGCCTATTTTAATGCCTTCAATTTCTTTTTCTTCTCTAATTGCTACTGCTAGTGCTTCTAGTACAATGTCAAATAGTAGAGGTGATAATGGGCATCCTTGTTTCACTCCTGATCTTATTGGGAATTCATTTAGTTTATCCCCATTGCAGATGATATTGGCTGATGGTTTTAGATATATACTGTTTATTATTTTTAGGAACGACCCTCCTATTCCTATGCTTTCTAGTGTCTTCAATAGGAATGGATGTTGTATTCAATCAAAGGCTTTTCCTGTGTCTATTGAAATAATCATGTGATTTTTGTTGGTTTGCTTGTTGATATGGTCGATTATCTGGATGGTTTTCCTAATGTTGAACCAGCCCTGCATCCCTGGTATAAATCCTACTTGATCATGGTGGATGATCCTTCTGATCACTTGCTGGAGTCTTTTTGCTCGTATCATATTTAAGATTTTTGCATCTATATTCATTATGGAGATTGGTCTATAATTTTCTTTCTCTGTTTTTGATCTGCCTGGTTTTGGAATCAGTACCATGTTTGTGTCGTAAAAGGAGTTTGGTAGAATTCCCTCTTTGCTTATTATGTTAAATAGTTTGTATAGTATTGGGATTAACTGTTCTCTGAATGTTTGATAGAATTCACTTGTGAATCCATTGGGCCCTGGGGATTTTTTCTTAGGGAGTTCTTTGATGGCCTGTTGGATTTCATTTTCTGATATGGGATTATTTAAGAATTCTATTTCTTCTTCTGTTAGTCTAGGCAGTTTGTATTTTTGTATATAGTCATCCATATCGCCTAGATTGCTGTATTTATTGCCATATAATTGGGCAAAGTAATTTTTAATGATTGCCTTGATTTCCTCTTCATTCGAGGTGATGTCCCCCTTTTCATCTTTGATGCTGTTAATTTGCTTTTCTTCTTTCCTTTTTAAAATTAGATTGACCAGTACTTTGTCTATTTTGTTTGTTTTTCCAAAGTACCAGCTTCTAGTCTTATTTATTAAATCAATAGTTCTATCACTTTCTATTTTATTAATTTCTCCATTAATTTTTAGGATTTCTAGTTTGGTTTTCTGCTGGGTATTTTTAATTTGATCACTTTTGAGTTTTTTTATTTGCATTTCCAATTGATTGATTTCCGCTTTCCCTAGTTTGTTAATATATGCACTCAGGGATATGAATTTACCTCTGATTACTGCTTTGGCTGCATCCCAAAAGGTTTGAAAGAATGTCTCGCCGTTGTCATTTTCCTTGATGAAATTATTGTTTCTGTGATTTCTTCTCTAACTAAATGATTTTGGAGTATCATATTGTTTAATTTCCAATTAACTTTTGATTTGGTTTTCCACATACCATTACTGATCATTATTTTTATTGCCTTGTGATCTGAAAAGGCTGCATTTATTATTTCTGCTTTTCTGCATTTGTATGCTATGTTTCTGTGACCTAGTGTATGGCCAATCTTTGTGAGTGTGCCATGTGGTGCTGAGAAGAAGGTGTATTCCTTTTTGTCCCTATTTATTTTTCTCCACATGTCTATTAACTCTAATTTTTCTAAGATTTCATTTACTTCTTTTACCTCTTTCTTATTTATTTTTTTATTTGATTTATCTAAATTTGAAAATGGTTGGTTCAAATCTCCCACTAATATTGTTTTACTGTCTATTTCTTCCTTCAATTCTCCTAGTTTCTCCATTAGAAATTTGGCTGCTATATTATTTGGTGCATACATGTTGATTAGTGATATTTCCTCATTATCTAAAGTCCCTTTTAACAAAATATAATTACCTTCCCTATCCCTTTTAATCAGGTCTATTTTTGCTTTGGCTTTATCAGATATCATGATTGCAACTCCTGCCTTCTTTCTATCAGTTGAGGTCCAGAAGGTCTTACTCCATCCTTTAATTCTGACCTTGTGGGTGTCTACCTGCCTCATGTGTGTTTCTTCAAGACAACATATGGTAGGGTTTTGGATTCTAACCCATTCTGCGATTCATCTACGTTTTATGGGTGAATTCATCCCATTCACGTTCAAAGTTTTGATTGTGACTTGTGAATTCTCTGGCATTTTGATATCCTTCCCTAATTCTAACCTTTCTTCTTTAGCTCTAACCTTTTTATCCAGTGATTTACTTTAAATCAGTCCCCCTTGTCTCCTCCCTTGATATGTTTCCATTTCTAGCCCCTCCCTTTTGGTTCCCTCCCCTGCCCCCCTCTCCTTCCCTCCCCTTTTGTTTTCCCTTTCCCACCCCACCCCCCTTGGTTTTCCCTTCTCCCTACCCTTGTTGGGTAAGATAGAATTCAAGATCCCAATGGATTTGGATGTTCTTCCCTCTCAGAGTTGATTTCCCTGAGAGTAAGGTTTAAGTAAAAACTCTCTTCCTCTCCTTTTTATAGGAGTTTTCTTCCCCTCCCCTTCCCGTGTGAATCTTTGTGTGAGAAAGATTATTCTATTTGATTTTTCTTTTCCCCCTTTTCACACATTACATTTTCCATATATTAATATATATAGATTGATATAAATGTAGTCCTTATAGAAGAGAGTTTGAATAAATGAAAAGATAACAATTTTCTCCTTTTCCCTTTCCATCATATTTACCTTTTCAGGTATTCCATGCTCTTTGTTTTTTGATATTGAACTTTCCACAGAGCTCTGGTCTTTTCTTTGCAAAAAGTTGGAAATCTTCTATTTTGTTGAATGCCCATACTTTCCCTTGGAAGTATATAGTCAGTTTTGCTGGATAGCTGATTCTTGGTTGAAGACCCAGCTCTCTTGCCTTTCTGAAAATCATGTTCCATGCCTTACGATCATTCAGAGTAGAACTTGCAAGGTCTTGTGTGACCCTGATTGGCATTCCTTTATATCTAAATGGTCTTCTTCTGGCTTCTTGTAGGATTTTTTCTTTTGCTTGAAAACTTTGGAATTTGGCAATTGCATTCCTGGAAGTTGTCTTTTGGGGATTTAGTGTAGAGGGTGTTCTGTGAGTTCTTTCAATGGCTGTATTGCCCCCTTGTTCTAGAATCTCTGGGCAATTTTCTTTGATTATATCTTGTATTACAATGTTGAGTTTGCTGTTTATTTCTGGATTTTCTAGTAGTCCAATTATTCTTAAATTTTCTCTTCTTCCTCTATTTTCCAAGTCTGTCACCTTGTCAGTGAGATATTTTATGTTCTCTTCTAATTTCTTGATCTTTTGGCTTTGCTTTATTGATTCTTGCTCTTTTACCTGCTCATTGTCTTCCAGTTGCCTAATTCTGACCTTTAAAGCCTGGTTTTCCTTTTCAGTTTGGTCAAACTGGTTTTGTAGTTGCGTGAAATTCTTTTGCATTAATTCCCACTTTTCATGCCAGAAGGCTTCCATCTTTTTGATCATTTTCGATTCAAATTCTTCATAAGTTTGTGGGGAGGTTCCATTTCCTTTGGAAGGTTTCGGCGCATTTGCTTGTATTTCCTCTTCTATCTACTCTGTATTTTGTATTTTTGCTCCATAAAATGTGTCCAAAGTTGCCCCCTTCTTGTTTTTCCTGTTGTTTTGAGGCTTTTTTGCTTCTGTGCTGGTTGCCATCTCTATCTCAGTGAGGGGGGCTGGCTCTTCTGTTATCTGTCTGGTGTTCAGTGGCTTTAGCCCCAGGCAAATTGTCTGTCTTCCCCAGGAAGCCCGGAATTGCTGGTGTTTTGGTGTTTCGGTGTTACTACCCTCTTCAGTTCCCTCCTGATGCTTCTCTGTTGCCTTACTTCTATGCTCTGCACCTGACTTGACAGTCTCAGATGTATTTCAATGCCTTTGCTGGCCAGAGGAGCCTGCATTCTGAGGGGGAGGGGCCGTGGCTTCCCTGAGCTCTGAGGGCAGGTGATAGGATTAACCTCAGACTGAGTATGCCCTGAGGCAGGGACCTTTGATGAGACTCAGATGGAAGGATCTGGTCAGGGGGCTACAGGTTCCCCTGTCTCTCTGTTTCCCTGCTGTCTGGGTGCCCCCTCAACTGGCTCAGGTTGTTTTCAGGGTGTGGCCTTCAGAATACCTGGCTCCCGAGGCCCTTTTCCCTGCCCTGGGGTTCCTGCTGCTGCCTCGGATTCAGTGCTCTGGGTTGTGGGAATGGGTCCTGGGACCTTCCTTTTGCCTACCCCTTAGATCTGAGTGATCTCGGGTTCTGACTTTTGGGGGGCCATACCTTTTGATCCAGGTCCAGGAGGAGTGTTCCTGGAGTCTATTCTGTTGTTTGTTTTGAATTTCGGTGCCCTAGGAGCATTCAGTTTGAGATCGGTAAGGAAGGGTTTCTGGAGCTCTAAACTTTAGCTTTCTCTAAGCTGCCATCTTGACCGGAAGTCCCCTAATTTGAATTTATATAGTACTTTAAGACTTAAAGTGTTTTCCTCACCACAACCTTGTGAAATAGACAGTTATTCTAATTTTTCATTCTAGGAACTTGAGACTCCACGACACAAGTAGTAAATGTTGATGTTAGAATTTAAAGCCAAGTATCTTGACTACAGATCCAGGGTGTTTTTCTTTTCTTTTGCACTGTACTTTTCTTTATTGTTTTTATTTGTTGTATTAACTATTTCCCAATGATATCTGAAAAAAAAAGAAAGAAATTTTTTCTGTCACAATTTCTCCTTTACCTCCACACATCGAGAAAACAAGAAAAACAAGCCCCCCCAATGAACTTAAAGTAATGCCAAATAAATTCCCACTTTAACAATGTCCTTTCCCCTTCCCCCCAAAAAAAGGATAAGAGAAAAAATGCTTTTGTCTATATACTGAGTCCATCAGTTCTGAAGGTAGATATCATGTTTCATCAAGAGTCCTCTGAAACTGTGGTGGGTCATTGTATTGATTAGATTTTTACTGGGTTTTTCAAAGTTGATTATCTTTACACTGTTGTTGTTCCTGTGTAAATTGTTTTCTTGGTTCTGCTCACTTCATTTTGCATCAGTTCATACAAGTCTTCCAAAGGGGTTTTTTTCGTGACATCCTCTTTTTAATTTCTTAAAGCATAATAATATTTCATCACATTCACATACCATAATTTGTTTAGCCATTCCTTGGGTAATGGACATGCCTTTGTTTTCCAAAATTTTTACCATCACAAAAAGAGCTGCTATAAATATTTTTGTACATAGGGGACCTCTTTCTTTTCCTTTTTTTGGGGGGGGTATTGAAGTAGTAGTATTGACTCGAAGGGCATACACAGTTTAATGGCTTTGGGGGTATTATTTCAAGAGACTACTGTTGCTGAGTGTAAGGTTTTAAAACTCTCTGAGCATAATTCCAAAGGCCTTTCTCAATTTAGAAGATGCTTTAAGGCAAGGAATGTAAGAGTATTTCTAAGGCTCTTAGAAAAAGCACTTTCTAGAAATCAAATGATACAGCTTAGAAATTAATTTTCCTTAGTATTCATATCTACAACCCAATTGAAATCCTGATAGCTGTTGTCTACAGATCCCCAGGTCACTCTTCTCCTTCTTCAATGAGTTTGGTACATGGTTGACAATTTTTCTTTCTATTCCAACTCCTGCTTTCATATTGACTCTCTCTAAAAAACCCCAATCAATCTGTTCTTCAACCTACTCACTTCCCATGAAATACTCCACCTCAGCTCAGTTACACACAAAGATGGTGATACTGTTGATTTAGCTTTCACGCACAAATACCACCTTTATGTTCAGGAATTCTGAAATCCCCTTATCTGACCATAATGTATTGGCTTTTTGCCTCTTCCTCAGCTTTCCCTTAACAAATGCCTACTCTGTCCATACTGTGATCTCCAATTCTTCTTCACTTCTTTTCCAAGCTATCTCCCCTATACCAGTTGCTTTCTTCTCTTCTCTCATCTTGACTAATTGGTAAACCAATTCAACCCAAAACTGCCCTCCTCACTTCAATTCTTAGCTCCCTTATGAAAGTTATTGCTCATTCCCAGCCAAGCCTCAGTCTTGGATTAATTCCATTGTTAACACCTTAGCTCTTATACCAGTGGTGCAGAATCATAGCTCTTTCTTAGAATTAGCTTAGAGGACCAAGAGGTGACAGGTAGTAGGTGACTTGCTTTCTGTTGGGAGCAAGAGTAATAAGATCACTACTCAGCTTACAGTGAACTAATTAGGAGGCAATTCAAATAATGTGGAGATGATGAGGGGCTAAACTAAGATAGTAGTTATGTAATAACTACTATGATGATGAGCAGGATATAAGGATGTTGTAGAATTAGATATGGTAAATGTGGTAACTGTTTTGAGATGGGAACTGAAGTTAAGGGATCCAGTATAATGCTGGGGCAATAGCAGATAGGCCTCGAAGAACAAGACAAGAAGTTGATTACAAATCCTTTAATTCAGTCCTGCTTTCACAATTCCATTTAAGTCTACAATTGTGGGCAAATAGCAACCATTAAACCATATGCAAATTCAATCCATTTGTTTATGATCTTGCCTGCAGTTCTATGTTTAGATTGAAGTCAGCTCAAGAAATAGAAAGCAATCACCTACTCACTGTTGTCTTGGGTGGAATACAGTCTTGTTTAGGAAGAGACAGATACCAGACATCAGGTTTTCTGAAATATATTATTATATAGATAAATGTAATATGTTTTGAGACTTATGCAAAATAAAAACAAAGAAAAAAATAATCTGTTCTTTTGGGATTCTGAATTTAATAATGGAATATTTCTTTTTAAAATATAAAATATTGTATGTACATATATATCTCTAGCATCACTTGGCTTTCCCATGTTTGGGTTCATGTATTTTTGTTAGTTGTCTACCTATTTCATATATTAGGTCATTATCAGTGATAATAAACAACTGAGGTTATATCCCAGTCAGGTACTTCCATTGTTATCCTATTTTTATTAATGTTCTTAATGTAATAGTTCTTAAATTTCACATAATTAAGAGTTGTAGTACTACCTCACACCTAGCAGATTGGCTAACATGACAGCAATGGAAACTAATAAATGCTGGAGGGGTGTGGCAAAGTTGGGACATTAATGCATTGCTGGTGGAGTTGTGAACTGATCCAGCCATTCTGGAGGGCAATTTGGAACTATGCCCAAAGGGCGACAAAAGAATATCTACCCTTTGATCCAGCCATAGCACTGCTGGGTTTGTACCCCCAAAGAGATAATAAGGAAAAATACATGTACAGGAATATTCATAGCTGCACTCTTTGTGGTGGCAAAAAATTGGAAAACGAGGGGATGCCCATCAATTGGGGAATGGCTGAACAAACTGTGGTGTATTTGGTGATGGAATACTATTGTGCTAAAAGAAATAATAAAGTGGAGGAGTTCCATGGAGACTGGAACAACCTCCAGGAATTGATGCAGAGAGAGAGGATCAGAACCAGGAGAACATTGTACACAGAGACTGATACACTGTGGTACAATCGAATGTAATGGACTCTTCCATTGGTGGTAATGCAGTGATCCTGAACAACCCTGAGGGATCTATGAGAGAGAATACTATCCACATTGAGAGGAAGAACTGTGGGAGTAGAAACACCAAAGAAAGACAACTGCTTGATTACATGGGTGGAAGGGATATGTTTGGGGATGTAGACTCTAAATGAACATCCTAGTGCAAACACCAACAACATGGAAATAGGTTCTGATCAAGGACACATGTAATACCCAGTGTTGCACATTAGCTATGGGAGGTGTGGGGGGAGGAGAGGGAGGAATAGAATATGATTTTTGTAACCAAGGAATAATGTTTGAAATTGACCAAAAAAAAAATAATGTTAAAAAAATAGTTGTATCTTTTAAATAACTTTAAATAATCTTTTAAATAACTTTTTTTTCTCTGGTTTTTAAAGAATTCCCCTATTGGTCACAGTTGTGAAAAGCACAAGATCTGCTTCCCTTTGAAGTGTTTATGATCTTATCTTTAATACTTGGATCTTTTTGTCTATTTTGAATTCATTGAATTCTGTGCCCACCTAAACTGAATTTCTTCAAGATTGTTTTCCAGTAAAAACTTTCAAATAAGAAGTTTTTCCCTTGGTGACTTGTTTTAGGCTTATTGACCCTGGGGTTATTGAATTCAATTATTTCTGATCCTTCCATTTCTAGTGTATTCCACTGATCCAGGGTTTGCAACACACACACACACACACACACACACACACACACACACACACACACACACACACACAAGACTGTGCCAAGTACTCTCTGAGCAAAGTCTGACTTTACTTGATGGGCAAGGCAAACAAGGAGTCTATAGATTCTCCAGTTCAAACTGAGACATCCAGGTTCTAGATTGCATAAATATCATAAGCATGGGCAATGACTCAACAGAAGTTATGAATAGGATCAGGTATTCAGAACATGGGTTCTGAGTATGTCCAGAGCAGGGGTACTGAACTGGTTGAGGAAATGGTCTTCTTTAGTAATAGATTCCAGTGATAAACCACATTCCAGATGACCAGGCTGCCCTGCTCTTTTCTCCTTTCCCTTCTAGCGTGACTTGGTTATGACACTGCAAGAGAGGGGCCCTGTTTCCCCATGATACAACTTCCAGAGTATGTGGCTAGAAAAGGGGAAGTATACAGGCACTTTCATCATTGCAGAGGCTTTTAATACTATTCCTATTATAAATTATTTAAATCACACAGTTATAGTTTATTAAATAATTATAGAAGAATGTGTATAAGTGATTAAAAGTTTCTTAATTAAATTTCTTCTTACAATACACATACAAGCACAAGCACACATGAACTCTTTGGAGCCTCACATCATTTTTTTTTTTTTGCTATTTTTTGACTTTGATGATTTCTACTTAAAAAGGATCTTGAAGTCTGGAAGTGTTATTTTCTCTTTCTTTTTAAAAATGATTTCTCTTGATAATCTGAATTTTTATTCCTCATAATTCATTTGGTTGTTATTTTGTCTGGGTTGATGATTTAGCCCTTCTGTATTTGAATTGATATGGGAATCTAATCAATAAATGCATTTTCATTTTTATTATGTTGGCATCATCTAGCCACAAACTGTAATATCCCTCTAGAACAATATTTTTTAGAAAAAAATTGAGTAAAATGTTCTATACTATTCAGATGAGGTTCTTGAATATAAACAATATCTATTTTTCAAGCTTGCATTAAATATTTGTCTGAGAAAGACTCCTACTTCATTTTTCCCACTAGCAGTTTCCACTGGTTTCTGAAGAAATAAGGTGCCAGCTAGCACTTGGTCAGAATTTCCACTTACAAATCCATGTTAAGATGTGGTATTAGGAAACATTTCTTCTTACCCAGATCTATGAAATGTCTTTCTTCATGATCATGAATTATTTCTTTACCTCTGAAATGGAATAATTCCAAGGTTTTTGTGCTAACCAAGAATTTAGACAAATGCTGTAAGCGATCTAAAAAATGTAGCTAGACATAAAACTACTTTAAAGCATTAAACCTCTTGAAAAATCTTTGTGTCTTTCTTTGTCTGCTTTATTTGAGAACATTTTATTGAGGGATTACAACATTTAACTGAAAAAGCTCCTTCAATGAAGAGAAATCAAGACAAGGTGAAGAATTTGAATAGAGTAATCTAAAGACCGCAACCTCGGATATAAGAGGAAACATCCCTTCCTTCGCAATGGTTTCTCCATGCCACCCTGCAGAGAAAAGGAGACCAAATAATGCAAAAGTTAGCAAGAGTGAACTTGGAACAGTGTTCATATAAATTTGATATGTTTGAATATAGAGATATTTTTAATTTTATGCAGATGGAATTGTAAAAAACAAACAAAAAATGTTGTAATAGAATTTACTATTATGGTTCTTGGTTTCCTTAATTGAAAGATAATGTTGTATTCTAGGAAAGGATTATTCCAGGTCTGAAATTTCTATGATTCTTTATGTCTAAAAACCTAAACATCTTATCCATACAAACAAAACGAATGCATCCAAAATTAGAAGGGAAGCAACAAATTGGGAAACAATCTTCATTACAAAAATGTCTGACAAAGGTCTAATTACTCAAATTTATGAAGAGCTAAACCAGTTGTACAAAAAATCAAGCCATTCTCCAATTGAAAAATGGGCAAGGGATACGAATAGGCAATTTTCAGTTAAAGAAATCAAAACTATTAATAAGCACATGAAAAAGTGCTCTAAATCTCTTATAATCAGAGAAATGCAAATCAAAACAACTCTGAGGTATCATCTCACACCTAGCAGATTGGCTAACATGACAGCAAAGGAAAGTAATGAATGTTTACTGTGGGAGTAAAAACACCAAAGAAAAACAACTGCTTGACTACATGGGTTGAAGGCATATTGTAGGGGATGTGGACTGTAAATGAACATCCTAGTGTAAACAACAACATGGAAATGGGTTCTGATCAAGGACACATGTAATACCCAATGAAATTGTATGTTGGCTGCGGGAAGAGTGGGTAGAAGGGAAGGAGGGAAATAATGTGAGTATTGTAACCAAGGAATAATGTTCTAAATTGACTAAATAAACTTATTCAAATGGAAAAAAATAAACCATCTGATCCATGATTCTATATTCTGGCTCTACTACTTATTGTCTCCTGATCTTGTCCAGACCTTACCCATCTCTATGCCTTTGGTCATGGTGTCCCCAGTGTATAGAATGATCCATTGTCCCTGCCCTTCTATTTTTACCTTCTAAAATTCCCCCTTCTCCTTCCAGGTTATTTAGGGGTCATCTCCTCCATGTAGCTTCTCATGATCCCCCCCAAATGAAAGTATTCCTCTCCATTCAAATTTTACCTCATATTTTTTAGCATCTCTCTTTTGGCCCAAATGCATTTTGCTTTGCATCACAACCATCAAATTACCTCTTTGATTGTATGTGATTGTAAGTTTCTTGAAGACAGGTGCCTTGAATGGAAGTTGAATGTAAGAACTACTTGTTGATGGACTGGATTTTCAAACTATAACTCCTAAACACATAATTTTTGGTTTCTTTAAATTTTGTTTTTATACCCTTACCTTCTGTCTTAGAATCAATACTAGGTATCACTTCCAAAGTGGAAGAGCAGTAAGGGCTAGAAATGGAATTAAGTAACTTGTCCAGAGTCATAGCTGTGTGAGTCACATAGTATCTGGGGCCAGATTTGAACACAGGACCTCCCATTTCCAGGTCCAGCTCTCTATCTACTGAGTCACCTAATTCCCCCAGTTCTTTGCTTAAGGAAAAAATTCAAAGCAAGTTGATAGATGGGAAGAAACATTCCTCTACCCTATTATAGCCCAAACTCTATTCAACTTAGATATTATCTTTGATTCATCACTCTCAAATCACATATCCAATCTGTTGCCAAGACCTGTCATTTTAAAATTCTCCTTCATTCATTTGGCACTGTCACCACTCTGATAAAGACCCTCATCACTTCATACCTGGATTACTGCAATAGCATTTTGGTTTATCTTTTACTCTCAAGTCTCTTCTTTTTCCAGTCCATCCTCAACTTAACTATCAAATCTTATTAAAGAGAAGGTTTGTGTTGCTTCTACCTCTTCCTCCCTGCCCCTAAGTAACTCCAGATAGCTATCACCTCTAGGATCAATTATAAAATCCCATGTTTGGCATTCAAAGTCCCTCATAGCCTGGCCCCTTCCTGCCTTTGTAATCGTATATCTTACATTTCCCACCCCATCCTTTCTTTTATACTTACATATTCTGCATTCTAGTCACATTGACATCTTTTTTCTTCTCTCTGTTGTGATACACTATGTTCTAATTTTGAGCCTTTCTCATTGTTTGATCTTCTTTATCCATTCCTGGAGGTCCAGATTATAACTATGTTTTTCACCAAAGTTTTTGGTGAACTCTGGAATCAGTAGCAGTTCTCTCCTTTTAGATTTAGTTTGCATCTCACTTATGGACTTCGGTGTCATTTTTAATGATAGTTATCCAAGTATATGGCATAACCTCCTATGAGATTGTAAGCTCCATGAGGTCAGGGTCTGATCTTTCTATCTCAGCACAGAACAGTGTTCTGTACATAGTACTGCTCACCATTTCTTCTAAGTTGAAAGATCTTTATAATCATGTTGCAAAGATAATTTAAATGAATTTTTATATAACCTGTACCCCTCTCTGCCATTCCTTCTCTTTGAATTATAGTTTTCCTTTGGACTCTACAGAGATGATTCTTGATGAGAACAAGATATTGGTAAAACAATTTCTGATGACATTGGCTTGAGAAATTCTTAGTCTATGGGAGGAGGGGTGGTAAGAATGGTAATAAAATAAGTGGTACAATCTATACACTCAGCAATTTCTTTCTCACTTCCTTTTTCCTTTCTGTTGACCTTGATGTTTGGGCTACTAAGATGGGAGAAAAGCATGAAGAAAGAGTAAGGGAGTAACGTATGGAGAGGCATAGAAACTGTGAGATACAGGAAAGGAAGTTATTATTCCACAAGGAGACCTGAACAAGGAACAGTGTAAAGCAAATGTAGGCAATGAGGAGCCCCCGAACTGGAGAAGAAATCAAAATTGGGAAAATTTAGGGAAAAAAAAATGAAGTAACCAGGACTATAATTTTTGAAAATCTTGTTGTGTTTTTAAGATAGGAAGCTGACTTCTCTTTCAGTCATGATTCTAAGATGGGAAGTGAATGCTCTTACCATTATTCCTTTCCTATTAAGAAGTATTATTCAGATTTTTCCCAACTTCACTCACAGGGCAATCAGAAGATGGTTGGACATGAATTAATTGGGCTAGTTCCTTTTTTTTTTTGCTTTATTCTACTCTATATTATTTTATTCTATATAATTTATATAATCCTAGAATTCTAAGTTTCCAAAAATTCAGTGTGTAATGAACTAGGAGAATAGAATCCAAAAGAAGTAGTGGCTTATGAAATAGCACAGAAGCAGACATAATATTGTACTACTTTGAACAATATTATTTTAAAAATCAGAACATATTTTATTTTGAATTCAGTCAGAATGGGCTATGTTGAAAACTGAATACAAGCTACTTTGCATTATTAGAACAGTCAGAGCATGGGCTTGGCAATGACTGTAGGGTAGCCTTAACATCTTCTGATTGAGCAACTTTTGGTGACCAGTACTGCTGTCTCTTAGGAAAGGATTCCCTTTAGAATATCTCAAAAAAAGTAACTTATAAGCAAAGAGCTGTGAGAAATTCCAATCTTGTGCTACTTTGCTGGATGATTATTAAAGTGACATACTAGCTTTCAGCAGGCTTACAGAAAATAGCACTATACAACCTGAGGGTCATTTCTAGATGTCACATCTAATTTTGTATGTAATAATTACAAATATGATTATATTCTACAGTGTGGTTGCTGCTAGAGAATCCATATTAGAATGGACTTTATTTTGGCTTTAAGCATCCTCCTTCATTGAGCATACCCATTACAGGAGAAAACGAATTATTCTTTATAGTGATTTAAAACATACCATGCCCGAATGCCCTGGAAATCTTGGACGATCCTCTTTGCACAGGTTATAGCTTTGCTGATATTATCTGTTAAAAGATCTGAAATAGAAATCAGAGATCATGTAAGAATGTTATATTGGCAATGAGAAGAAATGGGTTCTTTGTTTTCTCTTTTAAATTTTCAGATGCTGAAATTAGCTTCCAAAAAATTTCCTGAGGGTAGGATTCACTGGAATGGAAATTCTTGTTACTTCAAGCTGATCCTGAATATTCTATCCATCCTATTAACATCTAACTTAAAAAAAAAAGATGTCCCCTATCTTGCTGTCAGGATAGCTGACTTATTAGCCTAAACTTGTCAAGGGAGGCTGCTACCATCTTCTTGCCACTGCTTCCCTGACCAAGAGGTTTCACACCTTCCTCCAGAAAAGGAACTCAAGAGAGGACAGGGGAGATGCTGGGAAAAGCCTGGAGGTGAAGAGTGGGGAACTATTGGGATCCCAAGCAGAATGAATGGTGATGGCAGTCACTGCTGTGAGGAAAGGAACTGGTGAAACTCATACCTCACTGTTCCTTCCTGTCCTCTGGCTCTTGCACAGAGCCCATATTTCATTTTTCATTTCTTTAAGATAACTGTTTGCTTTCTCCAGTGGAAGATGTGTTCTTGAGAAGGGGATGCTTGAGAGAAAGGCAGAGAGAAAAGCAGACAGACACAGAGATGGGCAGAGAAAGAGACACGGAGCGAGGTCTCCCTTTTGTGTCACTGGGATTTTTCCCTGCTGGGGGTTGTAACTGAATAAAGGAAATTTTTATTGATACAGTTTCACATATAGTTTTGTGAGTTATGATTGCAAATACAAATATATCCCACTGCTGTAGAATACATATTAGAATGGACTATTTCAGCCTCAAGCATCCTCCCTCATAGAAGCAACAGTTGTTAAGAAGTCATGATTCTGCTTAGGACAACCAGGAGCAAAGAAAAGTCCTCTGTCTCCTACAGCTCTGATTGGCAGAACGCACTCAGGAAGGACCAGCCATTTCTGATGGCATGCGTGTATTCTGAGTAACTTATTTTGTTTTTGTTTTGTTTTTGTAACCCTTTCTTTCTTACTTTCTTTCTTGGAGTCAATACTATGGTAAGGGCTAGGCAATGGGGGTCAAGTGACTTGCCCAGGGTCACACAGCTGGAAGTGTCTGAGGCCAGATTTGAACCTAGGACCTCCCATTTCTAGGGCTGGCTCTCAATCCACTGAGCTACCCAGCTGCCCCCTTCTTAGTAACTTATTTGGTGAGAACTCTGAGTTGTTTAGGCTAATAGGCCATCTGTGCTGACAGCAAGAAAAGGGACACATTCTTAAAAAGTCAGACATTAATGTAATATTCAGATAGGATATGCAGAATCAGCCTGAAGTAACATGAATTTCCACATCTGGAATTTCTTGGAAGCTAATTTCAGTGGCTAAAATTTAAAAAGAAACCAAAGAATTCTTCTGCCAATTTAATAGGCTCCATGGCCAAGAAATAATATTTTAATTTCAAATTTATTTTTATATTTATAGGTTTTTTTAAAAACAAAAATACATGTTTATAGAAAATTTCCACACAAGTTTTCCCAAGATATGTGATTGAACTTAACTCCCTCCTTTCCTTCCTTTCTTCCTCCTGATGCTGACAGGCAAGTCAATCTGGGTTATACAAGTGTTATCATTCAAAACATATTTCTATATTGTTCATTTCTATAAGTGACTAAATCTTATAAAACCCAAATGCGCAAATTTAAACTAAAATAAACAATTGAAAAATCATCTGCTTCCATCTCCATTCTGATTCCAACAGTTTTTTCTCTGGAGGTGAGTATTTTTTATTTTTTTAAAGATACTTTATTTCACCAATTACACAGAATAACAATTTTCCACCTAATTTTGCCAAAGTTATCAGATCCAAATTGACTAACTCCTTCCCTTCACTTCCCCTTCCTAGAGATGGTAAACAGTTGGATCTGGGTTATACATGTATTATTATGCAAAATATAAGAAATCATATCTTTTTAAGAAGAAGACATCCTTGATTGACAATCATAAGTCAGTGATTGGAAAGTTAATGAGAAATGAGGATTTTCTTATTGGCTTTCCAGAACTTTTTCTCTCATGTGCCTTTTAATTTGCATCCACCTTGCCAAGTAGTCATATTGCCCATCTCGATCCGTAAGATCCCTCTCACCTCTACATGAGATGCCGCACACATTCTTAGCGTCAGGAGTCTTGCCATCATTGCACCAATAGTGACTGTTGATCTGAAATATCCCATAATCGGTGCTTTGATCTCCAGGGTTGTAATTTGTGGCTTTTGTGTTATAATCACTTTCCCATTTTGCCAAGCACACCCCTGTGAAGAGTTCATTTTCATAATGATTAATTTGTCTCCAATCTATTTTTTCCAAGATAACTAACAGGCTTTATCATTGACTTTGATATCTTTGACATTGATAACTCCTTTATCATTGACATTAAATAGATGCGATGTTTATCTCTGAAAGCATCATTTGTGATTGTGATTGATCTTCAATATGCACTAACTAGGAATACTTTTATTTGAATTCTCTTTCATTGCCTCGTGAATAAATTTAATATGTACAATCATCATATTTAAGGAACTGGGAGAATTCTTTTATAGGAAAATCCTTTTGTTAATGAGCCATTCATTCTTTAGGCTGTAGCTCTTATTTGGACTTTTATATAGTGGGGCATAGCCGTTTTGCCCCATCAGTACAAAGGAAGTCTTGGACAAATCAGAGAAATAAAAACATGTTGTATGTATTTTCATTCTATTCTGTTTTTACTCAAAATCAAAACAAAAAAAAAAAACAACCAACTTTGCCTTTAAAATTGATACTAAGTCCTCATTCCAAGGCAAAAGAGCAACGAGAGTTAGGCAATGGGCATCAAATGACTTGCTGAGGACCATACAGCTAAGAAGTGTCTGAGCTCAGATGTGGACTCAGTTTCAAGGGATGCTAGGAAGTATCAGAGCCCAGATTTGAATCCAGGACCTCCCATTTCTGGACCTGGCTCTCAATCCTCTGAGCCACCTAGCTGCCTCAGAGTTGAAGTTTAAAGATACGAATGAAGGTGCTGCTAGGTAGAAAGGTGGATAGAGTTTCAGGCATACCATTGGGAGGACCTGTGTTGATATCTGGTCTCAGACACTGCCTAATTGAGTGACCCTGGGCAAGTCACTTAACACCCATTGCATACCCCTTACTGCTCTTCTGCCTTGGAACCAATACACAATATTGATTCTAAGACAGAAGGCAAGGGTTTTTTGTTGTTGTTGTTGTTGTTGTTTTAGTTTTTTAAGACAGAAGGTAAATAAATGAATGAAAATAAAGATATGTATTGACTCCTGAAACTGATGCTCTATCCATACATAAGTATTATGCCTGTCTATGCTATTAAACAGAGCTGGAGGCAGTTAAATTGGAATGAAGGAACACTTCTGATGAATTGCACCCAGAGGCAGAAGAGTTACTTTGTACAGAATTTCTGGATCTTGTCCCCCAAATTTGAACTCTCTTCTAAGAGACACCACACCACCTTCTGAAATTCTGCACATTGTGCCAGGGAATGCCCGGACCCGTCAATTCAGTAATCCTGGAAGGCACTGAACTGGAGAGCTGGGTTCTGGGACTAAGAATTGAGTAGACAATTTGAGACTCAGATTACACAGGTCCAGGGGAAGATAAATTTTCTGACTCCTTTCAGTGAATTCCAGGGACCCAAGGGATCCTCTTTGAAGCCTTTAAGAGAGAAATTCTCTTTCCCCACCCCTAAAACCAAACTCCTTCAAATTTCATTTCTAGGTTGATCAGTTGATGTTTTTAAATTGTTAATTCCATTTCAAGCTATATTAACACCCAGAGAAATTTTAAAACAAGGACCAAAAAAAGGATGAAACCCTTTGAAACTGTCAATCCCCCATTCTTTGCCCTCTTTACCCAGCAGCTGTGAATATCTTCAGAAAAGTAGACTTACAGTCGGCCAGGCTGTTACCTCCGAAGCCATCCATCCCATTTTGCTTCAGGACTCTTGCCAATTCACATCTTTCGTAGACCTTGCCATGAGCTAGCATGGGGAGGAAGACAAGACCCAAAAGAATCAGGACCTTCATGATGCCTGAGAAGTCAAAGCAGTCTAACTCCTGAGCCTGAGCTGAGCTCCGGTATTTAACTTCTCTCTTAAGTTCTTCCTGCTGTTGGAAGGCTCCACCTCCTGAACTACATGGAAATCAAAATGGATTGATTGATTGCTGCATTCTAGAGATTAATCCTGAGGGTGGGGTTGGGTGAGGCTGATAAGTGGAAAGATCTTGCTTGCAAATTGCTAACTTAGATTACCCCAGATAGTGTAGTAGAGGAAGATAGCCTCAAATCCATTTGCCAAGAGGCTAGTTTCAAATTTAAAGCCAAAGGAATAAATCATTCTTTAACAGGTGAAGGCCAGGGATAAAATAATTCACATATATATATATATATATATATATATATATATATATATATATATACACACATACCAGACAAAAATCAGATTTCAGTCTGGTCCAGCCTCTTCACAATCCATGCCCAAGAAGTTCTCTCTACAAAATCACTCAGAAGTGGTAAACAGATGCCAAAATTCTTTGTACTTAAACTAGTTTTAAACTTTTATTCACTTGTCTGAGAGAATATATGCAGGGCAATTGGCAAACTTTAAATCTTTTCATATACAGATGTGTGAATGCATATATACAATATTATCATTATTATTACCAGTGGAGAAAAACAAGCCTAAATAATGCAGTTCGAGATGTTGGAAAAGCAGTCAGACATACCAAAATATTAATAGCTGCTCTTTTTGCAGTGGCAAAGAATTGGAAGCTATTGTTGTCCTTCACTTGAGGAATGGATGAACAAGTTGTGGTGTATAGTAGTAATGGAACACTACTATGCTATAAGAAACAACAAACAAAATGAGTTCAGAAAAAACAACCTTTTTTTTTTAAAGAAAAGCAGCTGGAGAGGTGAAATTGGAGGTCAGCAAAGAGGCTGGGGCAGGTTTGGTAGATTGGAGAAGAGTCAGAATTGAGGTGGTGATTACATCCATGGGAGCTGGTGAGATCAGTAAGTGAAGCAGTATAGAAGGAGATGAGGAGAGGGTCCAGGATGCCTTCCTTTTGGGACATCTATGGTTAGGGGACATGAACTTCTGCCTTGAAACCAATACAGAGTATTTACTGTGAGATGGAAAGTAAGAAGAAGAGAGTATAAAAAGCAATTTAATTAAATAGCTTTTAATCACTTCTACGGGCTCCTTTATAACAGTTTGAGAAGCTGTAGCTGTATCATTCAAATAAGGTAGAATAGGAACAGTATTAAAAGCCTCAGCAATGATGAAAGAGTCTGTGTACTTCCCCTTACTTTGCCACATGCTCTAAAGGCTGTGACATGAGGAAACTTGACCCCAAGTCTTGCAGTGTCATAACAAGACACCTGAGAAGGGAAAGGAGAAGTAGAGAGAGAATGCCCTGGTCCTAACCCCTATTGCTGGTACCTCATTAGGCTATTCAGGACCCCTGTTCTGAACTCATTCAGAGCCCATATTCTGAACACCTGATCCTATTCATAACTACTAGTGAATCACTGTCCATGCTTATAAAATCCATGTGACCTGGAACCTGGATATCTCAGACCATGGAACTGGGCATGACTACAGACCTCTGGTTTGGGTATTTTGTGCCCACAAAATAAAGTCAGATCTTTGGCTTGGGAAGTTTTATTTCTTTCAAGAAGAGGAAAATGGAGGCACAGATTGTAGACAGCCTTTTGAAGGAGTTTAGCAGTAAGGCAGAAGAGATGTAGGATGATATCAGGGATAGAAGGATAGATCAAGGGTTTTTTTGATGATAGGAGAAATGGGCATAACTGTAAACAGTAGGGAATGAGCCACTAGACAGGGAAAGATGGAAAACAAGTGATAGAGAGGGAATGACAGAACAGGCAATCTGTTGGAAATGGAATGGAATGGGATTGCTTGATGTGAATTTCAAAACTACTCCACCCTATTCAGACCATTCTTTAGAAGACTGGATTTAGCTATTTCCTGATCAATAACAATAGAGATACTTGGAATAACAGAATCAAGTCTTAGAAACTACATTCTCTACCCTACTCAGTATAACAAGATTAGGAAGGGCTGCAGCAAACTCAAGATTTAATTATTTGAGAATATGGCCTTCAACAGACATGTGCAAAAAAACGGACAGACCTCTGGGCAGTCCTAAGTCAAGCTTGAGCCAGCATTGGCACATGTGAGACGCAGGAAGTGATGTAGAGAACAGCCTCTGGAATTCTCGGGACTTCTTGTGAGGAGGGCTAGAGTTGAGTTCGAGGCTTGAGCTTGAGGTTGGTGGAGCCCCGCAGACTGCTTTCCTTCAGATTGGTCATGTGAGTGATAAGGACTGACCCCTTTCCCTGCCTTGGCTCTCCAAGGCCTTAACACCCGCGTTGACTCAGCATGAGCCAGAGTGGTTCTGAGTTAAACTCCTTTCCTTCTCTCCCTCTCTCTTTCTACCTCTAATTTCTTCCTCCTGTTGTAATTAAATCACTATAAAAATTTGGCAGCTGACTTGGGTATTTTATTATTTTGGGGATTTCCCTAGGTGACCATTTAAATTTAGATTTTTTTTCAGTCTCAACTATAATTTTAACTGTTACATTGATCTGATTGTGGGATTAGTATAAATACTAGACCTAGGAGCAATGCATGGAAATTATGGTAGATTTTAGTCAATATGAGGACAAACTTGACAACAGTTTCTGCCATTCAGTCATTCGGTTGTGACTGACTCTTTCTGACTCCAAGGACCTTATTGTTCCTGGGGTTTTCTTGGCAAAGCTACTAAAGTGGTTCCACATTTTCTTCTCTGGTGGATTAAAGCAAAAAGACCTTTAGTGATTTCCCCAGGGTTGCAAAATAGGAAATAATTGAGGTCATTTTTGAACTCAGGTCTATCTGACTCCTGGTCCAGTGATTTATCCACTGAGCTACCCAGCTGCCTCTTATTAACAAATAGAACTATTCAAAAATGGAATGGATTGCCTTTTGACTACTACAGGAAATGGGGTTAAGGATTAGACTTGTTGCTTCCTTACTATAGGGAGCTGAGGGTAAAGAAACTCCTTCTACCAAAACTGATTAACATCTTCTGTTCAAATTAATCATTTTAGGGAGTTGCATGGAGCATTAAGAGATTAAGTGCCTTGCTGAGGATCACACAATAAGAAAATGTCAGTGGTGGGTCACAAACTAGCATCTTCCTGACTCTAAGGTCGGCATTCTATCCATGACAGCCAGATCTACTGCCTGATCTCCTACCTTGCAGGAAAAGAGGAAAAGCATTCAATTGGGCCAGGTCTCCTGACCTTGGGATAAAAGAAAAATGTCAGTCTATGAGTTGGAACTCTTGTCTTCTGGGGAAGGGAAGAAATGCCATTCTATCAGTTTCTCCCTCTGGTCTCCTTGCCAGAATAGCCTAACACCCTGAGAGGACTCTTTGTGGGTCTAAAGCCTTTGGAATGCTAATACTTGGGCTTATTATTCAGAGAGTAAGAAACTCTCACCATCTTGCCCTCCTCATCCCAGAGAGTCTGAATTCAAACATGTCATCATTCATTCAAACATATTCTCTATCCTCCGCTTCCCAATTATTTTTATTTTAAGATTTAAATGTTTATTATTTAAAATATGGGGCTTTTTGCAAGTAAAAAAAGATTTTATTTTGGGATGGTAAGAAAAAAGAATCAGGGCAGATAATTCCAGATAAAATTGGTTGTTGGGGACTTTCTAGAATTCTTCACTTTCATATTCAGTTTCTCTAGAGTCTGTGCCTAGTTCCTTATAATCCCTTCTCGAGGACAGCTAGGTATGCTAGACACTGTGCCAAAAAGTATATAGAGAATTATACAAATGAGTCCCTGACCCCTGTTTGAAAACTTCTGATGATCTGAAACTCCCTGCTTTCCGTTTTTGGATAACTCCATTTGTTAGAATGGTTTTATTCTCCTTAAGGGAAGCTGCTTCTCTGTTATTTCCACCTATTTAGTTCCTAGTTCTGGCCCCTGAAAAAACTCAAATCCCTCCTCCATATGATGATATTAAAAGTAGTTTAAAATAATCAGCATACTGTGCCCCTCCACATAAACACATACACACACATTCCTTTCTTCTGCAAGCCAAACATTCTATATTCTGCAACTAATTCTCCCAGAGCATGTTTTCCAGTCCTTTAACCACTCAAGTTTCCTTCCCCTAAGACCTTTTAATCTCCTTCTTGTGGTCATTGGTTTACATCAACTACATTTCTCTTAGATATGGTCATAATAGAGTCAAAAACTTTGTTTTTTATCTTTTTCCCATTTTGAGAAGTAAACAGTTTATTTAAACTGATTGGGTTGGAGTTAACATTTAATTTTATGTAGTACCTTCTTGCCTTTATCCTTTTTTCCAAAATGCTTTCAATTTCATCATTTTCTTTAATTAGATGATTTTACTGAAAAAAGATAATTCATGAGTGATTCCCATATCAGCAGCTAGTGATATCATCTGCTAATATATAATCAATTTCTTTCCTTCTGATATATTTTCATGCTGACCAATTCAACTTGTTCCAATTCTTTTAAACAAAATATTCATGATATGCAAACATGAGACTTCCAAGTCATCTGAAAGTCTTTGGTCTCTTTCATTTCTAATTCTCAAACCATTTTTCGAACATATTTTTTTCACTTTTCTCCCCTGTGTCCACTTTCTCAGTGAAGTAATTGAATATTGAAGTATTTATTGACTTAGTCTAAATAATATTTTGAAGTCCATCAAATTTTGCTACATTTTCAGGGACAGATTTTGGGGTCTAAGCTGAAACCATCTTCATAGTGGGCCCTTTTCCTCTATGCCGTCATGGCCATGCTGAGACAAAGTATTTGATCATTGCATAATTCTTACTCTGGAACCCATGAGGAACACAAATATTTTCTTCACTTTGCTTAGAACTTTCAAGTCGCCCTTCATCATACACCCCACTCTATTGCTTTATCCTATTGATTTAAGTATTATTTTATTTGGACATTTTCATACATTATTCATTGGAAACTGAGATCATTTTCTTTTCCTCCCCATCCCTCCCGCCACCCTCCCCTAGCCGACGTATAGTTCCACTGGGTATCACATATGTCCTTGCTCCAAACCCATTTCCTTGTTGTTGGTATTTGCATTAGGGTGCTCATTTAGCATCTCTCCTCAATCATATCCCCTCCAACCCTGTAGTCAAACAGTTGCCTTTCCTCAGTGTTTTTACTCCTGTTTCCCAATTTCTTCTTATTATTCTCCTCCATCCAATCTCTTCCCCTTATTTCCTACCAATGTCTCAAACGAATACTGGTTTAGAGTGCTCTCTGCTGTGGCTGCTCCATAAGTGACAAATTTGTTTTCATTTTAATGTAATGAGGGATTCAATACCATTTGCTTAAGATTCTCCTAACTGGTGGAGATTAGATTGCTCTATGTTCTTTGCCTGAGTAAGGAGTGGAATTAGAAAAAACCTGAGAGAGGAAGTATCTTGGTCTTCTGGTTTTCAGCTTACAGAGAAGAAACATCTACTTCCAGATACTCTGCAGGAAGAAGTCCCTGAAGGGATAGAATGATTCTGGAAAGAAGCTCATACACAGAGAAACCAGTATTTTGACCACACGTGTCCCTGTACCCAGTTTATCACATTAGAGATCTTTGAGAATTTGTACTTGAGTTAGATCTGGGACTCTTTTTTTTCCTGGTGAGAAAGTTCATTCATTATGAGTATTCTCTAGAATATTCCCATCTGTCTTACTTTCCCAATTTGTGTTTGTTGTTGGCCAGGATAAATGGTTTTATTTTCTATTTGATCTGTGTGGTCTTTGGGTAACTGACATTTTGGGAGGAAGTGAGTGAAACTTTGAAAAATTTCATGTGATATCATCCCCAGAGCTCCCCTACAATATTAACCAATGGATTTTATATATTGTTGCTTTTTAAAAATAAAACCAACACTCAGTTTGCTCTATTAATCCAATGCTTTTCTTACATTCTATTTTGTTATCCTCAACTTTAATTTTTAGAATTTCCAATTTGGTATTTAATTGGGGATTTTTAGAATTTTTGTGCCTCCCCTGTTATTTATTTCCGATTTTTCTTGTATTTTATGTTTGCTTCCCCCACCTCCCAAATTTATTTTGAGGTTCTGGGGTCATTTTACTGCCTTCCTTTGTCCCAGGGACTTAGCACAGTGTCTGACACCAAAAGTGCTTTAACAGTGCCTTATTTGCTGACTGACCTCCTATAACAAACCCAGTGAAAATCCCACCAACCACAGCTTCCATCAGTTCTCATCTTCTCAGCATGATTCCTCAAGACCCAGCACATTTCCACCTGTTCCTACTTACCTAGTGCCCACAGACCATTTAGCATCCAATTCCCCTTATGGCAACAGGAGCTTCCTCAGAGGATGCAGAAGCAGAAAGCTGCCTCAAGGCTCCCTTTCTCTGATTTCCCCTTCTTCTCTTCACTTAACTATTGCCAATCAGTCATGCACTGGGGCTGGGTTTCATGTTAGCCTCTCCTATTGGATCAGGTTCAAAGTGGCAATGAAACGGGATGCTTGTATGTCACTTCACAGTGAGTTAAAGGCAATTTCCTTAGTCATATCATAGAAAGTAGCCTCATAGAAAATGTCATTGATTCTGTTGACCAGTCCCTAACCCTGTCTTGGTCATACTGATGGATGTGCTGGTGAAGTTTGAGGGAGAGACTTCTGTAGACTTAAAACTTGCTTTGGGAGTGGTTTTTGTCTTAGACTACCAGGAAGCATGCAGGAAGGGAGCTAAGAGGTCACAGCTCCCTTGCATGCAGTCTGCCCCAGGGGCAAACTTGCTCCCAATATTCCCTAAGTGCTATTAATCAGACAGTGGTACCTAGCCCAGGAGTTGGGACCTCCCATAGGAGTGGAAGGTGAATGACCAAATCTTTGCCCCTTTAGAGACCTCCACTGAGAGACTGTCTCCATTATTCAGAGTAGGTTGAATGAATGGTCCCCCTTCCCTGCCATCACCAGAAAACAGACCACCTCTCATCATCCACCCTGTGGTACTCTAAGCCCTCCCTAAGAAAGAGCTGTCTGAGGTCCCTTCCCTGAAATCTCCAACCACTCCTGCCATTTGAGCACCTTCCATCTTAGCATCTCTACTGTGTATTGGTTCCAAGTGAGAAGAGTGTAAAGGTCTAGGCAATGGGAATTAAGTGACTTACTCAGGGTCACAAAGGTAGGGTCAGTTTTGAGTCCCGTACCTTCATATTGAAGTGATGCACTTCACAAAGTGAGTTCAAACATCCAGAATTTCAATTATTGGAACTGCGCTTTATTAATAAAAGAACAAATAAAGAATCTACCAGCTGTGATAGACTTCCCTAGTGGAAGCTGCATTGGTCTAACATTTTGGAACCATTTATATAGGGTTATAGGATACAAAGTTATTTCTTTTTACACATAGGTGCTTAATCAAACAAACCCTATCACCGACACAGGAATGTGGGGTCAGAGATGAGGAGACAATCCTCAGATTTATGTGGGGGCTATTATTTAGGATCTGTTTATTTTAGTCACTTAGCCCTAGTCAGCCATATGTTATCTTGCTTCCATCCTGACCTCTTTGATAGTCCTGAAATTCTTTTGTCTTCCTGCCCTTTCTAATTCTCACCCCCAAGCTAAGTAGAGACTGGTCTCCTGTCTTCATAAACAGCTTGACCTCCTGGGGGGAGGGAAGCTGGGTCTGTTCTCTAAAAATGCAGGAAGGGATTGATCTGCTTTATCTTCTTCAATTTTTATCTTCCTTTATTGGGACTACTTCAATATCTAGGTCTTGCTTTCAATATATTGAGCCACCTGACTGCCTTTTTCTTTTAAAATTGACGTAGCTTTCTCTTTTCTTAGCAAATAATCTGATGGGTTTTGGGCACATTTGTCCAGAAAGGTCTCTAGGATTCTGGGAAGGATTTAATATTTTACTCTTAGGTACTTATCTCTTTACCTTGCACCTGCCTGTTGCAGAAGAGGAATACTTTTTTTTCCTTTAAGACTCTTTGTTTGTACTGGTATTAAGATACTCCCCTCAGCTCACTGTGAATTTCAGGAGGCCATACTCTTTTTTTAAAAGCAATATTTTACCTTTCCCCAATTTCATGTAGAAACAATTCCTTAATTTTTTAACATTTTGAGTTCTAAGTCCATTTCTTCCTTTCTGTCCTCCCTAGCTCCCTTCTTCCTACCTCACTGAGGGGATAAGAAATCTGATATAGAATTTACATGTGCAAGCATGTGAAACATTTTTCCACATGAGTCATTTTGTACAAGAGATGTGATTTTACCTTTCACAGCACTCTTTCAAGTCCATTCCATGGCACGATCTTCATCCTTCTTCTTATTCATTCTTCTGGCTTTTAGATCTATCTTTCATTTTTTTAAAGGCCTTCTGTTGGGAGTTGGAATTCCTTCCTGACCTCCTCCTTATACCTTTCCTATCTTCTGTTACCTTGTACCCTCATCCCCAAATCTGAGATCTGATAATTTGTGAACACTCAGAAAAGAAGATAGTAATGACGAGCAGACATCACAAGTTCATTAAGAACAATTCATGCCAAATTCACCTCAATTTTGTTGATTGGTTTTTGTTCAAGGGAATGTCATATACAGAGAAATGAGGAATTAAGCTTATGCATTTGACAAAGTACTTCATGGTATCCTCATGGAGACAATAATAAAGGTATTGATAAATGTAGAATTGGAAAGGGTCTCAGAGTGATTCTGTACCATAACAAACTGCCTTCCTTTCCACAGTATTCATGAGAAGTGGTCATCCAGCCTCCATTGGCATGGCCTTCAATTTTTGAGAACTTCCTGACCATGTCTGACCCAGGTAGTTAATAAGCCTCTTTAAGCACCTACTAAGGGCCAGGCATTGTGCAAAGCCCTGGGAATTACAAACAAAGGCAAAGGAGAATGTCTGCTCTGATGGAGCTGTGTCTAATGGGGAGACAGCATGCAAATATCTATGAATGAATGATCAATTGGAGGCCATTAAGAGAGGGAAGACTTTAAGAGGAGTCAAGAAAAGTATTCTCTAAAACGTGGTACTTTATGTGTAGTTTGAAGGAAGCCAGGATGTAGAGATGAGCACAGAGAGCATTCTAGGCATGGGGGACAGCCTGGAAAAATGCCCAGTCAAGAGACAGAGTGCATTGTTCAAGGAATAACAGAGGCAAATACAAGTGCATCACAGAATATTTGGTGTAAGGTCTAAAAAACCTGGAAAATTAAGAAGCCAGATTAGGATGGATTTTGAAAGCTAAACAGAGGATTTTACATTTGATGTTAGAAGTAATGGGGAGCAAGGAAAGGTAGGTAGCTCAGTGGATAGAGATCCAGGATTAGAGTCAGGAGGCTCTGGGTTCACATGTAGCCTGAAAAACTTCCCAGCTGTGTCACTTTGAGTAAGTCACTTAACCCACAATCCCTAACCCTTAATGCTCTTCTGCCTTAGAACCAATATTTGAAAGTATAGATTGTAAGACAGAAGACAAGGGTATTTTTTTAAAAAAAGTAATAGGGAGCCACTGGGATTTATTGAATGGGATTGAATTGAGATGACATGGTCAGATCTCTTTGGGGAGGACTAACTTGAAAGATGGGTAGAGGAAGGACTAGAGTGGGGAGCAACTTGAAGCTGGAACACCATCATTTTATAATGGTTTATGTATAAGATGATAAGAATCAGTACCATTGGGGTAACAGTATCAGAAGAGAGAAGGGAGTGTATAATAGAAATGTCCCTGTCGGGTACTTCCGGGTAAGCATGGCAGCAGATTACATACATCTCGCTTCCCCTCCTCAGACCCAATGATACAGACGACCTCAAAAGACCCCCCAAAAACCATCCTCATAAGAATGGAGGAACTCCACAGTAGGGTGCAGCACTGAAGGTATGTGGGATTTGGGCATTTCCACACTATAAGGGAACGAAAAATCTCCTACCCAAACCTGAGATTATCTACCCTCCCCCACCACACCCACAGAGCCAGAGTTAAAGTCAGTGTAGGCCAGAATCAACAAGTGAGGGACGGGCACCCCAGGACTGAGCAATGGGCATCTCCAGGTCTGGGGAGCAGTCCAAGACCACCAAGGACTTACCTTTGTGAGCAGTAACACCCGAAACCCTGGCAGGTGGGCAAAGGGAGCTCAGATCTCAGGCACTCAGAACTAGCATGCCATAATCAACGAGTGTGTGAAGGGCACCTCTGAAGTGAACAAGGGGCACCAATAGGTCTTGGGAGTTAACTAAGCCCACCAAGGACTTACCGCTGAGAGCAGTAACATCCAAAACCCTGGCAGGTGGGCAAGGGGAGCTCAAATCACGGGCACTCAGAACCAGCACACCATAATCAACAAGTGTGCTAAGGGCACCCCCAAAGTGAGCAAGGGGCACCTATAGGTCTTAGAAGTTAACTAAATACTACTAAGGACTTACCCCTGAGAGCAGTAACACCTGAAACCCCAGCAGGCAGGGGAGGGCAGACCTTGGGCTACCCCGGGAAGACAGTGCAGCTGCAGAGAATTGAGACTTTGCCTGAGGCAAAAGCCTTGATCATTACACCCATACACAGAGAGCCAGCCCTCCTCAGTCAGATTTATGACTGGAAAGGGGAGAAAAAAGCCATAGAGATGGCAAACAGTACCCAGGAGCAACATCCCAACACCAAGAAAAGCAAGAAGAAGGGGTTGACTTTGGATATTTTTTACGGAGAAAAAATACGGAATACAGAGGAAATAGCAGAAGAGGAAACCCAAATAAATTCTCCAAAACCTTCCAAAACCAATGGAAATTGTCCACAAGCTCTTGAAGAATATAAATTGGAGGTTATCAAAAAGATGGAAGCCTTCTGGCAAGAAAAATGGGAAATAATGCAAAAGGAACTCAGCAATCTGAAGGACGAAAACAAGCAATTGCAAAAACAGCTTGAAGACTCAAAAAGCAGAACAGACCAAACTGAAAAGGAAAACCAGACTTTAAAGGTCAGAATCAGGCAATTGGAAGACAATGATCTTGCAAAAGAGCAAGAATTAATAAAGCAAAGATAAAAGACTAAGAAATTAGAAGATACCATAAAATATCTCATTGACAAGTTGACACACCTGCAAAACAGAGGAAGGAGAAACAATCTGAGAATCATTGGTATACCCAAAAAGCCATAAATTAACAGAAATCATGACATCATAATACAAGATATCATCGAAGAAAACTGCCCTGAGGTTCTTGAGCAAGGGGGCAAAATAGGCATTGAAAGAGTTCATAGACCAAAGCTTTCAAGCAAAAGAAAAAATCCTACAAGAAGCCAAAAAGATACAATTTAGAAACAAAGGAGCACCAATCAGGATCACACAAGGCCTGGCAACTTCCACACTGAATGACCGCAAGACCTGGAATATGATATTCAGAAGGGCAAGAGAACTGGGTCTTCAATTAAGAATCACCTATCCATCAAAGCTGACTATATACTTCCAGGGGAAAGTATGGGCATTCAACAAAATAAAAGATTTCTAAGTATTTTTAGAGAAAAGACCAGAACTCTGTGAAAAGTTTGACGTCCAAAGACAAAGAGCAAGAGAAACATGAAAAGGTAAATATGAAGGAAAGGGAAAAGGAGATAAATGTTATCTTTTTCTTTTATTAAAACTCTCTTCTATAAGGACTACATTTTAAATTATATCTATTAATAAGTGGGGAAAATGTAATGTTTAACTCTCAAAAATTGTATGCATTATTAGAGTAATTAGAAGAATCACTCATAGGGAAATATTGGGGCATTAAGACGATATGGAGAAATGGGGAAAGAAAGAAAAAGGGAGGGGGTAATTGTTGATGGTACTAAGATATACTTGAAGAAATAGAAAAAAATGGAATAGAATAATCTTTCTCACAAAAAGATACATATGGGAAGGGGAGGGGAAGAATTCTCCTATAAGAAGGAGAGGAAGAGAGTGCTAATTGGTATTACTTAAAACTTACTCTCAGTGAAATCAACTCTGAGAGGGAAAAGCATCTAGATCCATGGGGATCTTGAATTCTAACTTATCCAACAGGGTAAGGAAGAAGGGAAAATTAAGGGGTGGGGTAGAGGGGAGGAAGTATAAACAGGAATGGAAGGAGAGGGGGGAGTAAAGATAACAGACCCTAAAAACAAACAAACAAGAAGCGAACAAAAAGGGAGGAGCTAGAAAGGGAAGCATATTAAAGGAGGGGACTAGGAGGACTGGTCTAAAGTAAATCACTGGTTTAAAAGGATATAGCTAAAGAAGAAAGATCAGCATTAGGGGAGGATATCAAAATGCCAGGGAATTCACAAGTGAAAAGCAGAACTTTGAACATGAATGAGATGAACTCACCCATAAAACATAGAAGAATAGCAAAGTGGATTAGAATCCAAAACCCTAGCATATGCTGTCTTCAAGAAACACACATGAGGTGGGTAGATATTCACAAGGTCAGAATTAAAGGTTGGAGGAAGACCTTTTGGGCATCAACTGATAGAAAGAAGACAGGAGTTTCAATCATGATATCTGACAAAACTAAAGCAAAAATAGACCTGATTAAAAGGGATAGGGAAGGTAAATACATCCTGTTAAAAGGGAGTATAGACAATGAGGAAATATCACTAATCAACATGTATGCACCCAATGGTATAGCACCCAAATTTCTAATGGAGAAACTAGTAGAATTGAAGGAGGAAATAGACAGTAAAACTATATTAGTGGGAGACCTGAACCAACCATTATCAAATTTAGATAAATCAAATAAAAAAATAAATAAGAAAGAGGTAAAAGAAGTGAATGAAATCTTAGAAAAATTAGAGTTAATATGGAGAAAAACAAGTAGGGTCAAAAAGGAATACACCTTCTTTTCAGCAGCACATGGCATATTCACAAAGATTGACCACACACTAGGGCATAGAAACATGGCATACAAATGCAGAAAAACAGAAATAATAAATGCAAACTTTTCAGATCATAAGGCAATAAAAATAATGCTCAGTAAGGGTACATGGAGAGCAAAATCAAAAATTAATTGGAAACTAAATATGATACTCCAAAATCAGTTAGAGAGCAAATCATAGAAACAATAATTTCATTGAAGAAAATTACAATGGTGAGACATCCTTTCAAACCTTATGGGAAGCAGCCAAAGCCGTACTCAGAGGAAAATTCATATCCCTTAGTGCATATATTAACAAATTAGGGAGGGCAGAGATCAATGAAA
Organism: Monodelphis domestica; assembly: GCF_027887165.1. Classification (NCBI taxonomy): domain Eukaryota; kingdom Metazoa; phylum Chordata; class Mammalia; order Didelphimorphia; family Didelphidae; genus Monodelphis; species Monodelphis domestica. The sequence goes on from NC_077231.1 coordinate 45,745,541, forward strand.
TGGAAATGCAAATAAAAAACTTGAAAGTGAACAAATTAAAACCCCCCAGAAGAAAACCAAATTAGAGATCCTAAAAATTAAAGAAGAAATTAATAAAATCAAAAGTGATAGAACTATTGAACTAATAAATAAGAGTAGAAGCTGGTACTTTGACAAAACAAAGTTCTGGTCAATCTAATTTTAAAAAGGAAAGAAGAAAACCAAATTAATAGCATCAAAGATGAAAAGGGGGACCTCATCTCCAATGAAGAGGAAATTAAGGCAATCATTAAAAACTACTTTGCTCAATTATATGGCAATAAATATGCCAATCTAGGCGATATGGATGAATATTTACAAAAATATAAATTGCCTAGACTAACAGAAGAAGAAATAGAATTCTTAAATAATCCCATATCCGAAAAAGAAATCCAACAGGCCATCAAAGAATTCCCTAAGAAAAAATCCCCAGGGCCTGATGGATTCACAAGTGAATTCTATCAAACATTTGAAGAACAGCTAAACCCAATACTATACAAACTATTTGACATAAAAAGCAAAGAGGGAATTCTAACAAATTCCTTTAATGGCATAAATATGGTGCTGATTCCAAAGCCAGGCAGGTCAAAAACAGAGAAAGAAAACTATAGACCAATCTCCCTAATGAATATAGATGCAAAAATCTTAAATAGGATACTAGCAAAAAGACTCCAGCAAGTGATCAATAGGGTCATTCACTATGATCAAGTAGGATTTATACCAGGAATACAGGGCTGGTTCAATATTAGGAAAACCATCCACATAATCGACCATATCAACAAGCAAACCAACAAAAATCACATGATTATCTCAATAAATTCAGAAAAAGCCTTTGATAAAATACAACACCCATTCCTATTAAAAACACTAAAAATAATAAACAGTATATATCTAAAACCATCAGCTAACATCATCTGCAATGGGGATAACTAGATGCATTCTCAATAAGATCAGGAGTGAAACAAGGATGCCCATTATTACCTCTATTATTTAATATTGTACTAGAAACACTAGCAGTAGTAATTAGAGAAGAAAAAGAAATTAAAGGCATCAAAATTGGAAATAAGGAGACCAACCTACTACTCTTTCTGGATGATATGATGGTCTACTTAAAAAATTCTAGAGAATCAAACAAAAAGCTAGTGGAAATAATCAACAACTTTAGCAAAGTTGCAGGATACAAAATGAACCTGCATAAGTCATTAACATTTCTATATATTTCCAACACAGCTCAGCAGCAAGAATTAGAAAGAAAAATCCCATTCAAAATCACCTTAGATAAAATAAAATACTTAGGAATCTATCTGCCTAGACAAACATTGGAACTATATGAACACAACTACAACACACTCTCCACACAACTAAAACTAGACTCGAGCAATTGGAAAAACATTAACTGATCATGGGTAGGACAATCCAATATAGTAAAAATGACCATCCTACCCAAACTTATCTATCTATTTAGTGCTATACCCATTGAACTTCCAAATTTATTTTTTTACTGATTTAGAAAAAAACCATAACAAAGTTCATTCGGAAGAACAAAGGATCAAGGATATCAAGGGAAATAATGAAAAAAAATGCAAAGGAAGGTGGCCTTGCAGTCCCATATCTCAAACTCTATTATAAAGCAGTGGCCATCAAAACAATTTGGTACTGGCTAAGAGACAGAAAGGAGGTTCAGTGGAATAGACTTGGGGATAAGTGACCTCAGCAAGACAGCATATGACAAACCCAAAGACCCCATCTTCTGGGACAAAACCCCACTATTTGACAAAAACTGCTACGAAAACTGAAAGACGGTGTGGGAGAGATTATGTTTGGATCAACACCTCACACCGTACACCAAGCTAAACTCAGAATGGGTTGAATGACTTGAACATAAAGAAGGAAACTATAAGTAAATTAGGTGAACACAGAATAGTATACATGTCAGACCTGTGGGAAGGGAAAGACTTTAAAACTAAGAAAGACAGAGAAAGAGTATCAAAATGTAAAATAAATAATTTTGATTACATCAAATTAAAAAGGTTTTGCACAAACAAAACCAACAAAACCAAAATGAGAAGGGAAGCAACAAATTGGGAAACAATTTTCATAACAAAAACCTCTGACAAAGGTATAATTACTCAAATTTATAGAGAATTAAATCAATTGTACAAAAAATCAAGCCATTTCTCCAATTGATAAATGGGCAAGGGACATGAACAGTCAGTTTTTAGCCAAAGAAATCAAAACTATTAATAAGCACATAAAAAAGTGCTCTACATCTCTTATAATCAGAGAGATGCAAGTCAAAACAACTCTGAGGTACCACCTCACACCTAGCAGATTGGCTAACATGACAGCAAAGGAAAGTAGTGAATGCTGGAGGGGATGTGGCAAAGTGAGGACATTAATTCATTGCTGGTGGAGTTGTGAATTGATCCAACCATTCTGGAGGGCAATTTGGAACTATGCCCAAAGGGCGACAAAAGAATATCCACCCTTTGATCCAGCCATAGCACTGCTGGGTTTGTACCCCAAAGAGATAATAAGGAAAAAGACTTGTGCAAGAATATTCATAGCTGTGCTCTTTGTGGTGGCCAAAAATTGGAAAATGAGGGGATGCCCTTCAATTGGGGAATGGCTGAACAAACTATGGTATATGTTGGTGATAGAATACTATTGTGCTAGAAGGAATAATAAAGTGGAAGAATTCCATGGAGACTGGAACAACCTCCAGGAATTGATGCAGAGTGAGAGGAGTAGAACCAGGAAAACATTGTACACAGAGACTGATACACTGTGGTACAATCGAAGGTGATGGACTTCTCCATTAGTGTCAATGCAATGTCCCTGAACACTCTGCAGGGATCTAGGAGAGAAAACACTATCCACAAGCAGAAGACAAATTGTGGGAGTAAAAACCCCGAAGAAAAGCAACTGCTTGCCTACAAGAGTCGAGGGGACATGATTGAGAAGAGACTCTAAATGAACACCGTAATGCAAATACCAAGAACATGGAAATGGGTTCAAATCAAGGACACGTGATACCCAGTGGAATCGCGGGTCAGCTATGGGAGGACTGGTGGGAGGGGAGGAGGAAAAGAAAATGCTCTTTGTTTCCAAGGAATAATGTTTGAAAATGACCAAATAAAATAATGTTTAAAAGAAAAAAAAGAACACAGGCAATACCCAGTCATCGGCTATGTAAGGGGTGGGGGAGGGGAGGGAGGGAAATAAAATTATTTTTGTAACCAAGGATCAATGTTTGAAATTAGAAAAAAAAAAGGAATGTTCCTGTCCTGAATGGAATTGTGAATTGATTTGAAAGTTATAAAAGAATTGTCCAGTTCCTGAAACAGCCCATTTTCTTTTTGGGCAACTATAATAGCAAGCTCTTCTTCCCATTGACTAAAATCCACCTCTTTGTAATCATGACTTGTTCATAGCTCTGCTTTCACCACAGAGGCTAAAAAACCTAAGCTGGCCTTTCCTGATGACCATCATTCAAATATTTGTGGATTATAAATATAAATCCCATTTCTCTTCTCCATTGATGATAATATAAAAACTGATATTTATGTTGTGAGTTAAAGTTTATCAATTGCTCTGCCTATATTATCTCAGATGAAGTCCCAAAGTCATTCAATATGTAGCTTTGGGATTCCAACAGAGGGCATAGCACTGGTCTGGTGCCTTTAGGGAAAAGGGGGAAACTTGGCCATCATTCTTCATTTCCGCATAGCTAGGGTGTTGAAGTCCTCTGATGGCCAAGAAAAAGAAGTTAAGAGAGAAGTTAAATACTGGGATCAAACTCAGGCTCAGCAGTTTGAGCAGTTCAATTACTCGGACAACATGAAGGTACTCCTTCTTCTGGGATTCATTTCTCCAAGGTGGTCCTTAGAGAAAGGTGAATTTGCCAGGAGAGCCAAGGAACTGGGCTTAGATGGCTATGAAGGCCACCCCATAGGAGAATATAAGTGATCTCCTCAGGATCTCCACAGACACTAAGAGAGGAGGGCTAAGAATGGGAAGGAAGGGGACACTTTCAAAGGAATATACCCTGTGTAGCTCTGGATTTTTCTATTTTGTTGGGCATTCACTTCACTTGAAACAAAGGTATTCAGTTGAAAAACACCACGTGAACGTCCTAGAAGCCAAATTTTAAGGAGAAAGATGTTGGGGTGGGGAAAGGTAATTCTAGACTTAAGGACAAAACTTGACCTACTGTTTCCTTCCCAGTCTACTGAAGGAAACTCAGCATGGCTATCTTCTTCTAGGCTTCTATAATCTGAGTCTCCAATTTTCTGTTAGATACTCAAGCATGCTTCCATGCCCCAGGCACTCCTATCTTCCTGTAATTCAACACTAACTGAAGCTTTATGGCATTGCTGAGTTGGAAGGCATTCCCTGGCATAGTGTGGTCAATTTAAGAAAGTGGCATCTCTTAGAAGAGAGTTCAAGGACAAGAGCCAGATACTCTGACCAATAAGATCCTTCTGTTCCTCAGAAGTGCTCTTGAACTCCAGTATTGAGGAAACCAAGCAAGTAGTCATGGTCCTCATCCCTGTCTAATGATCTTTGAGGAAGGATTCCAGATTGTTCTTAAGAACCAGGCTGATAGTTTTCCTATTGCTGAGCCACATGGTATTGCAGGTATAAATCCCATCTGGTTATGGTATATGACCTTTGTGGTGTATCACTGTAATCTTCTTGCTGGCATGGGGGACAGCCAGTAAAATGATCAGATTCAGGAGTCAGAATTTCTTATTCAAGGAAGAAGAGCCAGGAGGCTGCTGCAAGTGAATAGAAGAATAAAGGGGGAGCAGCTTGGCGATATAGTGGTTACAGTACCAGGCCTAGAGTCAGGAGGACCTGGGTTCCAATTGGGTTTTAGATATTTCCTAGGATCTCTGGGACTTTGGACAAGTTGCATAACTCCATTTGAACATAGATTTGCCACTAGGACAGAAAATACTCAAAGAAGATGGGGGCCTGAGAGGAGTGATCATAAGGTATAGATAGTAGAATATAAAGCTGGAAATGAAGGAGTGGGAGCCAGGTCATGAAGGGCTCTCTCAAGCTGAATGGAGGATCTACATGAATGACAACAGAAAAACAATAACTATCATTTTAATCATGCTTTAAATGTACACAGGACCCCCTTTGAGATTGAATCTGCTTCATTAACATTTTCTCCATTAATTTGTCTCCACAATGAACAGAAGGATAAGGTAAGCTCCAATTTATAGTGTTTGCCTATGTCTAAAGTGGAAAAGTTGACCCTGAAAATAAGCATCAGCTCACTCTTTCCCAGCCCAGGAAAAGTCATGCATCTACAGACCATGTCAGCAATCAAGGAGGATGACATTCATTTGGGAGGATGGGCTTCATTAGATGAATGTGATTGGATAGGAAGTCATTGCTACTAAAATCAATTTCTCCTGGGGGTGTGCGTGGCACAGGGGGAGAGTAATTTTGACACCGAAGCAATAAACCACAATGATGCAGATGGAAGCACTGATTTTGGGATCCTTCAGATCAATAATCGATACTGGTGTAATGGCCCCCTACCCAGTGGAGCCAATGAATGTGAAGTTGATTGCTCAGTGAAGAGCAACCTCCTGTTTTTTTAGGCACAATGACACTATGGCTCACCAAGGGAGATTTGTAGCTTTGTGGATTTGTTGATCTTACATTGCATATAAATCTTCCAGGGGAAGAAGCTTTAGAAGGTCAGTAAGAAACTTCTCATGAACTTTCCATTCCCTGTCCTATCATTCTCAAGGAAAATCCAGCTCTCTCTTTTTAGGAGAGTATCATTTCCTAGTCCTGTCGACTGGTACAAGGTCACTTAGAAGGAATGGACATAATTCTTTAAATTCTCTTTTACTTTTACTTTATTTCGTTTATTTTGTTTTAATTTTGTTTAGTTGTTTTCCACCTGAACCTTCATGACCTCTTTTGGAGTTTTGTTGGCAAAGATATAGGAGTGGTTTGCCATTTCCTTCTCCCCCCTCATTTTACAAATAAGGAAACTAAGGCAAATAGGGTTAAATGACTTGCCCAAGGTCACCCAGCTAGTAAGTGTCTGAGGTTTGATTTGAGCCCAGGTCTTCTCTGAGACCAGGCAGAAGCTCTATTCCCTGAGTGACTAAACCAGCTTCCAGCAATAAATGTCCTTAGGAAATGGGTCTTGATCGATGGCACATGTTAAACCCAGCAGAATTGTTCGTCATATATGGGAGGTGGCTGGGGGAAGGGGAGGGAAAGAACATAAGTCTTGTAACCATGGAAAATTATTCTAATCATCTAATTAAATAAAAAAATTTTTAAAAAGTAAAAAAAAATAAATGTCCTTAGGATAGATTACATTTCCATGTAATGGAAACTTGTGTCAATTCAGGCATAATCTATTAGTCCACATTAAAGGATCATAGATGTGGAAGAGACCTTAGAGGCCGTTTAGTCTCTCACTTCACAGATGAATGTAGCAAGGTCTAGAGAAGTAAAGTAATTAGTCTAAGGTCATACAGGTAGGAGGAAGTGTCCAAGCTGAGATCTGAAGCTGAGTCTTTCCCCTCCAGAGTCTCTACTCCTCCCACTCTCCCACACTGCCCACCTCCAAACATGGGCGTTATAGCTATGCTACTCTGGGGCTGGACTGCTCTCTGTGACCAGTGTGCTGGATATGTTGCTTTTTTTTTCCAAGCTGCCTTTCTGGGTGTTCAAGGAGCTTAGTGTAGTAGAGAGAGGCTCATGTTGGTGACAAGACGATCTTGGTTTAAGTGTTTCATCTGTCACTAGCTGATAGCTAACTGACCCTAAGCAAGTCACAATTAACCTCAGAAAATTCCTTTGTATTTATCTCCTCTTAGCTTGTTTTAAGGACGAGTTAACAACCACCAAAATTAAGTGCCCTTTTAATTTGAAAGAAGAAAATAATGAAAAAGGGTTTCTGTTCTTATCTGACTTTGCTGCTGGTTTTAAAAATGGATGACTCTTATCTGGTAGACCAGGAGGCAGCCTGGACCTGGAGTTGAGACACTTAGCTTTAAGTTCTGACATTAACATTGACTACTCATTTGACCATGACTTTGCATCTTCTTTCTGAGACTCATTTTTCTCACCTGAGAAATGGGGACAACTGCCTGCTTTAGAGGGTCCTGGAGAGAAAAGTACTTTTGTAATGTCAGGTCCTGGCTCTGATTCCATGGAGGACACGCACACAGTAATGCAACACACAGAAGGTACTTTATTAACCAAACTATAGCTTGGGGCTCAGCACCAAAAGTTCTGGCCCTGAGTCTGCGATTTGCAGGCTTTTTATACACTTTTAGGGTAGTGGGAGTACAGAGGAATTCCTGGGGTGGGGTGGGGGGGTGAACAGGAACTCCTGGGGATGGGGTCCTTATCAGTTCCTGTCATATGTCAGGATGGGGAAGGACAAGAATTCCTGGAGTCAGGGTCTTTATGGCTCCTTTTAACATATGGTCTGGCTGGTCAGTTCAGTGAACCCTGAGATAATATATCCTTGTGAAACCTGGGATAACATATGCTTGGGAAAGATAAATAAGGATATGTCATTCTTAGTTCTTGGGATATGGGACCCATTAGGGATTAATCTGAAAGGCAAGTTCCCATGATATTAATCTGTTTCTTCACTTTGTGAGTCAAAGAGATCTACAAATTCAAGTCAACTTCATTAAAGTGCTGTGTTCCACTTAGGTCTGAGAGAAGCTGATTGGGGAAAAGGGCTTTCTCTAATACACTCCCATTTGTATGAAATTTAAGAGAATAATATTACAATATTATTTCTTCTATCTGAAAAAGTAGGATTGGTTCTTTTAATGCTCTAAATCACTTCTGATTAGAGAAACATAAATTAAAACAACTCTGAACTACCACACTCACACCTTTTAGATTGTCTAATATGACAGAAAAGGACAATGTTAAATGTTGGAAGGGACGAAGGAAAAGTGGGACACTAATACACTGTTGGTGGAGTTGCCATCTCATCCAACTGTTAGGGAGAGCAATGTGAAAATATACTCAAAGGACTCTAAAACTGTGCATATTCTTTGAGCCATCAATATAGTTACTAGGTCAGTTCCCCACCCCACCCCCCCAAAGTTAAAAGAATGGAAAAGGACCTATTTGTACAAAAATATTTGTTGTAGATCTTTTTTGTGGTAGCAAAGAATTGGAAATTAAGGGTTGTTCATCAGCTGGAGAATAACTGAGCAGGTTGTGATATATGATTGTGGTGGAAGACTACTGTGTTATTAGTGTTATTAGCAATGAGAAGTAGGAGGATTTTGGAAAAATCTGAATAGATTTACATGAACTTAAGCAAAGGGAAATGAGCAGAACCAGAAGAACATTGTATACGAGGATACCAATATTTTGTGACTAACGACTATGAGTAGCTTAATTATTCTCAGCAATGCAGTGTTCTAAGACAATCCCAGAGACTCAGGATGAAAAATGCCATTTGTCTTCAGAAAAAAAATTGAGGGGATCTGAATGCAGTCAGAAACTCACAATTTTCCCTTAATTTCTACTTCTTCCTCTTTTATTTTAATTTGTGATATCTTCCAGAAAATGAAGAATATTGGAGAGGGAGTAGGGAGGTAGGGTAGGAAAGAGAGAGAATTAAGGACTTAAAATTTAAAAAATGAATGTTAAAAATTATTTTTATAAGTAATCAGAGGAAAATATCATTTCCAAAAGAACTGGTTCTTTTTGATGAAGTGAACTTGAAACTTACTTATGTCTTCTTTCATTTCTGTTTCAGAATTCTGGGAGGATAGCATCGACAAATCAGTAGAATATGCAAAGAAGACTGTCAGTCAACAAGGCATTCAGGCTTGATATGTTTGAAGTCATGATAAGGAATAATTCATTGCTTTTAGTAATGGGTATGTTCAGTGAGAGAGGGTGTTTACAATCAAATGAGAAGGAAAAGTAAATTCTCAAATAGCTATTAAACAAGGGAAAATGCGAAGGCAGCTAAGTGGTTCAGTGAATGGGCCCGGAGTCAGGAGGCCCCATGTTCAAATTTTGCTTCCTAGTTGTGCGACCCTGGGTAAGTCACTTAACTCCAATTGCCCTGCCCTTACCACTCTTCTGCCTAGGGACCAATGCCTGGTGTTGATACCAAGACAGAAGAGAAGAATTTAAAAATTTTTTTTGAAAATGAGAAAACTGAAGTCCAATAAGTGACTTTTATTAGGATCATTAGCTTGTTAGGGTTTTTTTTTCTGTTTTAAAATTATAATTGCATTTCATAAGTGTTAATCCATGTCTTCATATTCATGCATATCTCAAATGACCATTTATCCAAGGTCCTTGTGCTCACTTTTTCAATGCTTGCTCTCCATTTCTCCACAGGGTGGCTTGGCAAAATAACTGCCAAGGACAAGATTTCTCCACTTATGTCCAAGATTGTGAACTGCCATGTTTAGCTCCTTTGACCCATCATGATTCCTCTGCCTATTAAGGAGCTTTTTCTAATCAAATACCATATTTCTTTCCCTTGTCACTTTCTCAAATAAAATTGGCATGGAATGAAGTAACCTGTTTTCAAAAGGCTTAATGTTTTATAATGGTTTTATTCCTGGCTGAATTTCCTCCCTAAAAATCCTCATATTTCATCTTAGAATCAATAGTGTGTATTGTTTCCAGAGCAGAAGAGGGATAAAGGCTAGGCGATGGGGGTTAAGTGTCTTGCCCAGGGTCACACATCTAGGAAGTGTCTGAGGTCAGATTTGAACCCAGGACCTCCCCTCTCTAGGCCTGACTCTCTATCCACAGAGCCACACCACTGGCTGCTATTTAGCTACATGATTTTAGATTTCCAAGAGCAATCAAACTGAAAGGAAACCTGTCCCATTGAATAATCAGGTTTGGGTATGAAGAAGCACCTTAGTATCATGAATACAGAAATTCCACAAATCTAGCAAAAAAGTCGGTTACCAGAGAGCACATCTTAAAGGGAATGTAGAAGCTGCAACCCTGCCCTGGCCCTGGCTGTCAATTTGATTACTTCAGAAATTGGGGAGGGAGGTGTAGTCAAGATGGTGGCCTAGAAGGAGCAGAAGTTCAGACCTCTGAATACCCTTCCTAACCGATCATAAACTGAATGCTCCCAGGGGACTGAAAAACAAACTTAACAAAAAGACAGAGCCAAGGAATCCTCCTGCTAGACTTAATTCAAAAGGTAGGCCCCCTGAAAAGCTGGAATCTGAGAACACTTGGGTTTAAGGGGAAGAAAGAGGGAATGTCCCAGGACCCTTCCCCCCTCCCACCCAGAGTGCTGAGACTCCCAGACTCCAGCGGCAGCAGAAACTTCTGGGTGGGAAAAAGTACTGGTCTGGAGGGTGTACATTGCAACCAGGGCTGTGATAAATTCAGAGCACCCAACACAGACAGCGAGGAAGGAGCTAGAGAGGGAGCATAGACCTGGCAGCCTCACCAGAGCTGTGGAGATCCTCCATATTTGCTCCAGCCCTCCAGGAAGTTTTGGACTCTGAGCACATCCAGCACAACTAAGCTGAACTTAATCCCATCAAAAGTCTCCAGAACTCAGGGAAGCCCAGGCTCCATACCCATCCTCATTGACTGCTGGATTTTAATCCAATAAAAAGCCTCCAGACGAGAGGGAAGCTCAAACCCCAACAAACCTCCACCAGAGACTACACCAAGAGATCTCCTGTTAAATGCCAAGAGGGGAGACTGACAGAAGCGCCCAAACCAAAAAAAAAAAAAAATGAGAGGAGCAAGAGCACAGAAAAATACAGGGAGTAAAGAAGGGGCGAATTTGAGCAAACAACAGAAAAAGAAGAAAAAAACTATAATAGACAGCTTCTACTTAGCAAATGGAACAGAGAGGGAGAGATCTGCAAACGATAAATCAGAAATCCCAGAGAATTGGATACAGGCTGTGGAAGAACTCAAAACAGAATTAAGAGAGGCTGAAGACAATTGGGAAAAAGAACTTGAAAATTAAGATAAGTCACCTGGAAACAGAGGAACTTGAACTAAAATGAGAAAATAGTGTCTTGAAAGCCAAAATCAACCAGCTGGAAAATGAGGCAAAGGTGATGAAAATGAAATGAAGAAAGGATGTCTCGCCATTGTCATTTTCCTCGATGAAATTATTAATTGTTTCTATGATTTCTTCTCTAACTAAACGATTTTGGAGTAACATATTGTTTAGTTTCCAATTAGTTTTTAATTTGGTTTTCCATGTACCATTACTGATCGTTATTTTTATTGCCTTGTGGTCTGAAAAGGCTGCATTTATTATTTCTGCTTTTCTGCATTTGTGTGCCATGTTTCTGTGACCTAATGTATGGTCAATCTTTGTGAATGTGCCATGTGGTGCTGAGAAGAAGGTGTATTCCTTTTTATCCCTATTTATTTTTCTCCATATGTCTATTAATTCTAATTTTTCTAAGATTTCGTTCACTTCTTTTACCTCTTTCTTATTTATTTTTTGATTTGATTTATCTAAATTTGATAATGGTTGGTTCAAGTCTCCCACTAATATGGTTTTACTGTCTATTTCTTCCTTCAATTCTCCTAGTTTCTCCATTAGAAATTTGGGTGCTATATTATTTGGTGCATATATGTTGATTAGTGATATTTCCTCATTATCTAAAGTCCCTTTTAACAAAATATAATAACCTTCCCTATCCCTTTTGATCAGGTCTATTTTTGCTTTGGCTTTATCAGATATCATGATTGCCACTCCTGCCTTCTTTCTGTCACTTGAGGCCCAGAAGGTCTTACTCCATCCTTTAATTCTGACCTTGTGGGTGTCTACCCGCCTCATGTGTGTTTCTTGGAGACAACATATGGTAGGGTTTTGGATTCTAATCCATTCTTCTATTTGTTTACGTTTTATGGGTGAGTTCATCCCATTCACATTCAATGTTATGACTGTCACTTGTGGACTCCCTGGCATTTTGATATCCTTCCCTAATTCTAACCTTTCTTCTTCAGCTCTACCTTTTAGTCCAGTGATTTACTTTAAATCAGTCCCCCTTGTATTTCCCTTTCTACCCCCCTCCCTTCTAATTCCCTCCCTTATTTTCCCCTGTAGTCTTTTTAAAAATTCCCCCCCCCACCCTCTCCCTCCCTTGTACTGCTTCCCTCCCCACCAGTCTGTTTTTTACCCTTCTACTCCTCTATAGGGCGCAAATCTATTCTCTTCCCCAATGGATTGGATTGTTCTTCCCTCTTTGGGTCAGTTTCAAAGTACGTAAGAGTTGAATATTTCCTATCTCCGACCTCTTTACCCTTCCAGTGTATCGATGTTCTCCCCCCTCCCGCCATGAGCTTCTTTGTGACATATAAATTTACCCCCATTTGTTTCTTTTCCCATTTCTTTTAGTCATAACCTCTTTTCTTTTTTAGCTTTAGTCATGTATATATATATATACATACACATGTATATGTATTTATGCATGCATATCTCTATATACCTATTTATGTCTTGTCCTTTCATCCTATACAGTTTGTCACTGTTCCCTCCGAGTGTAGTTCTTCTAGCTGCTTAGGTGATAGCAACAGTTTTTAAGAGTTGCCAATGACCTCTTTTCTTATAGGGATACATATCATTTTAACTTATTGAGTCTCTTAAAAAAACCTTTGTTGTTGTTGTTGTTTTTCCCCTCTTTTTTAATTACCTTTTGATGATTCTCTTGAATTCTGTGGTTGGACTTCGAATTTTCTGTTCAGGTCTGGTCTTTTATTTATGAATGCTTGGAATTCCTCTGTTGTGTTAAATGACCATACTTTCCCCTATAAGAATATAGTCAGTTTTGATGGGTATTTTATTCTTGGCTGTAGGCCTAGTTCCCTTGCTTTCCGGAATATCATATTCCATGCCTTTCGGTCCTTCAGTGTGGATGCAGACAGATCCTGTGTTATCCTCACCATGTTTCCATGGTATCTGAATGGTTTCTTTTTGGCAGCTTGTAATACCTGTTCTTTTATCTGATTGTTTTTGAATTTGGCTATAACATTTCTTGGTGTTGTCAGTTGGGGATTAAAAACAGGGGGTGATCTGTGGATTCTTTCAATCTCCACTTTCCCCTCTTGTTCTAGGATTTCGGGACAGTTTTCCTGGATAATTTCCTCTAGTATTATGTCCAGGCTTTTTCTTTTGTCGTGGTCTTCTGGTAGTCCAATTATTCTTAAATTGTCTCTTCTTGAACGATTTTCTAAATCGTCTGTTTTGTGAATGAGATGCTTCACATTTTCCTCAATTTTTTCATTCTTTTTGTTTTGTCTTATAGTGTCCTGCTGCCTTGTGAGGTCACTTGATTCTAGTTGTTTTACTCGGGTTCTTAAAGATTGGATTTCATCTTTGGCTTTTTGGTCGTTTTTTTCCTTCTGGTCTGAGTTTCTTTTGGGATGCAGCCAAAGCAGTAATCAGAGGTAAATTCATATCCCTGAGTGCATATATTAACAAACTAGGGAGAGCAGAGATCAATCAATTGGAAATGCAAATAAAAAAACTCGAAAGTGACCAAATTAAAAACCCTCAGCAGAAAACCAAACTAGAAATCCTAAAAATTAAGGGAGAAATTAATAAAATTAAAAGTGATAGAACCATTGATTTAATAAATAAGACAAGAAGCTGGTACTTTGAAAAAACAAACAAAATAGACAAAGTACTGGTCAATCTAATTAAAAAAGGAAGGAAGAAAAGCAAATTAACAGCATCAAAGATGAAAAGGGAGACATCACCTCTGAGGAAGAGGAAATTAAGGCAATCATTAGAAATTACTTTGCCCAATTACATGGCAATAAATATACCAATTTAAGTGATATGGATGAATATATACAAAAATACAAACTGCCTAGACTAACAGAAGAGGAAATAGAATTCTTAAATAATCCCATATCAGAAAATGAAATCCACCAAGTCATCAAAGAACTTCCTAAGAAAAAATGCCCAGGGCCTGATGGATTCACCAGTGAATTCTATCAAACATTCAGAGAACAGTTAATTCCAATACTATACAAACTTTTTGACATAATAATCAAAGAGGGATTTCTACCAAACTCCTTTTATGACACAAACATGGTATTGATTCCAAAACCAGGCAGGTCAAAAACAGAGAAAGAAAACTATAGACCAATCTCCCTAATGAATATAGATGCAAAAATCTTAAATAGGATACTAGCAAAAAGACTTCAGCAAGTGATCAGAAGGGTCATCCACCATGATCAAGTAGGATTTATACCAGGGATGCAGGGCTGGTTCAATATTAAGAAAACCATCCACATAATTGACCACATTAACAAGCAAACCAACAAGAACCACATGATTATCTCAATAGATGCAGAAAAAGCCTTTGATAAAATACAACACCCATTCCTATTAAAAGACTAGAAAGCATAGGAATAGAAGGGTCATTCCTAAAAATAATAAACAGTATATATCTAAAACCATCAGCTAATATCATTTGCAATGGGGATAAACTAGATGCATTCCCAATAAGATCAGGAGTGAAATAAGGATGCCCATTATCACCTCTATTATTTGACATCGTACTAGAAACACTAGCAGTAGCAATTAGAGAAGAAAAAGAAATTGAAGGCATCAAAATAGGCAAGGAGGAGACCAAGTTATCACTTTTTGCAGATGACATGATGGTCTACTTAAAGAATCCTAGAGATTCAACCAAAAAGCTAATTGAAATAATCAACAACTTTAGCAAAGTTGCAGGATACAAAATAAACCCACATAAGTCATCAGCTTTTCTATATATCTCCAACACAGCTCAGCAGCAAAAACTAGAAAGAGAAATCCCATTCAAAATCACCTTAGACAAAATAAAATACCTAGGAATCTACCTCCCAAGACAAACACAGGAACTATATGAACACAACTACAAAACACTCGCCACACAACTAAAACTAGACTTGAGCAATTGGAAAAACATTAACTGCTCATGGGTAGGACGAGCCAACATAATAAAAATGACTATCCTGCCCAAACTTATTTATCTATTTAGTGCCATACCCATGGAACTCCCAAAAGATTTCTTTACTGATTTGGAAAAAAGCATAACAAAGTTCATTTGGAATAACAAAAGATCAAGGATATCCAGGGAAATAATGAAAAAAAAAACACTAATGAGGGGGGCCTAGCAGTCCCAGACCTCAAACTATATTACAAAGCAGCAGTCATCAAAACAATTTGGTACTGGCTAAGAGACAGAAAGGAGGATCAGTGGAATAGACTGGGGGAAAGTGACCTCAGCCAGATAGTATACAATAAACCCAAAGATCCCAGGTCTTGGGACAAAAATTCACTATTTGATAAGAACTGCTGGGAAAATTGGAAGACAGTGTGGGAGAGATTAGGAATTGATCAACACCTCACACCCTACACCAAGATAAATTCAAAATGGGTGAAAGACTTAAACATAAAGAAGGAAACCATAAGTAAATTGGGTAAACACAGAATAGTATACATGTCAGACCTTTGGGAAGGGAAAGACTTTAAAACCAAGCAAGACATAGAGAGAATCACAAAATGTAAAATAAATAATTTCGACTACATCAAATTAAAAGGCTTTTGTACAAACAAAAGCAATGTAACTAAAATCAGAAGGAAAACAACAAGTTGGGAAAAAATCTTCATAAAAACCTCTGACAAAGGTTTAATTACTCAAATTTATAAAGAGCTAAATCAATTGTACAAAAAATCAAGCCATTCCCCAATTGATAAATGGGCAAGGGACATGGATAGACAGTTTTCAGATAAAGAAATCAAAACTATTAATAAGCACATGAAGAAGTGCTCCACATCTCTTATAATCAGAGAGATGCAAATCAAAACAACTCTGAGGTATCACCTCACACCTAGCAGATTGGCTAACATGACAGTTATGGAAAGTAATGAATGCTGGAGGGGATGTGGCAAAGTAGGGACATTAATTCATTGCTGGTGGAGTTGTGAACTGATCCAGCCATTCTGGAGGGCAATTTGGAACTATGCACAAAGGGCGATAAAAGAATGTCTACCCTTTGATCCAGCCATAGCACTGCTGGGTTTGTACCCCAAAGAGATAATGGACAAAAAGACTTGTACAAAAATATTCATAGCTGCGCTCTTTGTGGTGGCCAAAAATTGGAAAATGAGGGGATGCCCATCAATTGGGGAATGGCTGAACAAATTGTGGTATATGTTGGTGATGGAATACTATTGTGCTCAAAGGAATAATAAAGTGGAGGATTTCCATGTGAACTGGAACAACCTCCAGGAAGTGATGCAGAGCGAGAGGAGCAGAACCAGGAGAACATTGTACACAGAGACAAACACACTGTGGTATAATCGAATAAAATGGACTTCTCCATTAGTGGTGGTGTAATGTCCCTGCACAATCTGAAGGGATCAAGGAGAAAAAAACACTATCCAACAGCAGAGGACAAACTGAGGGAATAGAAACACCGAGGAAAAGCAACTGCCTGACTACAATGGCTGATGGGACATGACAGAGGAAAGACTCGGAGCGAACACTCTGATGCAAATACTAACAACATGGCAATGGGTTCAAGTCAAGAACACATATGATACCAGTGGAATCACGCTTCGGCCACGGGGGTGGGAGGGAGGAAAAGAAAATGATCTTTGTCTATAATGAAAAATGCATGGAAATGAACAAATAAAATACTATAAAATTAAAAAAAATAAACTTAAAAAGGAAAAATTAAGCCATAAAAAAAAAGAATTGGAAAGGACATTAGAAATAAAAAAAAAAAGAAAATGAAATGAAGAAGATGAAAGGTGAGAAAAAGGAGATGAAAGATGAGGTAAAGAGGATGAAAGATGACCTCCAAAGAAAAGCAGACCAGAAGGAAAAGAATGACCAAAAAGCCAGGGATGAAATCCAGTCTTTAAGAACCAGAATACAACAACTGGAATTAAGTGACCTCACAAGGCAGCAGGACATTATAAAACAAAATGAAAATATTGAGGAAAATATGAAGTATCTCATTCACAAAACAGATGATTAGAAAATCATTCGTGAAGAGACAATTTAAGAATCATTGGTCTAAAGACCATGACAAAAGAAAAAGCTTGGACATAATACTACAGAAAATTATTCAGGAAAACTGCCCCGATATCCTAGAACAAGGGGGGAAAGTGGAGATTGAAAGAATCCACAGATCACCTCCTATATTTAATCCCCAACTGACAACACCCAGGAATGTTATAGGCAAATTCAAAAACTATGAGACCAAAGAAAAGATATTACAAGCTGCCAAGGAGAAGCCATTCAGATGCCACGGAAACACAGTGAGGATAACTCAGGATCTGGCTGCATCCATACTGAAGGAACGAAAGGCATGGAATATGATATTCTGGAAAGCAAGTGAACTAGGTCTACAACCAAGAATCAAATACCCATCAAAAGTGACTATATTCTTACAGGGGAAAGTATGGTCATTCAACACAATAGAAGAATCGCAAGCATTCGTAAAGAAAAGACCAGACCTGAACAGAAAATCTGATGTCCAAGCACAGAACTCAAGAGAATCATCAAAAGGTAATTAAAAATGAGGGGGGAAAGAAAAACAAAACAAAACAACAACAAAAAATGTTTAAGAGACTCAATAAGTTAAAATATGTATCCCTATAAGAAAAGAGGTCATTGGTAACTCTTAAAAACTGTTGCTATAACCTGGGCAGCTAGAAGAATTACACTTAGAGGGAACAGTGACAAACTGTGTAGGATGAAAAGGCAAGACTTAAATAGGTATATAGATATATGCATGCATAAATACAAATACGTGTGTGTGTATATATATATATATATCCAGAACTAAAAAAAAAAAAGAGGCTAATACTAAAAGAAATGGGAAAAGAAACAAATGGGGTAAATTGATATGTCACAAAGAAGCTCATGGTGGGAGAGGGGAGAACATTGATACACTGGAAGGGTAAAGAGGTTGGAGATAGGAAATACTCGACTCTTATGTGCTTTGAAACTGACCCAAAGAGGGAAGAACAATCCAATCCATTGGGGCAGAGAATAGATTTGCACCCTATAGGAGAGGAGAAGGGTAAAAAAACGGACTGGTGGGGAGGGAAGCAGTTCAAGGGAGGAGGGGGGGGGGATTTTAAAAAGACTACAGGCAAAAATAATGGGGGGGAATGAGAAGGTAGGGGGCGTAGAAAGGGAAGTAAAATGAGGGTGGGAACTAGGGGAACTGATTACAAACAAACATTGGTGTAGAAGGAAATAGTGAAAGAAGAAAAGGCAGGACCAGAAGCAGAAAGCAAAATGCTGGGAAATACACAGCTAGTAATCATAACTCTGAATGTGATGGAATGAACTCACCCATAAAATGCAAGTGAATAGCAGAGTGGAATAGAATCTAAAACTCTACCATATTCTGTCTGTAGGAAACACACATGAGGAAGGTAGATACACATAGGGTGAAAGTAAGAGGATGGAGCCAAATCTATTGGGCATCAACTGATAAAAAGAAGGCGGGAGTCTCAATCATGATATCTGACAAAGCCAAAGTAAAAATAAATTTAGTTAAAAGAGATAGGGAAGGCAACTACATTATGATAAAAGACAGTATAGACAATGAGGAAATATCTGTACTCAATGAGTATGCGCCAAATGGCATAGCATTCAAATTTCTAAAGGAGAAACTAGAGGAGCTCAAGAATGAAATAGATAGAAAAACTATACTAGTGGGAGATCTGAACCTTCCTCTATCTGAACAAGATAAATCAAATCAAAAAAATAAATAAGAAAGAGGTGAGAGAAGCGAATGAAATCTTAGAAAAATTAGTTAATAGACATGTCGAGAAAAATAAAGAGGGACAAAAAGGAATACACCTTTTCAGCAGCAAATGGTACATTCACAAAAATTGACCATGTATTAGGGCACAAAAACATTGCAAACAAGTGCAAAAGGGCAGAAATAATAAATGCAACCTCCTCAGACCACAATGCAATGAAAATAATAATTTGTAAGGGTACATGGAGAGCAAAATCAAAAATTAATTGGAAATTAAACAATATGATTCTCCAAAACCGGCTAGTTAAAGAACAAATCGTAGAAACAATCAATAGCTTCATTGAAGAAAACAACAATGGTGAGACATCCTTTCAAAACCTATGGGTTGCAGCCAAACCAGTACTCAGGGGGAAATTGATATCCTTGAGTTCATATATAACAAATTAAGAAGGGCAGAGGTCAATGAATTGGGCATGCAAATTAAAAAACTAGAAAGTGAATAAATTAAAAATCCTCAGATGAAGACTAAATTAGAGATTCTAAAAATCAAAGGAGAAATCAATAAAATTGAAAGTCAAAGAACTATTGATTTAATAAATAAGATTAAAAGCTGGTACTTTGAAAAAACATAAAATAGACAAAGTACTAGTCAGTCTAATTTAAAAAAGGAAAGAAATAAACCAAATTGACAGTATCCAAGATGCAAAGGGAGACCTAACCTCTAATGAAGAAGAAATTAAGGCAATCATTAAAAACTACTATGTCCAATTATATGGCAACAATTATTGCAATCTAGGTGATATGGATGAATACTTAAATAAAATATAAATTGCCTGGAGTAAAAGAGGAAGAAATAAATTATCTAAACAACCCCATATCAGAAAAAGAAATTGAACAAGCCATCAAAGAACTCCCTAAGAAAAAATCTCCAGGTCCAGATAGATTCACAAATGAATTCTATCAAACATTCAAAGAACAGCTAACCCCAATACTATACAAACTATTTGACAGAATAAACCAAGAAGGGGTTCTACCAAATTCTTTTTATGACACAAACATGGTACTGATCCCAAAGCCAGGCAGATTAAAAACAGAGAAAGAAAACTATAGGCTAATCTCCCTAATGAATATAGACAAAAAATCTTAAATAGGATACTAGCAAAAAAAAAAACTCCAGCAAGTCATCACAAGGGTTATCCACTATGATCAGGTAGGATTAATTCCAGGAATGAAAAGATAGTTCAATATTAGGAAAACCATCCACATAATTGACCATATTTACAAGCAAACCGACAAAAATCACATGATTATCTCAATAGATGCAGAAAAAGCCTTTGATAAAATACAACACCCATTCCAATTGAAAACACTAGAAAATATAGGAATAGAAGGGCCTTTACTAAAAATAATAATAATAAACCATCAGCAAACATCATCTGCAATGGGGAAAAACTCAAAGCCTTCTCAATAAGATCAGGAGAAAAACAAGGATGCCCATTATCACCTTTATTATTTAACATTGTACTAGAAACACTAGCATTAGCAATTAGAGAAGAAAAAGAAATTGAACGTATTAAAATTGGCAATGAGGAGACCAAGCTGTCACTCTTTGCTGATGATATGATGATTTAATTAAAGAATCCTAGAGAATCAACCAAAAAGCTAGTCAAAATAATCAACAACTTTAGCAAAGTTGCAGGATACAAAATAAACCTGCATAAGTCATCAGCATTTCTACATATCTCCCACTCCGTTCAGCAGCAAGAATTAGAAAGAGAAATTCCATTTTAAATCACCTGAGACAATATAAAATATTTAGGAATCTATCTGCCAAGACAAACACAGGAACTATGTGAACACAACTACAAAACACTCTCCACACAATTAAAACTACATCTAAACAATTGGAAAAACATTGATTGCTCACGGGTGGGATGAGCTAACATAATAAAAATGACCATCCTACCCAAACTTATCTATCTATTTACTGCCATACCCATTGAACTTCCAAAAAACTTTTTTACTGAATTAGAGAAAACCATAACAAAGTTCATTTGGAAGAACAAAGGATCAAGGATATCCAGGGAAATAATGAAAAAAAAATACAAAGGAAGGTGGCCTTGCAGTCCTAGATATCAAACTATATTACAAAGCAGTGGTCATCAAAACAATTTGGTACTGGCTAAGAGACAGAAAGGAGGATCAGTGGAATAGACTTGGGGTAAATGACCTTAGTAAGACAGTCTATGACAAACCCAAAGACCCCAGCTTTTGGGACAAAAATCCACTATTTGATAAAAACTGCTGGGAAAATTGGAAGACATATGTGGGAGTGACTAGGTTTGGATCAACACCTCACACCGTACACCAAGATAAACTCAGAATGTGTGAATGACCTGAATATAAAGAAGGAAACTATAATTAAATTAGGTAAACACAGAATAGTATATGTGTCAGACCTGTGGGAAGGGAAAGATTTTAAAACCAAGCAAGACTTTGAAAGAGTCACAAAATGTACAATAAATAATTTTGACAACATCAAATTAAAAAGTTTTTGTACAAACAATACCAATGTAACTAAAATTAGAAGGGAGACAACAAATTGGGGAACAATCTTCATAACAAAAACCTCTGACAAAGGGCTAATTACTCAAATTGATAAAGAGTTAAACCAGTTGTACAGAAAAGCAAGGCCTTCTCCAATTGAAAAATGGGTAAGGGACATGAATAGGCAGTTTTCAGTTAAAGAAATCAATACTACTAATAAGCACATGAAAAAGTGTTCTAAATCTCTTATAATCAGAGAGATGCAAATCAAAACAACTCTGAGGTATCACCTCACACCTAGCAGATTGTTCAACATGACAGCAAAGGAAAGTAATGAATGCTAGAGGGGGATAAGGCAAAGTGGGAACACTAATTCATTGCTGATGGATTTGTGAATTGATCCAACCATTCTGGAGGGCAATTTGGAACTATGCCCAAAGGGATATAAAAGACTCTCTGCCCTTTGATCCAGCCAAAGCACTGCTGCATTTGTACCCCAATGAGATAATAAGGAAAAAGACCTGTACAAGAATATTCATAGCTGTGCTATTTGTGGTGGCAAAAAAATTTCAAAATAAGAGGATGCCCTTCAATTGGGGAATGGCTGAACAAATTATGGTATATGTTGGTAATGGAATACTATTGTGCTAAAAGGAATAATAAAGTGGAGGAATTCCATGGAGACTGGAACGACCTCCAGGAAGTGATTCAGAGTGAAAGGAGCAGAACCAGGAGAACATTGTACACAGAGACTGAGACACTGTGGTACAATCAAATGTAATGGACTTCTCCATTAATGGCAATACAATGTCCCTGAACAATCTGCAGGGATCTATGAGAAAAAACACTATCCTCAAGCAGAGGACAAACTGTGGGAGTGAAAACACCGAGGAAAGGCAACTGCTTGACTACAGGGGTGGAGGCGATATCATTGAGGGGAGACACTAAATGAGAACCCTAATGCAATTACCAACAACAAGGTAATGGGTTCGGAGCAAGGACACATGTGATACCCAGTGGAATCTCGGGTTGGGGAGGAGTTCTGGGGGGGGGGGGGAAGGAAAAGAAAATTATCTTTTTTTCCAATGAATAATGAATGAAAATGACCAAATAAAATAATGTTTAAAAACTAAAAAGAAAAAAGAAATCAGGGGAAACCTCTAAAAAGAAGGGGTGTACATTTATTTACATTAGGCAATTATATAATGCAATTGGTAAAACAAAAAGTGATTATATTCAAGAAACATGTCTGAAATAAATATATTATATATGTATACATATTCATGGTTTTATATACACTGGAAAGAATGGATTTGGCTCTCCCCTGATTATAACAATGAAGATACTTAGCTCTTCCTTTATAGTGAAGCTAGAATTGTCATCCACAATCTATTTTTAGATTTTAATCCACAAAAATGGATAACTCAGTATTTGAAGTACTTTTAACCATTTTAACTACAAAACGGTGTTAAGTAACTACAAAAGGTGAACTAACCAAAAAAATGTGCTAAGTAATTACATAAGTAATCTAACCAAAGAAGGTGGTGAGAACTAAAGAGTGGGCAGTCCTGGAGAAAAGAGTCTGCTGGGATTGGTAGATGTGAAATTCAGGGGAGGTGACACAAGAGAAAAAAATCTTTAAGAGGACCAAAAGGGCAGAAGAAAATTCATTCAAGAGATAATTGATTCGAGTTTCGAGTTGGAGGTTCTGACTTGGAGGAGAGATTCGAAGACAGATTCTTGAGGAGGGACCAGAAGACAGATACCCAAACTTCTTTCATTTAGATAGTCACCTTTGCTGAGTGAAAAGCTACTTAGTGACCCCACCTTTCTGGAGGCGTGAAGCCTCCAGGTAAGACCCATCTTCTTGAGACTCTCTTCCCCTGGCTGGGACTTAGAAATTCTAACTAATATCAGAAGAAACCAGAGTTTTTTCTTTCTCTCTCATTCCTTGATATCTTCCTTCTATTGTAAATTGTAAATAAACTACCATAAATTCCATTTATTTTAGTAACTCATTTTGGGATTTAGAAATTAAATCCCTGGAGACCACCTAATAATATATTTCAGTCCAAACACAATTAATTTTAACAACACATATAACAAATTATGGCATTTTGTTTAATTTTTTCTTAGAAATGTTATTTTGGAGAAATATTCAATGCTCATAGCTGGGTCATACCTAGTTAATAAAAATAAAAAATAATGTCTAATTTAATATACTGACAGGGTCTAATACCAATCATAATACAAAAGGGATAATTTATAGATCTTAACAAACTAAATAAAATTAATCTGGAGAAACTGAATAACTTAGAATGCCAAGGGAAATATTTTTATGTAGGAATGAGCAATGATAGCAATTCCAGACCTCTAGTTGTATGGTGAAATAGGAATCATTAAGAATATTTGGTATTGGAGGCAACTGGGTAGCTCAGTGGATTGAGAGCCAGGCCTAGAGATGGGAGGTCCTAGGTTCAAATCTGAACTCAGACAGTTCCCAGTTGTGTGACCCTGGGCAAGTCACTTAACCTCAGTTGTCTACCCTTGTCACTCTTTTGCCTTTCAACCAAAACTTAGTTTTAATTCAAAGAGAGTATATAAAGGTTAAAAAACATATATTTGGTGTTGGCAACAAAATAGAAGGCAAGATGCTGTGAGGATCAAATGAGCTAATAACATGTGTCCATTGCAAACCTTAAAAAGTGTATCAGAGGAATAAACAATGGCAGGGACGAATCAGATATTAGTGAACTGGGAAAACTCACATTCTAGTCAGTTAATGTCTCTTTTAATCCTGATTCAGTCATTCAACACTATATCCATTTTTCTCAACTTTGTATCATTTGAAAACTTCCTAGGCTCAAGGCTAAACTCTTTTCTCCAGGCTCATCAGCTTCAACAACAGCACTCTACTCGGGGGAAAGAGATCAGGGCAAAAGATTCCCATACCAGATTGCTTCCTGGGGGCACTTCAGCCATGGGGTACTAGCACTCAGCCCAATATCTTTTCTTTCCTGGTACTTAAAAGACAAGAGACTTTTATTCTTAGCCATGTACAAAGTCTTAAAGACAAGAGCCTTATATGGTCCTCCAGCTCTCCCTCTTCCTCTCCCAATCCCAATAATATAGAATCCCTAGCTGGCTAAATAACACCCACCCTTTTCTCTGATGCCAGGCCTCCTGTTCATCTTCCTCAGGATGTCTCCTATTAACCTCCAAACCAGCTCCATCAGATGTTCCTTAGTTTCCTCCAGAATTTCCTTCCATTTGATCATAACCCAACATCTCTTCTTCTTAATCTTTACCTCTCCTACTCCTTCCATGGTCTAGGAGTCACAGAGAAGTGTCCAGAAGACACTGCATCCCTGGCTTCCCTGTTTCATCCTAGATGCACCTTTTCTTGTGCCTTCCATACTGGACCAGTAGGAAGGGTAGATATATTCCTTGCTCAGCATTCCCAATTTCAGACCCTCTGACTGCCATCACTCCACAAATTTTCCTCCTTTAAGGTTTACTCTATCCAAAATAATCCCTCTATCTAGATCCTCCTCCAAGTTATCTATCAAGTTATCTCTGGCTTCATTCACCTCTGTCTTCTAATACCTTATTCCTATGTCTAATACCCTGGATTCTATCACTCTACATGCTTTGTAAAATCCCAGTCCTGGGTCACTGCCCATCCTCCCTTTGCTCTGCTTTCTTCACTTCTACTGACATGTTCCCAGGGGAAGTTACATATTCAAATTGACTGGGTCCAATTACGAAATATATGTGATTGGGCTTGGGGTGGGCAGCTTGGTGTGAAATGAGGGAAAATGTGGCAATAAAGAGATCTTGATTTCTACACAGCTGGGGAAATAGAGTCCTCAAAAAAGTAGGAAGAGGAACTTAAGAAAGATGTAAAACTTGGGGTTGTAGCTCAGCCTCAGCAGTTTGAGCAATTTGCTTAATCATTTGGACAATATAAAGGTAACCCTTCTTCTGAGGTCTGTCTTCTTCCTGGGGGAGTGAATTTGCCAAAACTCTGAAAGAGAATGATATGGACATCTACCAGAGAAAAGCCTGGTTGATTTTAAGTGTAACTTCCTATAGATTCTCAACAGAAAAGGAGAGCTAAGAATGGGGTGACAGTTTTGTTGAAATGCATCATTTCTTTCTTTCATTTTTACCTTTACCTTCTGTCCTAGAATCAGTGATTAGTATCAATTCCAAGGCAGAAGAGTGGTAAGGGCTAGGCAGTGGGGGTTAAGTGATTTGCCCTGGCTCTCACAGCTAAGAAGTGTCTGAGGTCAAATTTGAACCCAGGACCTCCCATCTCCAGACTTGACTTTCTATCCACTGAGCTACTCAGCTGCCCTGAAATGCATCATTTCTTGTTCTTGTTTTTAAATTTTTTTTGGCTGGTAATATAACTCAAAATAGAACACCTCAATTGAAAGACATTAATGTAATCACCAAGAAGCCAGATATTAAGGAATAAGGTTTTAGGATTGAGGGAAGAGAATTCAAATTTAAAAATACCAAACATGACCTACTGGGTTTAGAATCCACTGACCAAAACCAGCTAGATTATCTCCCTGTGGAGCTGCAGGATATGAGTCTCAAATGTCCTACTAGATATTCAGTCCCTGATCCCAGCTCCTTCAAGCTCAATATTTATATATCAAAGTCTTTCAATATTGCTGAATTCGGGGGCATTCTATGTTAAAGATGTATGGATATTGGAAAAGTGGTAAATCTTAGAAGAGTTTTCAAGGTTTTTTTTTTCCCACAAGACCCAGAAATTCTGGCCAAAAAGTCCCTTCTGCCTCTTCTATGACTCATCAGAAGTGCTTCTTCATTGCAGGGCAGAAAGGCTCAAGCTGGAGATAACTGCCTCCATTTCTGTCTAATAGTGTCATTACATGGTCACTCAGATTACTTATATACTGATAAAGAGTCAATTTCAGAAGCCATCACTACCTTTAAACTTTACCATTTAAGAGCACCTTCAAACTAGCTAATGAAATTTAAATAGCACCAAGAAAAGGTAGCTGTATAGCCCTCATTAAGAAAGAACCTTTTGGACTTTGAAAGGCTGCCTAATCTTTGATCCAGCAATATCACTTCTAGATTTATACCCTAAAGAGATAATAAGGAATTGTACAAGAATATTCATAGCTGCGCTCTTTGTGGTGGCAAAAAATTGGAAAATGAGGGGATGCCCTTCGATTGGGGAATGGCTGAACAAATTGTGGTATCTGTTGGTGATGGAATACTATTGTGCCCCAAAGGAATAATGAACTGGAGGGATTCCATGTGAACTGGAACAACCACCAGAAATTGATTCAGAGTGAAAGGACAGAACTAGGAGAACTTTGTACACCGAAAGTGAAACATTGTGGAACAATCGAATGTAATGGGGACTTTGCAAATATAAGGCAATCCCAAGGAACTTATGAGAAATAACATTTCCACAGCCAGAGAAAGAACTATGGGAGCATAAACACAGAAGAAAAACAAATGACTTATCACTTGTTTATATGGGTATATGATTGGGGGTTTTAGTTTTAAAAGATTGCACTATTATAAAAATGAATAATATGGAAACAGATATAAGTATAAGTGATAACATTTGTATAACCCAGTGGAAGTGCTTATTGGCTTTGGGAGGGGGAGGGTAGAGGGGAGGGAAAGAAAATGAAATATGTAAGTATGGAAAATTATTTTAAAAATTAAAAATAATTTTAAAAAAAGAATGAACCCTTTGCTCTTGGTGAGGAATGTTTCCTTCAAATGGGGTGGGGTGTTGTAAAAATTAAATTTAGTCTCTAATAATAAAAGTATTATATTTTGTGAGGTTTATTAAGATTATTAGAAATCAAGGATACAAAATAATAAACCACGTGCCCGTGGCTGATTAGCAACATTCAGAACTCCCCCTCTTAATTTCCTCACTACATCCTTGCAAGCTCCAAGTAGAGAGGAAGAGAGCTCTTGGGAGGCAGAGATCGCGTTAAATACTCAATTGTGATCTCGTCCAGGTGGAGACTCAGATGAGGTTATAGGGAATTCTGGAAAGTACCA
The DNA here is from genome assembly GCF_027887165.1 of Monodelphis domestica. Taxonomy (NCBI): domain Eukaryota; kingdom Metazoa; phylum Chordata; class Mammalia; order Didelphimorphia; family Didelphidae; genus Monodelphis; species Monodelphis domestica. Next base: position 45,772,946 of record NC_077231.1, read on the forward strand.
AGGACTTCTGGGGATTGAAGTCTGGGGTTCAAATCTCCATTTTTACAGTGGAGGGTACAGTATGCAGTATGAGTTTTGCCACTGGTTAGGTTCCCTGAAGAGTAGTGTTTGAATCCAGCTAGATGGCTTAGTGGATAGAGTGCCAGGCCCAGTGTCAAGATGACCTGGGTTCAAATCTGACCTTAGACACTAGCTATGTGACCCTGGGCAAGTCACTTAATCTCATTTGCCTAGCCTTTGCCCTTCTGTCTTTGAGTTGCTACTAAGAAAGTAAGGGTTTAAAACAAATGAATATATAGTATTTATAGGGTCACAGATCTATAATTGAAAGAGACCTTAGAAGTAATTTATTACAGCTCCTTCATTTTTTACAGATGAGGAAACTGAGGCTAGCAGATTAAGTAAGTTGCCTTAGGACATACAAGTAGTAAGCTTCAGAAGGGTTGTTAGTTTAAGTTTTGGCTGAGGGTATGGAAATGAGAAAGAAGGAACTTAAGATAATTGTGCTACAGGCTCAGTATCTAGTGAGGGTCCAAAATGTTGTTAAAAAACAAAATGTCAGCACTTTTTAAGTGCCTACTACTGTGCTGGTCCCTAGTGAGATGAATATGGCAAATCAAAATTTACTCAAGGAGAGTACAGTGAAGCAGAAGGGACACCTGTTGCCTCCCAGTATGTAGAGTGGTAGATATAATTTGTCTCTTATGGCAGAAAGAGGTCCAAACATTAATGGTGCTTTCAGCCAGTTTGAAGAAGGGAAGAACCCATTTATTTGGAGGAAAAGAATGATCAACAGCCTTCTCAGGTGCCACAACAAGGTTACTGAAGGCATACACTGAGAAAAGGTCACTGGATTTGATCTCCAAGAAGCCATTACCCCTTGGAGAGGTAGCTTCAAATAGGGAGGGACAGAGAAGCAGAATGAATATTGAGGGAATAAAGGTAACATGGATTCAAGCTGGAAGAGACATAGGTTAGCTCAACCTCTTTATTTTTCAGTGGGAGAAACTGAGGACAGAGCAATTAAGTGCTGTGAAAGTCAATTTGGTGCCCAAGTTCAAATTCTGGCTGCTCTCAGCTTTGTGAACTTGAGCCATTCCATTCACCTTCACAAGTATTTATGAAGTATTTACTTTGGATGAGGTACTGGGGATGTAGAAATGAAAGCTTTCATTCTACTAGGGAAAGACAAGTCATTTAACTTCTTTCTCTCAGCTTGTCTTTGCGATGAAGATTTTGTAAGTGTTTTCTGTAAGAATCATTCAGTTATTGTACAAAAGGATTTTATACAAAGTAGCCCTTGAGTGAATGCTGTTATTGAAAAATAGGGCAAAGTGTTTGCTTGGATGCATTGAGTTTTAGGATATGATGTGGCTTTTATTTTCTTTGAAAGAATTCTTGTACTAGACCAATAGAAGCAGTATGTCCAAGTGAACAGTTAGTCTCCATGTCACGTTGCGATGTAAATCTTCTAGAATGAAAAATTGAGGTGACAAAGTTCTGAGCAGGGTCAGTTTATTAACAAAGCTAGTAACTGCTGGCAAATGGGGTCAGAGCCTCCTCAGTAGCCAAGGACCTTAGAGAGAGATTACAGAGCTTTCTTAAACATAATAAAGAGGAATTGAAGCAAATTCCAAAATCTCAAGCAACGTGGGTATTTATCAATTTCTAGTTGGTTGGCTTAGAAGATGCTAATCACAAATTGTATTGACTTACCATAAAGTGGACTAACACTAAACTAGACTGGGCACCTTGAATGAAGATAAGATTAGGGAAATCATGGTTCTGGGAAAAGGAAACTAGGATCTCAAAGTAGTAAACACTCCTCTTCTCTGACTGATTAGGCATTCCACAGCTGATTGATGAACAGATTACAACATAAAGTTTATAACTCTACATGTATCAAAATGAGGAATTAACTCACATTAAAGGAGAACTCACCCAGGCAAAAGAGGAAGTCTTACAAAACAGAGCTCAGGCTCACCAGAGTGGGGAAGTTAAACTTTAATGAATCATAGCAGTAGCTAAAAAATAAAAAAATTTAAAGCCTGATATTATTGATTAAACATGATTAAACAATTTGCATTGCTTAGTCAGGAAGACTCCAGATTCAGATCTCATCTCTGACCCAGGCTGGTTTTGTGACCCTGGAGGCAAGTCAGTATTCCAGGGACTTCCAAAGACTGCAGAGAACATGCTAATTTTTACTGTTTAAGGGAATTTTTTTTCTACCCAGTTAATTGCAAGTCTGATTCAAACTCAGTAAAATAATAAAGTAAAACTTATCCTTCTTAGACATTTTTTTTAGCCCTTACCTTTCAATACTGTGTATTGGTTCTAAGGCAGAAGAGCGGTAAGAGCTAGGCAATGGGAGTTAAGGGACTTGCCCAGGGTTATAGCTAGGAAGTATCTGAGACCAGATTTGAATCTAGGTCCTCCTTAATCCAGACCTGGTATTCTATACACTGTGTTAAATGCTGCCTCTCTTTTTTTAAACTCTTGCCTTTTGTTTTAGAATCAACACTGTCTACTGATTTCAAGGCAGAAGAATGGCAAAAACTAGACAATGAGTGTTAAGTGACTTGTCCAGGGTCACACAACTAGGAAGTGTCTGAAGCTAGATTTGAACCCAGGACCTCCCATCTTTAGGCCTAAGCCACCTAGCTGCCCCCTTCTTATTCATTCTTTACTACAGTTCCCTATCATCCTGACCTTGATTATTAAGAATTAATGAGGGAAATAACATAAAACAGCTATGAATAAACAAGCTAAATAAAGGATAAATTGACAATAATTAATTAACTAATCATTCATAAGTAAGGCAGTAGACTAAAGAGGGTTGAAGAAAAGCTTATTGTTTAAGGTTGGATTTTAGCACAGGACTTGAAGGAAGTCAGGAAATCCAGGAAGCAGAGATGGTGAGGGAGAACATTCCAAGCATGCAGAATAGCCAGAGAAATAGCTGGAGTGAGAAGATGGGGTGTCTTGTTCCTGGAACAATAAGATAACCAGTGTCACTGAATGGAAGTATTTGTGGTGGAGTATGAAGTCAGGTTATAAAGGAATTAAAAAATCAAACTGAAGATTTATATTTAAAAACCTCAATAATAACTCCCATTTGCAACATCTCACAAAATGTAGTTACTTCTCCCCATCATAAATCAACAAAGTTTTAAGTGCCTACTTTGTCAGGCATATACATAGATAAAACCGAATCAGCCTCTGCCCTCAAGAGGCTTGTATTCTATTGGGTTGGACAATGTATTTATAGTACATAGCAAAGTATGTACCAAAAAAAACATGGTAATTTGGGATGATGAGGGGAAGGCACACGCAGCATGGGATCAGGAGACCCTGATAATACATCTCATGCCAAAGGTGTCATGATACATGCCAAATGATGTGGAAAACTGAGACCAATAATCTAGATAATTCTGAACAACAAATAGTTGTCTATATCATCCAGAAAATTACTCAAAATAGTTGAGAGAGATGGGGGAGAGCTATTCATCTTATTCAGATAGATTTGATTTTCTACTTCATTTTTGCCCCTCAGACATGGCATGTACCTTATACACATGTGACTTCTTCACAGAGATACATGGAAGGTGACAAATTTCTCTCTTCCCAACTGCCACCTAGGATCATAATGTTAGAGTTAGGAGAGTCTCACAGAGTTACCTAGACTGACATGAGGACATTGAGGCTCAGAGAAGGAAATGACTTACTCAAGGTCACACAGCAAGTTTCACATTTCCCCCATTTCCATCCTGCCTCAGAACATTTGATTGGCTGTGTTCTCTAAGTTGACCTAAAAAAATTGTACCTAAAAAGCTGAAACCATCTCTACCCATATGGTCTTCCTCAGAGTCCTGCTAAATTCATCTTCCTTTCTGTCTGGCTACTCAATTCTTGACTCCAATTCTTTCTAGAGCAAAAACATGTCCCCAAATCTTGTGTTGTTATTACTATTTGCATTCTGCCCAATAAGAGGTCAGTTTTTTGCTCCCATCAGAGACAGTGATCACTATTCAATTCTGTTTGGACCAAGAGTGGCCCAACACTGACCAGCTCAAACCTTTGCTCAACATATCACCTATTCTCTCTTATGCTTCTCTTTGAGAGGAGTGCATGAAGTCCTTTTGTCAAAGAGTCTGTGGGGGAGGGGACAAGTCCCTCTAGTTCCCCACACTAACCTAGCTGCAATATCTCTCTCCACAGCACTGGCACTCACTGCATTTCCAAAGATCCTTCTTATTTCAATTGATTTCTGTGCCTCTTTTTCCATCTGGGCAATTTTGTCTTTTAAGTTGTTATTTTCTTTTTGTATCACTTTCATTTCTTTTTCCCAGCTTCTTCCCATTTTTTTCTATCTTTCTTACTTGGTTCTTGAACTCTTTTTTGAGTTACTCCAGAGCTTGTGACCAATTTCCATTTGTGTGTGTGTATGTGTGTGTGGAAAGTTTGGATGTGTTTGCTTATTTCTCACTCTCTGGTGTTGCTTCTGTATTTTGCTCTTTTTCACCATAGAAATTTTCCAGGGTCAAGAACTTCTTTTGCTGTTGCTTACTTTGTTTGCTGCTGGAGGACTGGGATCCCTGCATGTTGGTGGCCATTGCTTTCTTAGCTTCTGTCTTGTAGGGTTTTCCTTGGTGCTATCTTCCCTTCCCAACCAGAAGCCTGAGTGAGGGCAGGTAGATCTGTAATGTTCTTTGTGTAGTTTGCTTTAAAGCATTTTTCCCCTGAGACCATCTTCCTTGCTCCTACTGTCTTGGCTGGCAGCCACATTACTGACCCACTGCAAGGACCAAGCTTGGTATTATTTAGCCTCAAGTATCATTGCCAAGGCCTGGCACAGCCCTCAGGGGTAAGTCTGTGGTGCTTTCAGCCAGCCCCTGAGAATTTGGAGATTGGCCTGGCCCTCATTCTAATTGGCATGGTAGGTGGTGTGGGGGAATGGTGGTCAGCTTGTGCTTTGATTAGTGCAGTTTCAACCCCTTATAGTGTGGGAATCTCCAATTACTTTCTATTTCCTTTGGAAGATTTTGGAGAATTTTCTTGTATATCTTCTTCTATCTGCTCTGTATTTTGGCTCCATAGAATGTGTCCAAAGTCGCCCCTTTCTTCTTATTTTTCTTGGTATTTTGGGGCTTCTGTGCTTCTGTGGAGTTTGCCATCTCTGAATGTGGAGGATTAGCTTTTCTTATCTCTGTCTGGTGATCAGAGGCTTTAGTCCTGGGCAGATTGTCGGTTCTATGAACTTTCCCTGGGTTAAACTGAATATGCCTCACTGGAACTGGAATGGAAGGGTCGGACCACGAGGCCACACTCTCCCCCCGGCTAGCTTTCCGGAAGTTGCCTTCAGAATCGCTGGCCGTGAGGCTGTTTCGTCGGCCTGGGGGGGGATGGGCTGCAGCTTCCCCAAGCTCCGAGGGCACAGACTTTCACTGAGACTTGGATAGCAGGATCCAGCCCATGAGGCTGTCTTGCCTGCCCTGAGGGTTGCTGTTGTTTCGACCAGCTCTCTGCAGAGGAAGCCCCAGGCAGTAACTTTCACCGGGACTCGGGTAGAAGGCCCTGAGGGTTGTTGTTCCGAGGACCCTGCTCTCTGAGCCCCGCCAGGCTGCGGCTTCCCGGAGCCTTGGACTCTGCGCTCCTACCCCTGAGGTCCGAGTGATCTCGGGTTCTGGCTTTTGAGGGGAGCCGTACCTTTTGAACCGGGTCCAGGTCCAGGAGGGTTCCCAGGGTCTGTGCTGTTGATCGTTTTGAATTTCGGCGCCTTAGGAGCTTATAGTTTGAGATCGGTCGGGAAGGGTTTTCTGGAGATCTGAACTTTAGCTTTCTCTAAGCCGCCATCTTAACCGGAAGTCCCCCCAATTACTTTCTATCTTTCACACTGTATCCAGTGAGAAAGGCCCTTTACTCATCTGGTTTTGATTTCTGTCCTTTTGAGATGTTTTGTAAAAATTGGTTGGAAGAAGATTCAAAAGACTTCTGCTACTATGCTGCCATCTTGGCTTTGCCCCTTTTAAAGGTCCTGAAGACAAACTCTCAATAGACATCCATATACTTCTTGACTTCTGAGAGATTTCGGTTTTCTTCTCCTCTATAGGACTTTAGAGAGCCACCTCAATGGTCAAGCTGTCAGTTCCCAAAGGTTCAAGTACAGGAGAGGCCTCTATTATTCAGGGCAAAATGTTTCAAATGCCCTAACACACTAGAAAAGAATATGACTTCAATTTAATGAGAGAAAGAGTGGTATACTGAAAGCACCCTGGACTTGGAATCCAGACACCTGATTTTAACTTCTAACATCAATATTTAGTATTTATATGATCATGGACAATTAATTTTATCTCTTTCAGTCTCAATTTTCTCATCTGAAAAGTGATAAATTCCTGTTCCATAAGGTTGTGAAGAGACAAGCATTTTGTAACCCATATTTGCCATCTAAATTCAAGTTAGCTTAATTAATAGAAAGTGGAGAGTGAAAAGTCCAACAATATTGTTTCTTCTTTCTGGACAAGTAGGATTTGTTCTTTTAAAATAAGTAATATTGAAACTTGTTTGTTCTTTTCTTGTTTCTATTTCAGCACTTTTGGCGTTGCACCTTACTTCTGCAATAGAATGTATGAAGAAACCATCATTCAACAAGGCATTGAGGCATGGTTTGTTTAAATCATTACAAAGAATAATTTGTTCACTTCCAACCAATTTCTCTTGGATTCCCCTTTACATCTTTGGGTGTATCTGGGAGATTGGGAGATTCCCAATCACCTTTATTCATGGGAACAGTATAATGATAGGAGAATTCTCTGCATAGTATATCATGCCTGAAACACATATCAATTTTCTATCTCAAATAGCACAACAGAATTGACATTGAGTGGAATCTCAGTCGCTTGAGATCCTTTCTTATCTTTGCTCCTGCTATCTATCTCTGCTTCATCATTGGGACTCTCCTGCTGCTGGTGCTGGTTCCCAGTTGCTTTGCTTTGCCTCACACTCAGAAGGCCTTCCCATGGAGGCATAGCTCCTTTCCAGGGTGGCTTTTGGTTTCTTGGCCTCTTCATTTATCTACTCCCTTAGTGTTCTCCTCTTTCTCTCATTCCTCCTGAAAGTCCATACACAGAAATCAATAGAAAAATAAAGGAATGTATATAACAGATTACTCAGTGTACAAACAGGACCCTTTATCCTGTTGCATGAATGACTTTGACCCTTCCCCAGGTGAAGGGTATTTCAATGAATTTCCCATTTATTGTCATCAAAAATTGCTCTATTAGGTTCTTTTTCTCGCCATAAATTATTTCTACTGGGCTTAAGAGAAAACAATAATTCAAAGAGATGAAAAGGCACTCAAGGATACAGGTTACATAAAGAAGTTTTATTTGAAATATTTGGCAATATGGTTGCAAAAGCCTTCAATCTCAAAAAGCCTGGAAAATATCGAAATAGACACTTAAGCATAATGATCATTGAAAGTACCTTCTGAGGGCAGAATCAAGGGGAAGGACAAGGAACCTCTTGATCTCTCCCAAATTACTTTCCAGACAACTTTGATATAATGCCTCAAAACAAGCTCTGGAGTGGCAGAACCCACTAAAGGATGGAGTGAAATATTTTTTTTATCTCACGATAATTTAGAAGGTTAGTACAAAAGGTCTATCACACCTAAGAGGGAGTACAAATGCAGACCAGCTCACCAAGGGAATCCTACCTTGGCAAGTCAGCAGCTGAATCAGAAACAATGTCTCTAGAGTTCTCAGACAACATAAGGTAAGGAAGCTAGACAACTGGTCAAAGAATTATAAGGGTCCTTTTGCTGGTTCTTGGTGCAAGACTTCATTGCATTGTACATATATAAATCCAGGTCATTGTCCTGGGGTAAAATCCCAGAAGGCAAGGGCAAGGAGGAGCATTAGCACACATCAGCACTTGTAGATACAGGAGACCAAAGGACACTAGTCACAGTTCCAGGGTGGAAAAGAGTGCTTATGGTCATGCACAGATTAGAATTCAGGCTGGGAGAGTATTAAACATGCTTCTTAGAACACATCACCTTGGGAGAACTACAAATTTATAGATCCCCAAAATAGTTCTGAAAGCAGATGTGCAAAAAACCTGAAACTTAGAATAGTATCCCTTTCACCACAGGACTAGAGTCCAACTTCAAGAGGTTTTTTTTTAGGGGGGGGGAAGGTGTTGAAAGTCAAGAAAAAGGCTAGAAAATGAGCAAATAATAAAAAGATATTCTACATATAAAGTTATTTCAATGACAGGGAAAATTAAAACACAAACCCAGAGAAAGGTAATGAAGTCAATACTGTTGTATCAAAAGTTTCAAAGAAAAATGTGAATTGTCCTCAGGCCCAAAAGAATTACTGGGGGAGATCAAAGAAGGATTTAAAAAATAAAATAGGAAAGGTAGGAGAAAAATGGGAAAAGAGATGAGAATAATATATAAAAATTATGGAAAGGGAGTTGAAATCTTGGTAAAGGAACAAAAAGCAGTGAATAAAACAATACCTTAAAAACAGAATAGTCCAATTGATAAAAGAGACATTAAAAATCCACTGAAGAAAAGAACTTCTTAAAAAGCAGAATTGGTCAGATATAAAAAGATATACAAAAGGTCCCTGAATAAATGGACACTTAAAAAAAACAGCAGAATTGGTCACATGGGGGAAAATGCACAAAAAGTCACTGAAGAAAAGAAAGTCTATAAAATTAAAATTGGGCAAGTAGAAGCTAATGACGCCATGAGACATTAATAAATATTCCAAAAAAAAGTCAAATAATATAAAAATAGATGAAAATGTGAAATATCTCATTGGAAAAGCAACTCACTTGAAAAATGGAATAAGAAGAGATCATCTAAACATTATTTGGATAATCTGAAAGCCATGATAAAAAAAAGAGCCTAGAAATCATCTTTTAAAAATTATCAGAGAAAAACATCCCTGGTTTTCTAGAGGGTAAAATAGAAATCAAAAGAATTCACCAATCACCTCCTAATAGTGATCCCAAATTGAAACCTCCTAGGATTATAGCCAAATTTCAAAACTCCCAAGTAAAAGAGAAAATTTGCAAGCAGCTAAAGAGAAACAATTCAAATATCATTGAGCCACAGTCAAGATTTAGCAGCTCCTATATTAAAAGATTGGGAAACTTGGGATATGACATTCTGGAGGGCAAAAGAACAAGGACTCTGACCAAGAAGAATCACCTACCCAGTAAAACTGAGCATAATCCTCGGGGGGGGGGGGGGGGAGGTGTTCAATGAAACAGAGACCTTTCCAGAATTCTTGATGAAAAGACCAGAGATGAATAGAACATTTAATTCTCAAATACAAGACTCAAGAAGCACAAAAAAGTAAACAGAAAAGAAATCATGAAGAATTCAATAATGTTAAATGATATCCCTAGATGGGAAGATGATACTTGCAGCTTGTAAGAACTTCATAATTAATGTGACAGGTAGAAGGATTATACATAGACAGAGGACAGGGGTATGAGATGTATATGATGAGATGATATCTTAAAAAATAAAAGTATGGGCTGAGAAAGAGGAATGCATTGGGAAAAGAGGGAAGGGAGAGATAGAATGGGGTAAATTATCCCACCAAAAAGAGACATGAAACAGTTTATACAGTGGAGACAGAGATGGGGAAGTGGAGAGGGGAATACCATCTGCCTCCAGAGAAAGAATTGATGGAATCTGAATCCAGGCCAAAGAATACTAATTTCACTTTAATTTTTTTTTTGTTTGAGGTTTCTTGTTTGTTTGAGGTTTGTTTGAGGTTTTGAAATTATTTATTTTACATTTTGTGACTCTTTCTATGTCTTGCTTGGTTTTAAAATCTTTCCCTTCCCAAAGTTCTGACATGTATACTATTTTGTGTTTGCCTAATTTACTTATAGTTTCCTTCTTTATGTTCAAGTCATTCGTCCATTCTGAGTTTATTTTGGTGTATGGTGTGAAGTGTTGATCCAAACCTAATCACTCCCACATCTGTCTTCCAATTTTCCCAGCAGTTTTTATCAAATAGTGGATTTTTGTCCCAAAAGCTGGGGTCTTTGGGTTTGTCAAAGACTGTCTCACTGAGGTCATTTACCCCAAGTCTATTCCACTGATCCTCCTTTCTGTCTCTTAGCCAGTACCAAATTGTTTTGATGACCGCTGCTTTGTAATATAGTTTGAGATCTGGGACTGCAAGGACACCTTCCTTTGTATTTTTTTTTTCATTATTTCCCTGGATATCCTTGATCTTTTGTTCTTCCAAATGAACTTTGTTATGGTTTTCTCTAATTCAGTAAAAAAGTTTTTTGGAAGTTCAATGGGTATGGCACTAAATAGATATATAAGTTTGGGTAGGATGGTCATTTTTATTATGTTAGCTCATCCCACCCATGAGCAATCAATGTTTTTCCACTTGTTTAGATGTAGTTTTAATTGTGTGGAGAGTGTTTTTTAGTTGTGTTCACATGGTTCCTGTGTTTGTCTTGGCAGATAGATTCCTAATTATTTTATATTGTCTCAGGTGATTTAAAATGGAATTTCTCTTTCTAATTCTTGCTGCTGAACTGGGTGGGAGATATACAGAAATGCTGATGACTTATGCAGGTTTATTTTGTATCCTGCAACTTTGCTAAAGTTGTTGATTATTTTGATTAGCTTTTTGGTTGATTCCCTGGGATTCTCTAAATAAATCTTCATATCATCCGCAAAGAGTGACAGCTTGGTCTCCTCATTGCCAATTTTAATACCTTCAATTCCTTTTTCTTCTCTAATTGCTACTGCTAGTGTTTCTAGTACAATATTAAATAATAAAGGTGATAATGGGCATCCTTGTTTGACTCCTGATCTTATTGGGAAGGCTTTGAGTTTTTCCCCATTACAGATGATGTTTGCTGATGGTTTAAGTATATACTGCTTATTATTTTTAGGAAAGGCCCTTCTATTCCTATACTTTCTATTGTTTTCAATAGGTATGGGTGTTGTATTTTGTCAAAGGCTTTTTATGCATCTATTGAAATAATCATGTGATTTTTGTCAGTTTGCTTGTTTATATGGTCAATTATGTGGACGGTTTTCCTAATATTGAACCATCCTTGCATTCCTGGAATGAATCCTACCTGATCGTAGTGGATAACCCTTGTGATGACTTACTGGAGTCTTTTTGCTAGTATCTTATTTAAGTTTTTGCATCTATATTCATTAGGGAGATTGGCCTATAGTTTTCTTTCTCTGTTTTTAATCTGCCTGGCTTTGGGATCAGTACCATGTTTGTGTCATAAAAAGAATTTGGTAGAACCCCTTCTTGGTTTATTCTGTCAAATAGTTTGTATAGTATTGGGGTAAGCTGTTCTTTGAATGTTTGATAGAATTCATTTGTGAATCCGTCTGGACCTGGGGATTTTTTCTTAGGGAGTACTTTGATGACTTGTTCAATTTCTTTTTCTGATATGGGGTTGTTTAGGTAATTTATTTCTTCTTCTTTTAGTCTAGGGAATTTATATTTCTGTAAGTATTCATCCTTATAACTTAGATTGCCATATTTTTTGCCATATAATTGGGCATAGTAGTTTTTAATGATTGCCTTGATTTCCTCTTCATTAGAGGTGAAGTCTCCCTTTTCATCTTGGATACTGTCAATTTGGTTTTTTTCTTTCCTTTTTTTAATTAGACTGACTAGTACTTTGTCTATTTTATTTGTTTTTTCAAAGTACCAGCTTCTAGTCTTATTTATTAAATCAATAGTTCTTTGACTTTCAATTTTATTAATTTCTCCTTTGATTTTTAGGATCCCTAATTTAGTCTTCATCTGAGGATTTTTAATTTGTTTACTTTCTAGTTTTTTAATTTGCATGCCCAATTCATTGACCTCTGCCCTTCTTAATTTGTTTATATATGAACTCAAGGATATCAATTTCCCCCTGAGTACTGCTTTGGCTGCAACCCATAGGTTTTGAAAGGATGTCTCACCATTGTCATTTTCTTCAATGAAGTTATTAATTGTTTCTACGATTTGTTCTTTAAGTAACTGGTTTTGGAGAATCATATTGTTTAATTTCCAATTAATTTTTGATTTATCTATCCATGTACCCTTGGTAATTATTATTTTTATTGCACTGTGGTCTGAGAAGGTTGCATTTATTGTTTCTGCCCTTTTGCACTTGTTTGCAATAATTTTGTGCCCTAGTACATGGTCAATTTTTGTGAATATACCATGTACTGCTAAAAAGAAGGTGTATTTCTTTTCGTCCCTATTTATTTTTCTCCATATGTCTACTAACTCTAATTTTTCTAAGATTTCATTTGCTTCTCTCACCTCTTTCTTATTTATTTTTTTATTTGATTTATCTAGTTTGGATAGGGGAAGGTTCAGATCTCCCACTAGTATAGTTTTTCTATCTATTTCATCCTTGAGCTCCTCTAGTTTCTCCTTTAAAAATTTGGATGCTCTGCCATTTGGTGCATACATATTGAGTACAGATATTTCCTCGTTGTCTATACTGCCTTTTATCAGGATGTAATTACCTTCCCTGTCTCTTTTAACTAAATTTATTTTTACTTTGGCTTTGTCAGATATCATGATTTCTACTCCTGCCTTCTTTTTATCATTTGATGCCCAATAGGTTTGGCTCCATCCTCTTACTTTCACCCTATGCGTATCTACCTTCCTCATGTGTGTTTCTTGCAGACAGCATATGTTAGGGTTTTGGATTCTAATCCACTCTGCTATTTGCTTGCGTTTTATGGGTGAGTTCATTCCATTCACATTCAGAGTTGTGATTACTAGCTGTGTATTTCCCAGCATTTTGATTTCTACTCCTGGTCCTGCCTTTTCTTCTTTCACTATTTCCTTCTATACCAATGTTTGTTTATAGTCAGCCCCCCCCTTGTTCCCTCCCTTATTTTACTTCCCTTTCTACCCTCCTCCCTTCTTATTCCCTCCCTTACTTTCCCCTGTAGTCTTTTTAAAATTTTCCCCCACCCTCTCCCTCCCTTGTACTGCTTCCCTCCCCACCAGTCCGTTTTTTTACCCTTCTACTCCCCTATAGGGCACAGATCTATTCTCTTCCCCAATGGATTGGGTTGTTCTTCCCTCTTTGGGTCAGTTTCAAAGTACGTAAGAGTTGAGTATTTCCTGTCTCCAACCTCTTTACCCTTCCAGTGTATCGATGTTCTCCCCCCTCCCACCAAGAGATTCTTTGTGACATATCAATTTACCCCCATTTGTTTCTTTTCCCATTTCTTTTAGTCATAACCTCTTTTCTTTTTTAGCTCTAGTCATGTATATGTATATATACATATATACATACACATGTATATGTATTTATGTATGCATATATCTATATACCTATTTATGTCTTGTCCTTTCATCCTATACAGTTTGTCACTGTTCCCTCTGAGTGTAATTCTTCTAGCTGCTTAGGGGATAGCAACAGTTTTTTAAGTTACCAATGACCTCTTTTCTTATAGGGATACATATTTTAACTTACTGAGTCTCTTATAAAATTTTTGTTGTTGTTTTGTTTGTTTTTTCCCTCTTTTTTAATTACCTTTTGATGATTCTCTTGATTTCTGTGGTTGGACATCAAATTTTCTGTTCAGGTATGATCTTTTATTTATGAATGCTTGGAACTCTTCTGTTGTGTTGAATGACCCTACATTCCCCTGTAAGAATATAGTCAGTTTTGATGGGTATTTTATTCTTGGTTGTAGACCTAGTTCACTTGCTTTCCGGAATATCATATTCCATACTTCTCAGTCCTTCAGTGTGGATGCAGCCAGATCCTGTGTTAACCTCACTGTGTTTCCATGGTATCTGAATGGCTTCTTCTTGGCAGCTTGTAATATCTTTTCTTTCATCTGATTATTTTTGAATTTGGCTATAACATTTCTTGGTGTTGTCAATTGGGGATTAAATACAGGGGGTGATCTGTGGATTCTTTCAATCTCTACTTTCCCCTCTTGTTCTAGGATTTCGGGACAGTTTTCCTGGATAATTTCCTCTGGTATTATGTCCAGGCTTTTTCTTTTGTCGTGGTCTTCTGGTAGTCCAATTATTCTTAAATTGTCTCTTCGTGAACGATTTTCTAAATCGTCTGTTTTGTGAATGAGATGCTTCACATTTTCCTCAATTTTTTCATTCTTTTTGTTTTGTTTTATAGTGTCCTGCTGCCTTGTGAGGTCGCTTGATTCAAGTTGTTTTACTCTGATTCTTAAAGATTGGATTTCATCTTTGGCTTTTTGGTCATCTTTTTCCTTCTGGTCTGAGTTTCTTTGAAGATCATCTTTCATCCTCTTTACCTCATGTTTCATCCCCTTTGCCTTATCTTTCATCTCCTTTGCCTCATTTTCCAGCTGGTTGATTTTGGCTTTCAAGATACTATTTTCTTGTTTTAGTTCAAGTGCTTCTGTTTCCAGATGACTTATCTTAATTTTCAAGTTCTTTTCCCAATTTTCTTCAGCCTCTCTTAGTTGTGTTTTGAGTTCTTCCACAGCCTGTATCCAATTCTCTGGGATTTCTGATTTATCATTTGCAGATCTCTCCCCTTCTGTTCCATTTGCTGAGTAGTAGCTGTCTATTGTAGTTTCTGTCTTCTTTTTCTGTTGTTTGCTCAAATTCACCCCTTCTTTACTCCCTGTATTTGTCTGTGCTCTTGTTCCTCTCATTTTCTTTGTTTTTTGGGGACTTCTATCAGTCTCCCCTCTTGGAGCTTTAACAGAAGATCTCTTGGTGTAGTCTCTGGGGGAGGGTTGTTGGGGGTTTGAACTTCCCCATCTTCTGGAGACTTTTGATTGGCTTAAAGTCCAGCAGTCAATGAGGATGGGTGGGGAGCCTGGGCTTCCCTGCGTTCTGGAGATTTTTGATGGGATTAGATTCAGCTGGTTCTTTCAGAAGACTCTACTCTCTAAGCGGGGAGGGGTCATGGCCTCCCTGGGCTCTGAGGGCTCTTGATAGAGGTAGGTTCAGCTGGTTCTTTCATAAGACTCTGCTTTCTAAGGGGGGAGGGGTCATGGCCTTCCTGGGCTCTGAGGGCTCCTGATGGGATTAGGTTCAGCTTGTTTGTACTGAATGAGCCCTAAAGCAAAAAACCTCCTCCTCCACAATCTGTGTTGAATGCCTGGAGACTGGCCCAGATTACTCTCAAGATAAGCTCTTCGGAGCAACCCCTTTGCCGGCCCTAAGATTTCTCTCCTTTCAGTAGCTCTGAGGGCTCCTGATGGGATTGGGTTCAGCTGGTGCCCTAAAGCTGGGACCTCCCTTGAGACTCAGTTGGAAGGACCCAGCCAGGGGTCTACAGGCTTCCCCCTTCTCTCTATATTTCCCTGCTGTCTGTGTTGGGCATCCCGGAGACTGGCTTAGGTTGCTTTCAAGGTGAGTCCTTCAAAATAGCCAGCCCTGGGGCCCTTTTGCCAACCCTGAAGTTCCTGCTGCTGCTGTGGGCTCAGCACTCTGGGTTGGGGGGGATGGGTCCTGGGACCTTCCTTCTTCCTGCCCCTTAGGTCCAAGTGATCTAGGGTTTTGGTTTTTGGGGGGCCATATCTTTTGATCCAGGTCCAGGAGGAGGGTTCCCCGGGTCTGTCCTGTTGTTCAGCTTGAATTTCGGTATCCTAGGAGCTCTCAGTTTGAGATCGGTAAGGAAGGGTTTCTGAGGTCTGAACTTTCGCAGCTTCTAAGCCGCCATCTTGACTGGAAGTTAAAATGAATAATCAGTAGACACCTCTTAACTCACCAACATGTTTCAGGCTCTTGGTTACCCTCAAGCTGGTTTATCTTGTCTGCTGACACAGTTTACTGGGCTATGGCCTCTGTACATTCATTCTGTAGCTTCTTAGAGGCACAGGTGAGAGCTGGGTGACAGGTAGACACTTAAGAAGAATGAGCACAAAAACAGGTTCTAAAAACCTTCACATCCAAGACACTAACCCACCCTGAACACCCCATACACCTCTGTAAAAGATTTGACAACTGATGGGATATGTGGATTGAGGGACATTGAGAAGGTTGGGAAACCAAAAGTCTAATGGCTCCTTTGGTAGGGATAAGAAAGTATGGAAGAAGGGAGGGTTTGGGCAATAGATAACAAATTCAGTTTTGGACATATTGAGTTTAAGATGTCCTTACATATGGTGGCTCTTCCAGAGTGCTTAATAATGCTTGTTAAAGAAGAAAAGCAGTGCTTGCTTTGGTAGTGTGCACTTTAAATTACTCCACCCCACTTAGATCTTACTTTATGGGAAGATAAAGTTGTAAACTCCTGATTAAACAATGAATATACTTAGCTCTCAACTTATAGTGAAGCTAGAACATTAAGCTAAGTCTATTTTTATATCTTAATACAAAAAGGTGTTAAGTAACTATAAAGGTTAAATTAATCACAAAAAGATCAAGTAACTAACAAAAGGTGAACTTAACAAAGAAGTATTAAGTAACACTAAAGATATAATCTAATCAAAGAAGATGAGAACTAAAAAGAATGGGCACGTAGAGGAGAAGACACAAGAGTCTATATATTTGGTTCACTTCCTCTCTCTGGCACCTTTCTGGTGGCAGAGAATTGGCTGGTGGCAGTGTACTGGACCTTTCAGCATCTTAGCATGGCTACAAGCTATTGTCCAGTTTGGTGGTGAGTTTCTGGCTGAGTTTTCCTCCTTTACTTTCCAACTTTATCTTCTTAGAAGCCCTTACTCTTCTTCAGAGACCTAGAGGTGGGGATTTTAAAACTCCCCCTGGTACAGGCCAGGCAGGAGAAATCCTATATTCTCTTCCCTCCTTCTCCTTAAATTCCTTTCCTCTATATTAATTAAATTACCATAAATATCCAGGCTGACTTGGGTTATTTGAGATTTCCCTTGGTGACCAATTAAATCTAGATTTTAAGTCACAACCCTAAAATTATCATTGAAGTCTGGCTAATCCATGAAGGTTGTGACCAGGACCCTCAAATTCCTATGAAATCTCTTTCCTTTCTTTCTTTATTACTTACTCAAATCAGCCTTTTAAAAAGTTTGAAACACAGCTGAAAGAGCAGGTGGGTATAAAACATTTTTATTTCTCTTGTTTCTCCTTATTTTGAATTGAACACAGCTGTTTTGTTTTTAGGCAACCTTCACTGACAATACAGCCTAGATTACTCTTAATTAGGAGTGAGGGAGATCAGGAAAGAGTTTTAGCCTTGTCCTGCTCCCCACATGTTTTGAGAATCCTGCTAGGAAAATAATTACAAAACTTATATATAAAAATGAATACTACATTCTTTGACATTTATATGGCGGTTGAAGAATTAGGGACATTGAAGAATTCAGCATACCTCCAATTTTCATATTATTAGTTAATGTCATTCTTGTACTCCTCAGCACTGTGCTTAGAGATGCTAACATGAAAAAAATTTGCAGCTGAAATTCAGAAAAACATGCAAAAATCAGAAGATAAAACAAAGGAAAATATTTTTAAAATTGAGGCTAAAATGCAGGAGAACACACAAGCCCAATTGAAAAAATTAAAATGTTTCTTATAGGATCAGTTGGCAAATATCCACCCCACTAAAAACAGGTCTGAACCTGACAGACCTGTTTCTTAACTTGTAAATGAGGAAATTTCCTTCCCTGAAATAGAGATGGAAAACACCTTCCCTATAGCTCAGCTAACAGACTAATTCTCTCATGGTCTGAAAATCTTGGCTAAACTTAATCCCCCCCCAAAGAAATAAATGAATTTACATGAAATATTCCCACATATGAACAAGATTCCTTTCTAGTAATAAAAAAGATGACAGACATATTTTTTCAGTATAACCCATCTTATAAGGATGTTGAAAACTTGCTACAGGCTTTTTTTAACTGAATGTGAAAAAAATAAAATAATTGTTCATGTCAACAAAACCCAGGGGCTCAATGCAGCACATTGGCCATCTCAGGATCCTGAACAGGACTATAACAACTCTGAGGATTATCTACAACTATACTGTTGTAGAGAGCCCATCTTAACAGCAATGAGAGAATGTGTAGACAGTACAGATAAGTGGACAGAATTTGAAAGAATTAAACAAAATGAGGAAGAGACACCCTCTGGATTCATGGACAGAATAATTGAGTTTGGATTTGGAAATAATGATATCATAGAGGAAATAAAGAAAGAATTGAGATTTTTAAAAGATAAGATGCCTAAAATGGAAAGTGGGCATACTCAATCAATGGCACTTGCCCTTCTCCAGGAATCTAATTATTGATCCATTACCTGCCAATTCTGTGATAAGGACCACAGAATGGTAGAGTGTAGAACTTTACTCAAGGTACTCAGAAGGAATCTGCAGTTTAATAACAACTACAGAAGTGATAATTATAGAAATAACTATAATAATGATAATGGAAACCACAACTTTTGGAATGATAACTATAGGAATAGATATTGGGGCACAGGAATCAGAGGATACAACCTTTGATTTTCTGGACCCTGATGTCCTACTACCTATTGTCCCTATCCACTGTCCCCTATATTATTTGAACCCAGGACCTCTCATCTCAAGGTTTGTCTACCCACTGAGCCACCTAGCTGCTTCCAGCATCATTTCTTCATATGTGGCAGAGTTGAAGGAGGACACAGTGATAGAAGGCATGTGGGTGATCAAAGTTGAAGAAGAATAGAGAAAAAGGAATCTCTTGGCAAATGATCTCAATTGGGGGGGGTCGGGGAATATAAGACAGGGTTCTTAGCTGAAAGAGTGAGGAGAAAGAAATTCATGGTAAGTTCAAGAAGAGAGGAAAAATTTTAGAAGAGACTCTCCATTAAGTGAGATGGAAAATCAATTAGGAATGTGTAAAAAGATTGCCTTGAAGTAGTGAGGGTCCAGGGGTGGTCATGTAACAAACTTAGTGGATGCAATCAACATGGTTTCATGACTTCGAGTTTCTTTTTAGCAGCATGCGTATAGGGATGAAGGCAGTGGATGGTGAGAAGTGATCTAAGACTGAGACTTTTCAAAGCAAGGTAATCAAATCAATAAGGGAACAAGACACTCAAGACAATAGGACAGAATAAAACAGAATTGGTACATCAAGGGGATAGGGTACAAGGGTACAAGAATGGGGAAAAGAAGAGAGTATCATCACTTTAGGGACAATGACCTGGAAAACAACTGAGGGGGTCAAAGAAATGGATGTCATACTGTAGATGAAGACCAGAGTTTGGGATTTCAAGGCAGAGGGAGAGGTGAAATGACAAAAAATTCTGACCAGATGAGGGAATTTTGAAGTAAATAAATATGGAATTAATATATTTGTGTGTCATGCCAAGATTAGGGGCATAACTATCTCTGTTTGGCTGAGGTTAGAGTAGAAGAATAGCTTATTAGAAATGAGGAAGTGCCAGGTTGAGAAATATTGAAATCCCCTTGAGTGAGAGCAGAAGTTGAGGAAGAAAGACTGTGAGCCAGGCACTGAACTCATTGAAGGACAAAAAAAAGGAATGGTAAATATGGATTGAGTGAATCTCAAAGGTGCAAAGGTTACTAAATTATGGAGGTAGAAGGAGAATCTGGAAGTAGCAATGGGGAGCAAAAATTATTAAAAACTCCCTCCACCTCAACAGTGAGTGGGATGAATGAGTCAAAATGCTAGTAGTGCTAGAAAGGGAGACTGTGCCATTGAGGGAGTCAGCTTTCACCTAGGGAAAAGAAAAAAAATTAAGCCCAAAGCCATTTTTTTGTATATGGAATAGGTATTCCAGAGAGCTTAGCTGAAGAGATGGTTAGCTTTAGAGTGGCACACTGGGGAAAGATGAATGGAAATAAAGGATCAGACTTTGCAGGCAGGAAACAAGTTTAAATGATGACTTCAAGTGGTTCAAAACAATGGAGGGTATGATGAAGAAGCAGTTTGTTAATCACTGAGGAATGAGTTTAGGTAGATTTTTGATTGTCCATAAGGGTGCAGTCATCTCGGAGCCTTAAACATTTAAGCCAAGGGGACAGATGTTTGGAGCTGAAGGAATGGTGTTTTGTTCTTCTTTCCATCAATGCACGACCAGACTGGGAACTTATTGGAATGGCCTTTCCCTCTTTGGAAGAAAGGAGACAAGTTATTTAATTGAATGGTGTTTCTCCTCATCTACCATGAGACTGGAGACCAGAAAAGCTGGCATCATAGGAATGCCACTGTCTCTCATTACTTCAAAGGTAGGAGTCAGGTGTGCAATGAAATTATGTTTCTCTTCAGGAAGTCTTGTATTCATGTGCCACCTGTGACACACATGGCCTATTGGCTGAGCAAAGCACTTAACTTCTTTGTGCTCCTGGCAACTCTTTTAGTAATAGGAGTTTCTTCACCTGGGAGCTCTCTCTACTAAATGAAGTAATAGATTTTTTCCTATTCCTAGTTCCTGAGGCAACGCATTCTCATTAACAAGGGGTTTTCCTCCCCTAGATATTAACTAAAATTTATCTTTTTGCAGCTTCCATGCACTGTTTCTAGCTCCACTACCTTGGGAGAAGCTAAAAACATAATTCATCTCTTTCCCATGAGAGTCATACAAATATTTAAAGATTAAACAAAAAAATTTCTTCAGAGAAAAAGTGATTTTGAAAAAGGATTCATCATCTTGCATTATCCTTTATTGTTATATTATGCTTCAGCTTTTCTCCATTGGTAATGATAATAATTTATGTTTATATAATGATTTGAAGCCTATAAAATTACTACACCTCACATGGAGTTGGTAAAAGAATCAGAGAAGTTAAAAATAAAAGGTGTTTTGGATTCAAGCAAAGGCTGAATGCCTCCTCATCAATTTATTTTGTAAGGAGGATTCCTTCTTGCATATGGATTGGGAATGAACTGGACTAGATTCTAACTCTCAATTTCATATTCTATTGTCTTGCATACATGATCATTATTAGGGACACTATGTCAAAGCTGGCTACATGAGGTTAGGAAATTACTGGATTTAAATTCCACCTTTGACCCCTAATGGTTTTGTGCCCCTGGATAGGTCACTTAACTCTTCAGTGTTCCAGACATTTCTCAAAGACCATAAAGTGCAAGGCAGGTGCTGGTCTGGATTAATCAAGTAAATTACCTCACCTAGAGTTCCTTTTACCATAGAAATCAAAGGTCTGATACAAAAGTCAATAAAATAATAAAGTCAAAGCCTTATACATTTCACCCATTCTTTATCACAGTCCCTTGCATTATGACCTTGATCATGAAATGATGTTGCTAAGGTTTAAATTATGGTTGAGACTGAATATAATAACTACTTGGTTGCCAAGGATTTTAATTTTTAAATCCTAAATGAAACACTCAAGTCAGAATGGAGTTTTATGGTGATTTAATTACAACAGGAGAAAGAAATTAAGAAAGAGAGAGAGATAGAGAAAAAGAGTTAACTCAATCTGCTCCGGCTCAGGCTGAACCACACAGGAGTTCAAGGCCTTGGAGAGCCAAGGGAAAGGGAAGTCAGTCCTTTCACTCATGTGACCAATTGAGGGAAGCTGTCTGTGGGAGCTCCTCCAAGCTCGTGTTCCAGGATCAAACTGGTGTCTAGCCCTCTCCACAGGAAGTGACGAGAACTCCAAAGGCAGTTCTCTACCACACTTCCTGCGTCTCACATGTGCCAATGGTGGCTCAAGCTTGGCTTAGGACATCCCAGGGGGCAGTAAGTTGTTTCTGATTTGTCATTTGCTAGTACATGCCAGTGTAATGTGGGTGTGTACATCCCTGGGTGCTAGACTAAGCAAGATGGGGAAAATCTAAAAATCACAATGTGAAATATAAAATCACAAGGGAAAACAAAAGAGAACATAATACTGCAATGGAAAGTATAAATCTACTAGGTGATTCAATAGGCAAGATAAAATCACAATGTTTTGACTTCTATAAAAGGAAATTTAAAAGTTCAAAGAAATAGAACATTTCATTCAAACTTCTGTTTGATCTTCTCCTCCCAAGTACATTGTGTAAATGTTTAAAACGGTAAATGCCAAAGCTGTAAAGGTTTTGGCCAAACTGTAAGGATAATTTTTAGTGTATTGACTTAAAATCTAAAATAAGTGGTTGCCATGAGAAATTCTCAAATATGAAAAATACCCAAGTCAGCTGGGGATTTATGGAGATTTTAATTAATATAAATGAAGGAATTAAGGGAAGAGGAGAGAGAGAGAGAGAGAGAGAGAGAGAGAGAGAGAGAGAGAGAGAGAGAGAGATAGAGAGAGAGAGAATAGCCAAGCAGTAGAAAAGGGCCTCCGCCATTTGGCCTAGGCCTGAGCCTAAGAGAGAGCGAGCCAGTCTTTATCACTCACCACAAGATCATCTCCAAGCAAGCTCCAGTCCTCTACTGAATCTCCTGAACTGAGTTCAGAGTCTAATTCCACACTGAATTCAATTGCGAACTCCATTCAAAATGTCCTCACTTCATCTCCAAACTCCAACTCCCAAATTACCTTTTACCCCTTCCTTTTAAAGAAATTTTCTCTTATGTCACCTCCCCTAAATTTTCACTTCTACCAGTCACAGTAGACGCTTTTTCCCAGGACTGCCCATTCTTAGTTCTTATCTTCTTTGGTTCTCACCTCTGTTTAGATTAAATTCTCTGAGTACTTCACACCTCTTTTGTTAAGCTTGCCTTTTGTAAGTTGCTTGACCTTTTTGTGATTAATTTAACCTTTATAGGTACTTAACACCTTTTTGTATTAGATCTAAAAATAGACCTAGCTTAAGGTTCTAGCCTTACTATAAGTATGAGTTAGGGACTTTTCATTGTTCAATCAGGAGTTTGCAACTTTATCTTCCCCTAAGGCACTGTCTGAGTAGGGTGGAGTAATTTTAAAAGTTCTCAATACATTCCTGATCAAGTACCTCTCTTGTTAAAAATGGGGAATAGCTTACTCAAATCTTAAAGTAGAGTCTGAGTACTTTTAAGATTCACAATTAAAGCCCAGGAAATAGATCATTAATGGCAAGGGCCACTGTTTCCCAAAGTGAAATTTGGAATAGTTAGTTAAAACAGAGAACAGAAGTCTTTCTTATCTTTACTTATATTTCATTTTTCCTCAATTACATATAAAAACAATTATTAGCATTTTTTCAAAAATTTGAGTCTCAAGATCTCACTTTCCCTCTTCCCTCTTCCCACTCTCACTGAAATGGTAAGTAATCTGATATGGATTTTACATGTGTGATCATGTAAAACATTTTCCCATATTAATCCTTTTGTGGAAGGAAAAGCAAACAAAAAAGAAATTAAGACAGAAAGAGAAAAGAGTTTGCTTTGGTCTGGATTTAAACTCTACCAGTTCTTTCTAAGTTATTTTTTCTTTTTTATGAGGTGTTTACAGTACCTTATTGTAAAATATAGGTTAATTATTTGGTCATGTGCTAGATGTAGGTCAATATTAAATAAAAATTCTGTATAAAAAGAAAATATGAACATTTTAATGAAACAAATTGGAGGAGAATAATACTAAACAAAAGACAAGGTATTTTCTAACCTTTGGCATAAAACACTTGACTGACGGAATCAGTCAAGGAAAAGTTCCTTGGCTGTACGTGCTTTCTTACTGAATGTCCAGAAGATAGGCAGCTGGTACTTGTCCTTTCCATTCAGACCTTGAGGGTTATCTGTCTTTATTTATTGTTTTAATTCATTTTTTAAGGCCTTACCTTCTGTCTTAGAATAAATACTATGCAGTGGTTCCAAGGCAGAAGAGTGGTAAGGGCTAAGCAATGGGGGTTAAGTAACTTGTCCAGCATCACACAGCTAGGAAATGTCTAAAGCTAGATTGGAACCCAGGACCTCCCATCTCTAGGCCTGGCTCTCAATGCACTGAGCCACCCAGCTGTACCCATCTGTCTTTATTATGACCCCTGTGACATTAGCACAAAAGAGCTGAGCTACCCTATCCCTTGTGGCTTTAAAACCTTCTTGGTGGGCACACCTGGGACTTCCAGTCAAGATGGCGTCTTAGAGGCAGCAAAAGTTAAGACCTCTGAAAACCCTTCCTTACCAATCACAAACTGAATATTCCTAGGGCACCGAAATTCAAACTGAATAACAGGACAGAGCCAGGGAACCCTCCTCCTGGACTCGGACCAAAAGGTACACCCCCCAAAAGCCAGAACCATAGATCACTCGGATCTAAGGGGTAGGCAGAAGGAAGGCCCCAGGACCCATTCCCCCCCAACCCAGAGCTCTGAGCCCACGGCAGCAGCGGGAACCTCAGGGCTGGCAAAAAGGCCTCAGGGCTGGCTACTCTGAAGGACGCAACTTGAAAGCAACCTGAGCCAGTCTCAGGGGTGCCCAACACAGACAGCAGGGAAACAGAGAGAGACAGGGGGCAGCCAGTAGCCCCCTGGCTGGGTCTTTCATCTGAGTCTCACAGAAGATTCCTGCCTCAGGGCAAATCCAGTCCAACCCAGCTGAACCCAATCCCATCAGGAGCCCTCAGAGAGCAGGGAGGCCAGGACCCCTCCCCCCTTAGAGTGCAGGATCTTCTGAAAGAACAAAAACGTCAGGGCTGGCAAAGGGGCTGCTTCGAAGGGCGTACCTTGAAAGTAACTTGGGCCAGTCTCGGGGCACTCAATACAGACAGCAGTGGAGGTTTCTGCTTCAGGGCAGATGCAGTCCAATCCAGCTGAACTTAATCCCATCAGGAGCCCTCCCACCTTAGCATGCAGAGTCTTCTGAAAGAACAGAAACCTCAGGGCTGGCAAAGGCACTGAGGTACCTTGCGGACAGTGCTGTGCCAAGCTCAGAGCATGGAAGTAAGGCAGCGGAGAAGCAACTGGAGGGAACTGAGAGCAGTAACACCCAAAACACCAGCAGGCAGGGGAGGGAAGACCCTGGGCTACCCCGGGAAGACAGAGCAGCTGTGGAGAACAGACAATTTTCCTGGGGCTAAAGCCTCAGATCATCAGACAGATACACGAAGAGCCAGTCCTCCTCACTCAGAAAGAGATGGCAAACAGTACAGAAGTACAAAAGCCTCCAAACACCAAGAAAAGGAAGAATAAGGGGGTGACCTTTGGCACATTTTATGGAGCAAAAATACAAAATACAGAGGAGATAGAAGAGGAAACACAAGCAAATGCTCCAAAACCTTCCAAAGGATATGGAAATTCTCCACAACCTCTTCAAGAATTTAAATTTGAAATTATCAAAAAGATGGAAGCCTGGGAGGAAAAATGGGAAACAATCCAAAAGGAACTCAGCAATCTGAAGCATGAAAAAACGCAACTACAGAAACAGTTTGACCAAACTGAAAAGGAAAACCAGGCTTTAAAGGTCAGAATTAGGCAACTGGAAGACAATGATCTTGCAAAAGAGCAAGAATTAATAAAGCAAAGCCAAAAGATCAAGAAATTAGAAGAGAACATAAAATATCTCACTGACAAGATGACAGACTTGGAAAACAGAGGAAGGAGAGACAATCTGAGAATAATTGGCCTACCAGAAAAGCCAGAAATAAATAATAATCTTGACATCATAATACAAGATATCCTCAAAGAAAACTGCCCAGAGATTCTAGAACAAGGGGGCAATACAGCCACTGACAGAGCTCACAGAACACCCTCTACATTAAACCCCCAAAAGTCAACTCCCTGGAATGTAATTGCCAAGTTCCAAAGCTTTCAAGCGAAAGAAAAAATCTTACAAGAAGCCAGAAAAAGACAATTTAGATATAAAGAAATGCCAATCAGGGTCACACAAGACCTTGCAATTTCCACTCTGAATGACCGTAAGGTATGGAACATGATTTTCAGAAAGGCAAGAGAGCTGGGTCTTCAACCAAGAATCAGCTTTCCATCAAAACTGACTATATACTTCCAGGGGAAAGTATGGGAATTCAACAAAATAGAAGATTTCCAAGTTTTTGTAAAGAAAAGACCAGAGCTCTGTGGAAAATTCAACATCCAGACACAAAGAGCAAGGAATACCTGAAAAGGTAAATATGAAGGAAAGGGAAAAGGAGGAAAATGTTATCTTTTTCGTTTATTCAAACTTTCTTCTATAAGGACTACATTGATTTCACTTTATATATATTAATATGTGGGGGGAAATGTAATGTGTAACTCAAAAATTGTGTGCATCATTACAGTAGTAAGAAGAATCATGCATAGGGAACATTGGGGGCATCAAGATGATATGGAGAAAGGGGGGATAGAAAAAGAAAAAGGGAGGGGGAATCATTGATGGTACTAAGATATACTCCAAGAAATACGGGGGAAGAAAAAACCAAAATAGAATAATCTTTCTCACACAAAGATACACATGAGAAGGGGAGGGGAAGAAAACTCCTATAAGAAGGAGAGGAAGAGAGTTTTCACTTAAACCTTACTCTCAGTGAAATCAACTCTGAGAGGGAAGAACATCCAGATCCATTGGGATCTTGAATTTTATCTTACCCAACACGGTAAGGGAGAAGGGAAAACCGGGGGGGGGGGGGGTAGGAGAAGGGAACACAAAAAGGGAGGGAAAGAGAGAAGGGAGGGGGAGGGAACAAAAAGGGAGGGGCTAGAAAGGGAAACATATCAAGGGAGGGGACAAGGGGGACTAATTTAAAGTAAATCACTGTATTAAAAGGTTATAGCTAAAGAAGAAAGGTCAGATCTAGGGTAGAATATCAAAATTCCAGGGAGTCCACAAGTGACAATCATAACTTTGAACGTGAATGGGATGAACTCACCCATAAAATGTACACGAATAGCAGAATGGATTAGAATCCAAAACCCTACCATATGTTGTCTTCAAGAAAGACACACGAGGTGGGTAGACACTCACAAGGTCAGAATTAAAGGATGGAGTAAGAACTTCTGGGCCTCAACTGATAGAAAGAAGGCAGGAGTTGCTATCATGATATCTGACAAAACTAAAGCAAAAATAGACCTGATTAAAAGGGATAGGGAAGGTAACTATATTTTGTTAAAAGGGACTTTAGATAATGAGGAAATATCACTAATCAACATGTATACACCAAATAGTATAGCACCCAGTAAAACACAGTAAAACCATACCAGTGGGAGATTTGAACCAACCACTATCAAATTTAGACAAATCAAATAAAAAAATAAACAAGAAAGAGGTAAAAGAAGTGAATGAAATCTTAGAAAAATTAGAGTTAATAGACATATGGAGAAAAATAAATAGGGACAAGAAGGAATACACCTTCTTCTCAGCAGCACATGGCACATTCACAAAGATTGACCATACACTAGGTCACAGAAACATGGCATACAAATGCAGAAAAGCAGAAATAATAAATGCAGCCTTTTCGGATCATAAGGCAATAAAAATAATGATCAGTAAGGGTACATGGAGAACCAAATAAAAAATTAATTGGAAATTAAATAATATGATACTCCAAAATTGGTTAGTTAGAGAACAAATCATAGAAGCAATTAATAATTTCATCGAGGAAAATTACAATGGTGAGGTATCCTTTCAAACCTTATGGAATGCAGCCAAAGTAGTAATCAGAGGAAAATTCATATCCCTTAGTGTATAAATTAACAAACTAGGGAGGGCAGAGATCAATGAATTGGAAATGCAAATAAAAAAACTTAAAAGCGAACAAATTTAAAAACCCCAGAAGAAAACCAAATTGGAGATCCTAAAAATTAAGGGAGAAATTAATAAAATTGAAAGTAATAGAACTAGTAGTAGTAGTCTCTCAGAAGCTGAGAATGATGATTAGATACTTGTGCATGAAAAAGATTTAAGTGGAAAAGTCGGTGCACAGAGACAGTCCCACTCTCTCAGCGTTGGAAGCCTGGGTCCTGTGGCACGAAAAATTGTTACACCTGGAGACTTCCTCAGCTGCATTGGGTGGTCATGTTGTCCTTTGTGTTCCAACACACCCTAAGCACTCCACAGTGTCTTGCTGTATCGCCATCTCAGCCGTTGAACCTTCCTGTTGGTTTCTTCCACCTGTTCTGCCAAAACAGTCTTCACATGCTGGGTGTGCAAAGCCCTACTTCACCAGGGGTCGACGACGACATGATGGCTACCCTAACAAGGTTTGGCCGGCCTGTCGACTCTGTTGCCCCGGGTGTGGCCACTGCTGCATGCTAGCAACTACTAGGAGCCACAAGTGAGAGCTGGGTGTCAGGTGGGGGTCAGAGGCTGGAGAGCTGCCCTAGCAGGGCACGACAAGCCCTCCATACCAAGGTGCTACCCCTCCTGAACACCCCATAAACTAATAAATAAGACTAGAAGCTGGTACTTTGAAAAAACAAACAAAATAGACAAAGTACTGGTCAACCTAATTCAAAAAAGGAAAGAAGAAAAGCAAATTAACAGCAGCAAAGATGAAAATGGGGACATCATCTCCAATGAAGAGGAAATTAAGGCAATCATTAAAAATTACTTTGCCCAATTATATGGCAATAAATATACCAATCTAGGTGATATGGACAAATACATACAAAAATACAAACTGCCTAGACTAACAGAAGAGGAAATAGAATTCTTAAATAATCCCATATCAGAAATTGAAATCCAACAGGCCATCAAAGAAATACCTAAGAAAAAATGCCCAGGGCCTGATGGATTCACAAGTGAATTCTATCAAACATTCAGAGAACAGTTAATCCCAATACTTAACAAACTATTTGACATAATAAGCAAAGAGGGATTTCTACCAAACTCCTTTTATGACACAAACATGGTACTGATTCCAAAACCAAGCAGGTCAAAAACAGAGAAAGAAAATTATAGACCTATCTCCCTAATGAATATAGATGCAAAAATCTTAAATAGGATACTAGCAAAGAGACTCCAGCAAGTGATCAGAATGGTCATTCACCATGATCAAGTAGGATTTATATCAGGGATGCAGGGCTGGTTCAATATTAGGAAAACCATCCACATAATTAACCATATCAACAAGCAAACCAACAAAAATCACATGATTATCTCAATAGACGCAGAAAAAGCCTTTGATAAAATACAACACCCATTCCTATTAAAAGACTAGAAAGCATAGGAAGAGAAGGGTCATTTTTAAAAATAATAAACAGTATATATCTAAAACCATCAGCCAACATCATCTGCAATGGGGATAAACTAGATGAATTCCCAAGAAGATCAGGAGTGAAACAAGGATGCCCATTATCACCTCTATTAGTTGACATTGTACTAGAAAAACTAGCAGTTTTTTAGAGAATTAGAGAAGAAAAAGAAATTGAAGACATCAAAATAGGCAAGGAGGAGACCAAGTTATCGTTATTTGCAGATGACATGATGTCTACTTAAAGAATACTAGAGATTCAACCAAAAAGCTCATTGAAATAATCAACAACTTTGGCAAAGTTGCAGGATACAAAACAAACCCGCATAAGTCATCAGCATTTTTATACATCTCCAACACAGCTCAGCAGCAAAAATTAGAAAAAGAAATCCCATTCAAAATCACCTTAGACAAAATAAAATACCTAGGAATCTATCTCCCGAGACAAACACAGGAAATATATGAACACAACTACAAAACACTCTCCACACAATTAAAACTAGACTTGAGAAATTGGAAAAACATTAACTGCTCATGGGTAGGACGAGCCAATATAATAAAAATGACCATCCTACCCAAACTTATTTATCTATTTAGTGCCATACCCATAGAACTTCCAAAAAATTTCTTTACTGATTTAGAAAAAAAACATAACAAAGTTTATTTGGAAGAACAAAGGATCAAGGATATCCAGGGAAATGATGAAAAAAAAAAACAAAGGAAGGGGGCCTTTAAGTCCCAGATCTCAAACTATATTAGAAAGCAGCTGTCATCAAAACAATTTGGTACTGGCTAAGAGACAGAAAGGAGGATCAGTGGAACAGACTTGGGGCAAGTGACCTCAGCAAGACAGTATATGATAAACCCAAAGATCCCAGCTTTTGGGACAAAAACCCACTATTCGATAAAAACTGCTGGGAAAATTGGAAGACAGATGTGGGTGAGATTAGGTTTGGATCAACACCTCATACCCTACACCAAGATAATTTCAAAATGGGTGAATGACTTGAACATAAAGAAGGAAACTATAAGTAAATTAGGCAAACAGAATAGTATACGTCAGACCTTTGGGAAGGGAAAGACTTTAAAACCAAGCAAGACTTAGAAAGAGTCACAAAATGTAAAATAAATAATTTTGACTACATCAAATTAAAAAGCTTTTGTACAAACAAAACAATGTAACTAAAATCAGAAGGGAAGCAACAAATTGGAAAACAATCTTCGTAAAAACCTCTGACAAAGTTTTAATTACTCAAATTTACAAAGAGCTAAATCAATTGTACAAAAAACCAAGCCATTCTCCAATTGATAAATGGGCAAGGGACATGAATAGGCAGTTTTCAGCCAAAGAAATCAAAACTATTAATAAGCACATGAAAAAGTGTTCTAAATCTCTTATAATCAGAGAGATGCAAGTCAAAACAACTCCGAGGTACCACCTCACACCTAGCAGATTGGCTAACATGACAGCAGAGGAAAGTAGTGAATGCTGGAGGGGGTGTGGCAAAGTAGGTATATTAATTCATTGTTGGTGGGGTTGTGAATTGATCCAGCCATTCTGGAGGGCAATTTGGAACTATGCCCGAAGAGCGATAAAAGACTGTATTTGATCCAGCCATAGCACTGCTGGGTTTGTACCCCAAAGAGATAATAAGGAAAAAGACTTGTACAAGAATATTCATAGCTGCGCTCTTTGTGGTGGCCCAAAACTGGAAAACGAGGGGATGCCCATCAATTGGGGAATGGCTGAACAAATTGTGGTATATGTTGGTGATGGAATACTATTGTGCTAAAAGGAATAATAAAGTGGAGGAATTCCATGGAGACTGAAACAGCCTCCAGGAAGTGATGCAGAATGAAAGGAGCAGAACCAGGAGAACATTGTACACAGAAACTAATACACTGTGATATAATCGAACGTAATGGACTTCTCCATTAGTGGCAGTGTAATGTCCCTGAACAATCTGCAGGGATCCAGGAGAAAAACACTATCCACAAGCAGAGGACAAACTGTGGGAGTAAAAACACCAAGGAAAAGCAACTGCTTGACTACAGGGGTGGAGGGGACATGTCTAAGGAGAGACTCTAAATGAACACTCTAATGCAGATACCAACAACATGGAAATGGGTTCGAATCAAGAACACATATGTTACCCAGTGGACTCGTGCAACGGCTATGGGGCATGGGGGAAGAAAAGAAAATGATCTTTGTCTCTAATGAATAATGTTTGGAAATGATCAAATAAAATGTTGTTAAAAAAAAAAAAACCTTCTTGGTGAATATATGTTGTCCCAAGTGTTTTTTCCCCATATAGGGCAGTTTCACCAGCATTGAATACCTCTTCAGGCAATTTCTTCAGAATTTCAAAAAATTCCCTACTTGCTTTTTGATTAGCAGGCATTGCTTCACCCATTACTTTTTATATAGCTTGGAGTAAACCTTAAAAAAAAAATTCAAACCAGTCTTTGCTGGCCTGAAAATTCATAGGAGACCATTCACTTTCACTTTCCATGAAGAAATCATAGAAGGACTTTAGCCTTCTTTCATATGATGCCAAAGTCTACTGGAATGTCTTCTTTATAACAATCCTGCACCCAAAAGAATTTTGCACTTTTAATTCAAGAGACATGGTTTATGTAAATGCTTTGCAGTTGATGGGGTGGTTGCAGCAATATTTGCATGTATTTCCTTCTCTTTTTTCTTAATGAATCTTATGGTCAACTCATTAACATGGCAATGGTACCCAACCACAGCAGCCATTTTGCCTGAATGAAGCATAATCTTCAGAATCTAACACTTCTACTCTTCCCTTTGAGTCCATCACTTTCTCCCTTGCGACCATTTTCCAAGTCACTAGGAGCACTACACTTGGGACCCATGATTATAATAGAGTTTAGGGCATTTAAATGACACAAGAGATAAGAAACTTGAGATGCAGAACATTGTGAAATGTCATGTGAAAGATTCCGTAAACCAGGTTGGCATCCTGAAGTCAGTATAAAGAACTGCAATTCTTTTTAATTTTAATTTTAATGTACTACAAATTTAATTTTAAGAAAAACATATGTATTATGTAGGTGTTCATTTATGTTATTAAACAGTAAATCTATGCTGTACAGGTATTTTACAGAACAGTACATACATTGTATGCATCTATGACTTACTAAAATTTAAAATATATCTTTACATTTCTAGCCTTTGTGTGTCATCTGCTGGATTTTGAATTCTTTTTGTAAACTTTAACTTTTTACTTATTTTAACTTTAAAAAACAAATAGTGCCTATTTATGGTATTAAAAGATAAAATATATATTATACAATACTATACATATATGTTATGTATTTCTGAGTTTTAAAACTTTTTTGCATCATCTACTGACCATCACTTGTCTTCTCAGGCTTCCATAAAACTCTCCCCCAATTTTTATTTAATTTCTTATGCCAACCCATGATGTATCAGAACTGTGATGGGGAAAGGATACTTGTAATTAAAAGGAAACAATATAACATTAAGGAATCTTATTTCTAATTGGACGAAAGATTAGGGACTTTCTAGGTTGGGAGGGGGAAAGTGAATAGCTATAATTCCCTGAAGTCTGGAAAAGAGATGTCCCATTCCTCCCAATTGTCTATAAACAACAAAAGAACATGAAAACAATAACTGAGTGATCAGTATGGAACCAGTTTTTAGATAAAACATAGAGGTTGCTTGAGATGTACAATTATGAAAAAATGCCTTACATCAATTTTAAGATCTGACCGTGTTTCTGGGACACGTAGCTTAGATCCTTAATTAAGGATCTTTTGAGCCACACGGGGTTAGACTCAAACAATGCAATAAGGTTTTCCCCAGTTCCCACAATTGAATAAACTTTTCTTATAAAACAGAATTTAGACTAAGTCCTCAACTGAATGAAGAGAGAACTAACAAATGGAGTTACAAGATGAGATCAGTGTGGTTCATTCATTTCCCACAATTAACCACTTGCTCTCCTAATTCCCTCAGTTCCATTACAGTTGAAAGACTGAGAAAAAGAGAGAGATTAGAGAGAAAGAAAGATTACACATAAAAGGTTTACTTCTAAGATTATAATATCATAGATTCAGAGCTAAAAGAAACACCCAATCTAGCTCCCTCATTTTACAGGAGAGGAAACAGACCCATTGAGGTTAATTGACATACTTGATCATTGACACATGTAAAACCCAGTGGAATTGCTCATTGCCTATGGGAGAGGCGTGAGAGCAGGGGAGGGAAAGAACATGAATCTTGTAACCATGGAAAAATATTCTTAATTAATTAAGTAAATAAATAAACAAACTTTAAAAATAGATTAATTGATATATCCAAGGTCTCATAGGTAATGACAGAGCTTAGATTTGAAGCCAGTTTCTCAGACCCCCAAACCAAGCACTTTCCTCTAATTGATTGGTCAATAGTACCTTTAACTGAGAAATTTAATGAGGTTTTCATGAGGAGATAGTACATTAACTCTAGCCCTCATACAGGTTGAAGGGTGATGGGGGGGGGTAGAAAAGAGGAGCTCTTCAAGACAACCAAAATGTTAAGATTTTTTTCTCTCATTCTTTTACAAAAAAAAAAATAGTCCTTCACACTGAGTTCCTTAAAGTTGTGATTCTCCATTTATTTGTCAGAAAAGAATAGTTTTTCAATGTCCCCTAAACTTTTCTCCATTTCCTGCTAGAAGGTAACCAGGGGAACTATCCTCTGTAGAGTAGTGTGCCAATTAACAATGAAGATTCATCTGATTTATTTTACTTACAAAATATTCCCTTGTTGCTTAACAGGTTTCCTTTGTTAAGAAATTTTGACCAGAGATTATATAACTACTTAAGTTATTCCAGGCCCCCAAGAAAAAATGTACAAAGTCATGTTGTCCACCCTCTTGTCACCTAAAGTCCTTTCAAAGTCCCAAGATGGGGGAGAGGAGAAGATGGACAGTGCCTTATATATATACAACACAGTTCCTGGTACATAGGTATAGTGAACCTTCCATAAAACCATGGAAAAGAGTTCCTCTTCCCAGGTGTTTGTGACATACCATTCCTGCTGAGTACATGAAAACATAGAATTCTCAGAATCAGACTGCATAAACAATTCCAAGAATTCTTGAGAGCTGGTCAACTCCCCCGTTCACATTCTGGGGAGCTCTTTCAAGGAGAGCTTTAAAACCTGGGTAGCTGCACACAATAAATGTTCATTATCCCTGCTTTGATAATGTTTCAGTTTTTTGTTCTTGCGACTCTGTAGCTGTCCCCTGACAAGTGGTGCCCGACATGGGGTCCCCCTGGTTTTTTTTGAACCCCCCAGTTCTTTTTGGAGAACCCCCGAACCTGTGTGCTGGTCATGCAGAGTTCCGATGCTAAGGAGATGTCCTCGGTGGTGAGTATATGATACTCTGAAGGTGAGAGGGAATATCAGCTCTTTTAATTTGTATCTTAGTTGGACTAAGTCTTGGTCTTTTGCTAGTACTGTTTCTTTGTCGTTACTATTTCCCCCCTGATAATTGCATTTGTTTGGTATAAATAAGATGGGTAATATTCCAGTATTCATCGCAGATGAAGAGCACATTGCAGGAACGCTCCTCAGAACAGTCCTAGGGTTACATGGAGTTAAAGTAAAAGGGAGGCAGTTAAAAGATTTGGTCCTATATGTCCGGAGATTAGCACCATGGTTTCTGGATCAAAATAGAATGACTCTAGAGGTTTGGGAACGTATTGGATCCAAATTTAAGGGCAATGAAGAACCACAGCCTGAAATTGTGCTAATTTACTATGTTGTTACACTTTGTTTGGAAGATAAAGAGGCAGAGAAGAAAATTACATTATTACTTAGTGAGGAGGAGGATTCTGAGGAAGAAAAGGAAATTGAAAATACTGAATCAAAGGTTTATCTATCATTGACTAAGCCAATGGCGCCATCTACTGGATTGGAGCAGAAATGCCCTTCATATAATATTTTAATTTCTCCATCAGCGCTGGCTCCTGTTTTTGCTCCGTATATTATGATTCAATTAAAAGTACAATTACAGCTATGTGAGTCTGGAACTGAGAACATTGGGGTGTATCCAGTTTTAGAAGATTCCCTTGCAGGGAACCGATCCTTTGGTAAAATTCCCTTAAAATTACTAAAAGACCTTAAGGAGGCTTGTGTTAAATATGGAATTACACTATATCTTTATTGGAAATCATAGCCCCGGATAATTTAACCCCATATGATTGGAAACAGATTGCGAGTCTTACTTTAAGCTCTGGACAGGCAATGCAGCTTCAGCCCTTCATTCTGTAAGACTACATTTTCCTGCTCTGTACATTATCCATCATATGGATGACATTCTTATTGTGGCTGAAGATGAATCCCAAATTAGAAAGTGCTAGAGTCAATTGGAAATTACCTTGCAAAAATACCATTTAGTCATTGCTCAAGAAAAGATTCAAAAAACAAGTCCCGTACTCTATCTATATGCAACATCTGTTATGCCTCAAAAAATACAATTAAGAAAGAAACACCTTGATTGATTATCAGAAATTGTTAGGTGATGTCAATTGGGTTAGGCAATATTCATTTCTTACTACAACTGAATTACAACCATTATTCAAAATACTGGAAGGGAGTTCTGATTTGAATTTCCCTAGAACTTTGACACCTGAGGCCTCTCTTGCTTTAGAGACAGGAGAAGATAAATTAAATCAGGCTCTACTTAACCATTATCAGCCTCAATTAGCCATGGAAGTGACTATTTCTGCAACTCCAATGTTACCAACAGGTGCCATAACTCAGAAACAAAGAGTCATTGAATGGCTACATCTAAAAAGCAAAACAGGAAAGGCTTTACAAAGTTTTAACTGTCTTATGGCTCCAAGGCAGAAGAGTAGTAAGGGCTAGGCAATGGGTATCAAGTGACTTGCCCAGGGTCACAAAGCTGGGAAGTGTCTGAGGCTAGATTTGAACCTACGACCTCCCGTCTCTAGACCTGGCTCTCAATCCACTGAGCTACCCAGCTGCCCCCTGCCTAGACCAGTTTTTAAAGAAAATGATATCATAGATCAAGCTTTGATTGCTCAATGTTATCTAACTGATGTGCAAGTAGCTGAGGATTCACATCATAGATTTCACCATTTTGCTTTATGCAAAATGTTCCAAATCACAAAAGATCAAGCCAGGAGTATTGTTAAAACTAAAAAAAACCAAAACACTAATTATGTTCCAACACCCCCCCCCCCAATGCATATTAGTGTGAATCCCAGAGGCTTAAGTAGTACAGATATATGGCAAATGGATGTAACCCATGAACCGTCCTTTAGGCGACATAAATATGTTCATGTCACTGTGGATACTTATTCAGGGTTTTTATGGGCTCCCTGCTTGATGGGAGAAAGAACTTCTCATTTATTAATCTCTGCTTAATGACTTTTTAGATGGCTGGTCCCCCCAGAATATTTAAAACAGATAATAGACCTGCTTTGGAAAAATGGAGATTTGAACCCTGGACTTCAATCCCCAGAAGTCCTTGCTCTAGTTCCCGAGATGCCCTCTAATCTCACTGAGATTTTCACCTAGGCGAGATCAAAAATTCTATTTAACTGGCTGTAAAAGCCTACTGACTTGTCTTCCTACTTCCGCTTGCAAGCAGACGCGTCTCTCATGACGTAAGTGAAATTGAATGGGCCTCTTGGCCCACCTAGGCACATGCTTTCTTACTTGAATTTTCTTAAATTCTTAATCTTAAATAAACCTCATAAAAATATAATACTTCGAGCAAGAAACTAATTTTTACCTGCCACAGTTTGGCAAATGTTAATCTTAACAGCTTATATTTCCAAACAATTTGTTCTTTTTTCTCAAAGTTGGGGTATTCAACACCTCACAGGTATCCCGTACAATCCATAAGGACAAGCTATTGTGGAGCGCAGTAATCAAACATTAAAAGTGTTTCTTTTAAAACAGAAAGGGGGAGACAGCTCCTGCATCGACGATTGGCAATAGCTGTATATACCATAAATAATTTGATCTTTACTTCCAATAATATATCCAGAGCTGAAAATTTTTTCTCTGCATTTTCTTATGAAAGAAATTCAGGTACCACCGCTCCTGTACTCCCTGCCACACACAAAAGTTTGTCATGTGGAAAGATGATAATCAAACTTGGCAAGGACCCCACCCAGTGGTCCTGCCAGGCCAAGGTTTTGTTTGTGTCTCCACAGGTAAAGACAGAGTATGGCTCCCTTCCCGCTGAGTTTGAGAAATTGACCATAAAGAGAAGGACAAGGAGAGGACGCAGGAAGCCCTGGCAAGGAGAATCGACAATGTCTCCATAAGATACTGACTCTGCTGCTTCTATTTCAGAATTTAAGTACAGCTATCAGAATAAAGAAATGGGCTTTTTGGGAATAACCACCTTGGATAGAGTATGTCGGCATGGGACACACTTTACCAGAAGTCATCTTATATACAAAAAACAACTCTGGCATTCCAGGCATTTATCATTTTGAAGGACTGTATAGGGACAGCAATCAGGCCAATCATTTGTTTGTGTCTTTCAATTGGACTGGACTAGCTGAGACACCCCCAGCATGCCTCACACAAGACCATCCTGAATGCCTGCCCCTCAGATCTCTGCAGGCGCATTATTATGGTCATCCTGACCTGTCAGACTCTTTCTGGATAGGACCTTATCACATAGACAAAAAGGTAAAATATGAAGGTTATGGGCAACTACAATATTTAGGATGGTTGGGGGAATTGTGTAACAGTATATGGGGACAAGGAAGACCTGTTTGTCCATATGAGATAGAATACGAACAAGGAGACACTATCAATATGTTTCTACCTTTGCTATCATGTAGATCTAAAAGGGCATCATGTATCCATTGGAAAAAACATGACTTGGGTGTCTTGGCATAATGACACAAGATGTATTGTAAAGAAACTGGATTCTTATGAATTTCATGATTGTTTTATAGGATTCAGCTTGCCTTTGTGGGTGACGCCCCCAGAGCTAATTGGTTGCATTCTGCTAATTTCACACAGATTTTGACTGATTATGGAAAGATAGCCCTGGCATTGGATAAAGTAAATATGTCTCATTATGTTAAT
The DNA here is from genome assembly GCF_027887165.1 of Monodelphis domestica. Taxonomy (NCBI): domain Eukaryota; kingdom Metazoa; phylum Chordata; class Mammalia; order Didelphimorphia; family Didelphidae; genus Monodelphis; species Monodelphis domestica. The sequence goes on from NC_077231.1 coordinate 45,811,080, forward strand.
GTTACTAATAATGGGAAAGTCCAAAAACCAGTAAATAGAAGTGTTACATTAGATATTCAAGCTTGCCTAACAGGGGATATGCCTTTATGACTACAGTAAAAAATCATCCTGAAGCCTTGAACATTACTAAAATAACAAACAAAGGAGTTAGATATTAGAAGAACCTGCAGCAATTGTAGGGTCAGTTATTGTGTAGGATCACAAGTGGATGGGCTGGTCTTAATTATCAAGCGACTATGCATGGCCCTTTTTGCCACTGAACATAAAGATTCATGGTATGGTAGTCCAGGGGATCAAATTCTTCATATATTACAACAAAAAAATAAGACCATGACATAACAATGTATTACTTGTATTGCATTAGGCATAGTAGCATTAGTTTCAGCATTGGCTTCTACTTACAGGTTCTGTATCTTTAGTGCAATCAGTATCTAATCTACATACTCTTGAGCATGATGTCAAATATTTGAAGGCATTGGCTGCTAATGTAACCTCAGCAATAGTAGGACAAAAAGAAATTGATATAAGTTTTTATAAAAGTATTATGATGTTGCAGAAAAATATGATTGATCTAACAAATGAAGTAGAATATCTATCATTGAAAACACACATGAAATGTGATTATAGATATACTGCATTTTGCTTGCTACCCATAACAGTAAATAATGACACAGAAACATTTGAAAAAATTAAATTACAATTACAGGGATTATGGGGCTGTGAAAACATCACCACAGATATTAATGATCTCAGTATATTGATTCAAAATATTAATTTGTCCTTACAGGAGAATCACGAACCACAACATATTGAAGATTCTTTATATGATTGGATTAATACAGGAAAAGGGTTGTTTTCCTCCTTATTTCATGATATTACTCTTCTTATAGTTGGTGCACTTGTGATTTTGTTTATCTGTCTATACTTGCCTTGTTTACTAAAAGCTTTAATGACTAGTTTTGCTGTATTGCAAAAAACTATTACTGGGATCCTGTACCAAAGGGAATTGGATGGCATAAACAAAAGGGGGGAATTGTAGTGAACCTTCCATGAATCCATGGGAAAGAGTTCCTCTTCCCAGGTGTTTGTGACATACTATTCCTGCTGAGTTGATGCACCCGCAATCAAAACAGTGGCATATCATTGACTACATCATTGTATGCTGCGAGACATACAGGATGTAAAGATCACCAGAGCCATGAGAGGGGCTGAATGCTGGACAGACCAGCATTAGAGCGACTAGAGTGACTCTTCAAATGCACATTGCGCCTCGCCATCCAAAACGCGCCCACACAGTTCGCACATTTTACAACGTGAGTCGTCTTAGAGATCCATCTCATTTGCAAACATTCCAGTCCTGCCTGGACAACAAGCTATCTGCCAAGAGACCACTCACTGGAAGCTCAACCGAGAAATGGAACCAGTTCAGAGACGCAGTGAAGGAAACATCAAAGGCAGTCCTAGGCCCAAAACAACGCAACCACCAGGACTGGTTCGACGAGAACAACGCTGCTATTGAAAACCTATTGAGCAAGAAGAACAAAGCCTTTATGGAGTGGCAAAATAACCCAAACTCTGCTCCTAAAAAAGACAGATTCAAGTCTCTCCAAGCCACGGCGCAGCGTGAGATCAGGAAGATGCAAGACCGATGGTGGGGAAAAAAAGGCAGAAGAAATCCAGCGGTTTGCTGATATGAAAAACTACAAACAATTTTTCAGTGCCCTCAAGACTGTCTATGGGCCATTAAAACCCACCACCACTCCCTTGCTATCCTCTGACGGTGACACTCTCATAAAAGATAAAAAAGGCATCAGCAACGGGTGGAAAGAACACTTCAGTCAGCTTCTCAACCAACCCTCTTCAGTCAACCAAAGCGCCTTTGACCAGATCCCCCAAAACCACTCCATTGAACAACTTGACGTCCCTCCTTCAATAGAGGAAGTCCAAAAAGCCATTAAACAAATGAGTGCAGGCAAGGCACCTGGTAAAGACGGGATCCCAACCGAGGTGTACAAGACCTTAAATGGAAAGGCGCTCCAGGCATTCCACATAGTGCTGACCAGCATATGGGAAGAGGAACACATGCCCCCAGAACTCAGAGATGCCTCCATTGTAGCCCTATACAAGAACAAAGGCGCACGAGCAGCTTGTGACAACTACAGAGGCATCTCACTACTCTCTACTGCTGGAAAGATCCTATCCCATGTTATACTCAACAGACTCCTGTCATCTGTTTCAGAGCAGAACCTGCCTGAATCACAATGTGGCTTCCGACCAGATCGCAGCACCATCGACATGGTCTTCATGATGAGGCAAATGCAGGAAAAATGCCTTGAGCAGAACCTGAGTCTCTACATTGTCTTCATAGACCTGAAAAAGGCGTTCGACACAGTGAACAGGGACGCATTGTGGGTGATCCTCAGCAAGCTCGGTTGCCCAGCAAAATTCGTCAAACTGATTCAGCTCTTTCATGTCGACATGACAGGGGAAGTCCTATCTGGTGGAGAGACTTCTGATCGCTTCAGCATCTCCAATGGCGTGAAACAAGGCTGTGTCCTCGCTCCGGTACTATTCAACCTATACTTCACCCAAGTATTATGACTTGCTGTGATGGATCTAGACCTGGGCGTCTACATCAAATACCGACTGGATGGCTCACTATTTGACCTTTGCCGCCTGACTGGAAAAACAAAGACAACAGAGAGACTCATCCTGGAAGCTCTCTTTGCAGATGACTGTGCTCTCATGGCCCACCAAGAAAATCATCTCCCAACCATTGTGGACAGGTTCTCCACCGCAACAAAACTGTTTGGCCTGACTATCAGCCTCAGCAAAACAGAGGTGTTGTTCCAACCTGCACCAGGGAGGCCAATGAACCAGCTGTGCATTACAATCAATGGCACGCAGCTTTCTAACGTCAACACTTTCAAGTACCTGGGCAGCATCATCGCCAAGACAGGTCCCTAGACCACAAGATCAATGCCAGGATCCAAAAGGCCAGCCAGGCCCTCGGGTGGCTGCGCTCCAAAGTCCTCCAACATAGAGGTGTAAGCACTGCGACGAAGTTCAAAGTGTACAACGCAGAGGTCCTCAGCTCGCTCCTGTATGGTGGTGAGACATGGACACTGTACCGAAAGCATATGAAACAGCTGGAGCAATTCCACCAACGCTCCCTCCGGTCAATCATGAGGATCTGATGGCAGGACCGAATCACCAACCAGGAAGTCCTCGACAGAGCCAACTCCACCAGCATCGAAGTCCTGGTCCTCAAACGCAGCTACGATGGTCTGGACACGTCATCCGCATGGACCCACAGCTAATACCAAGACAGGTATTCTATGGTGAACTGTAAGCTGGACTCAGGAAACAAGGCCAGCCAAAGAAAAGATTCAAGGATCAACTAAAGGCCAACTTGAAGTGGGCTGGCATGACACCAAAGCAACTAGAACTCGCTGCCTCTGACAGAAGCAGCTGGCGAGCCCACATTAACCATGCTGCCACCACCTTTGAAGATGAGTGACGTCAACATCTTGCCGCTGGGCATGAACGCCGACACCAGGCCACAACCGCACCTCCCGTAACAACTGGCGTCCCAGGCCCCATGTGCCACAAACTGTGCACCTCAGCCTTTGGACTCCAAAGCCACATGAGGGTACACCGTAGATGAAACTGCACAAAGACAATCATTCTCGATCACCGAGAGACTACCACTAGATTCCTGCTGAGTACATGAAAACATAGAATTCTCAAAATAAGGCTGCATAAACAATTCCAAGAATTCTTGAGAACTCGTTGACTCCCCAGTTCACATTCTGGGGAGGACTGGGGAAGATAGGTTGTTTCTCTCAAGGAGAGCTTTAAAACCTGTGTAGCTGCACACAATAGATGTTCATTATCCCTGCTTTGATAATGTTTCAGTCTTTCATTGTTGCGACTCCGTAGCCATCCCCTGACACATAGGAATGCTTTCTCTCTCTTTTCTCATTTCCAGCAATATAGGTTCAATCAGCAAAGTGCTTACCATGTGCTAGGCACCATACTCTAGACACTGCGAAGTAGTCCCTCTCCTCAAGGAGTTTACATTTGATTGGGGCACTACTCTAAGTTTTGAAATGATAGTGTTGCTGTTTTCAAATAAAATTCTATCTGTGCCTTTGTTTCAAGTATGTGTAACTAGAATTTTGCTCCCCAGAACTCTCTTTCCCAGCTTCTCATGTTCCTTTTTACCTTACATGCTAATGTACGGAGGTTATATTTTTGTGTAGCTCCTCCCTCTCATTCTCTACTCCCAGAAATGTGGCTGGTGGAGGATGGGTGAGCGTTGGGTAGTAGAATTTTACTCAGGTGTTTTTTACTTAGGCTTTTACTTTTTTCTTTTATTTCTTCTACTTCAAGGGATTATTAATAAATCTTATAAAACATTATACTTGGAGTTTGGGGATGTTAATTTAAATCTTACAAGTATGATGTAATAACACTTGAAATACACTAAAGTGAAACTCCCTACTTGATTATAGGCTTATAGAGCTAGAGCAAGAAAAATAAATGGAGGTCATTTGGGCTGACTCCCTCATTTTTACAGGTGAGGACAGTGAAGAACAGAGAAGTGAAATAATAGCCTAGATCACATGAAGAAGAAATTGTAGAGTGAAGATTCATACCTTGGTACAAAAAGTCAAAGTTTGTTCTATTATAGCAGATTTCTGTTTTGCCAAAAATAATGCCATTCTCATTAATGCTGGCAAATTTTAATTTGTTTGATTTCGTAGTGGCAGTACAAAGCAGGTGCAAAAGGTGGGCCACAGAAATTTTCTTCTCAAGGAAAAACTTTGAGAATGATGGACAAAACGTCACGGAATATATCAGGCATATATGGATGTTACTTTATAGATGAAAAATACTTACTTCCATTGATTAACAAAAGATATTTCTCGTCTATGGAGCCCTGTGCCACTGGTCCCATACCATTTAAAAAAATTCTTAGCTTCCATTTTAGAATCAACACTATATATTAGTTCCAAGACAGAAGAGTAGTAAGAGCTACATAATGGGAGTTAAGTGATTTTCCCAAAGTCACATAGTGAGGAAGTGATTGAGGTCAAATTTGAATTCAGGACCTCCCCCCATCTCCAGGTTGGCTTTCAATCCACTGAGCCAACCAGCTGACCCTATCATTTTTTTTGTCCTTCCCAGAATTTAGAATATATCAATACTGTCTTGTCCTTTTCTTCTTTCAGTTCAATTTGACAAGTGTTCATTAAATAACCTCTTTGTACCACATTCTGTGCTAGCCTCTGCAGATAGAATAACCACATGCCTGGATCTCCCCTTAGGGAGCTTACCTGTCCTTAGGCTCAGGTGAATAGAACCTCCTTTCCCAAGGGCTTCTTTCAGGCTGACATTCATGTCTCAGGTCTCAACTCTACCCTGTGGGGAGAGGTTTCTTCAAACTATAGGAAGGATGCGTGCCTGCCTCAGAGGGTCATTATTCTCATTTTACTCATGAAGCCTCCTTTGTAAAGAACACTGTAGAGGCAGCAAGGTAGCACAGTGGCTAGAGCACCATACCTAGAGTTGGGAGGACTTGGGTGCAAATTTGACCTCCTAGCTATGTGACCAAGGGGAGAGGGATTGTATGTGGGATTGATGATGGAGTAAGAAATACTTGGAGTTTGCCAATCATCCTCCAGACAAAATGCCCAAAATAAATACCCGAGTGATGAAACCAACAGAAGAGGAGGTAGAGCAAATAGGACCCAACTTCTGGGGTCAGAGGAGAGAACACAGTCTAGTGTGGGGCAGGACTCAGGAGCAATATAGCAAGAGAAGCATGGGAATGAGCACAGCCAGGCTCAGTTCAGTCCCAGCAAGGGAAGAGTGGACACCAATGTGATATAGTAAAGGCAGCTGGGGGGGAAATGAGGCCAAGCACAGTCCAACCAAGCTCAAACCAGTGTGGGCAGCAATGGGAGGACCTCAGTCTAACAAGGTCCGGCCTTGAGGACAGATCCGGGGCAAGTAGCATTTAGTCTGAAGAGCTGCAAACCTCCCCACAGCAGCCAACCAGGAGTATACAGTCTGGGACCTGAGACAGATGAGCCAACCCCAGGCACTGCAATAGATCATGGTATGAACTGAGGTCAATATTCCCTCCATGCCAGGAATGGAGCTAAGCTTCAACATATAGGCAAAGACAGGAAAAAATCTCCCCAAAATGAACAAAAGAAAGTAAAAAGTCGGACACCGGAAAACTATTTCAGCAACAGGGATGAACAAAATGCAAACCTGGAAAGAGATAGCAATTCAAAAATGAAAATTTGTGAAGCCTCAAAGGAAAATGTGAAAAGATGTCAGATCCAAAATGACCTCTTGGAAGGGTTTCAAAAGAGGATGAAAAAAACAAATAATAAGAGATTTAGAAGAAAATCTAGAAAAGAAAAATGTCAGGGAAAAAATCAACAGCTTAGAAGAAAAGCTTACTAAAGAAAATAGCTGCATAAAAAGTAAAATACAAAAACCTCAAATATGAAAATAACTCCCTAGGAAAGAAAGTACAAAGCCTCAAAGAAGGAAATGGCTGTCTAAAAATTAGATTGGACAAATGGTGACTAATGCCTCCATAAGACATTAGGAAATAATAAAAACAAATTCAAAAGAACAAAAATAAAAGAATATCTGTGTGACCCTGGGAAAGTCACTCAACCCCAACTGCCTAGCCCTCACTGCTTTTATGTCTTAGAAGTGATACTAAGATAGAAGATAAAGTTTTGTTTTGTTTTGTTTTAAGATCACTCTTGGTTTGTTTTTTTATCTGAGTATAAGTCCAGATTCATTTGATCTATTCTATGCCTTGGAGAGCTATAAATATATTTCAATAGACATCTTTATTAAGCTATAGCCCCAACTGGGAAAAATTCCAGTGATTGCCCAAACTCTTTTTTTCTCTGTCCTTTCCTTTTCCTCCTCCTCCTCCTTCTCTCTGTCTTTCTTCTGTCTGTCTGTGTCTCTGACTCTGTCTCTCTCTGTCTCTGTCTCTGTCTCTTTCTCTCTCTCCCACTCTCTTCTCTCTGTCTCTCTCTCCCCTCCTCAAGAGTCTAATGTGCCTGTATCCACTGTCTCCCCTAATCCACTCTCCCTTTTATCATTCTCTCCCTCTCTTCTATTCCCCTCCTATTTCCTTTTTGGGTAAGTTCCATTCCTATGCACAACTGAGCGTGTGTGTGTGTGTGTGTGTGTGTGTGTGTGTGTGTCTGTATCTATGTGCATATATATTCTTTTTCCTTTGAACAAATTCCTATGAGAGTGAGATTCAAGCATTGCCTGTCACTCCCTCCATTTTTCCTTCCATTGTAAAAACTCTTCCTTTTGTAAGAGAGGAAACTTAGACTTAATCTACCAGAGGAAGAAAACAAGCAGATCCATCATGCTGGAAGACCATCTTGAGCCGGGGAAGGACAGAGAATTCCAGAGAAGGAGCAGAGAAACTGAGAAGATCCAAACAGATGAACTCACTTCTCTTTGGGAAGCCCACCAGAAAGGTTCATCTGAGCAAACCTCTGAGCATGGAGCATCCTCCTGTGAAGCCAGACCCCAGTATCCAGTGAAGAAAAACCAGAGTGAATAGGACTTTGCCAGAAAGCTATTCACCACGAGAAAACTTCCTCTAAATCCCTCTAAAAATCCTTGAACTTGATAACAGCTAGGACAGCTAGGAGTCAGGACAACTCACAATTGATGCCAGTGGGTCAGGCAGGCAAATCCTGACCCTGTGGGATTTGGGGAGAAGGGGTTCAATTGTTATTGTCAGGGACTTTCTGTTTCCTACATTTCCAATTACCTTATTCCACAATTCATTTCCCCTACCTTTCATGTGGTCCTTTAGAATAAATAGCCATTTACTAAATCCAGTGCCTGCTTCATAGTGTTCAAGAAAGAAGATTTGAAGTTGGGGGGTGGAGTGGGAGAAAAGTTACATTTTCTCCTCAGAGAGACAGAAGCTATCTGTCCTATATTTTGTTTCAACCAAGTCTCTGAGGGAAGGCAACCAGAGTGGGGTTTACCAGGGAAGGGAAAGAGGCAAACCAGTCTATCCCTCTCTTCATCCCTCAGCTACATTCCATTTCTACCACACTCTGGTCCTGAAATTAGTGGTGGGAGACTCCATTTCTCTCCCTCCATTACACTTTTGAGCCTCTTCTATCTGAGAAATTTTTTCTCATTCTATCACTTCTTTCTTGTGCATCCCTCTTCCACTTCTCCTTCATTTTTTTGGAGATCACTTTAATTGGCTAACACCCATGCCCTTCAACTATGTAAACTAATTTTAACTGCCCTAATAATGACAAAGATCCTAGATGTTACATGAATCACCTCCTCATATGTAAAGTATTACTCATAAGTAAAGAGATTAACTTTTTCAAGTCCCTTATGATTATTTTTCATGTTTACTTTTTCATGCTCCTCTTGAGTTTAGTGTTTGAATGTCAAAATTTCTATTCAGCTCTGATTTTTTTTGTCAAGAAAACTTTCATTAAAGTTCATTTCTATTTAATAAAATAGCCACCACCACCACCCACCCCCTGAAGGATTCCCTCAGTTTTTCTGGATAGGTTATTCTTGGTTATTTTGCCACTGGACTTAGATCTGACTCTGAAAGAGAGTAAGGCTGAAGCCTTTGTAGAACTCTGCCTCTCAAATCCAATTCAATCACAAAACAAGATACTCCCCTATGATGCCATTGGTCCTTGAAACAAAGAATAAACAATAATTTTTGGTTGTTATCCTAGCTCTTTTGCCTTCTGAACATCATATTTCAAGCCCTTTGATTCTTTCATTTAAAAGCTGTTAAATATTGTATGATCCTGACTATGGCTCCATGATATTTGTATTATTTCTTTCTGGCTACTTGAAGTATTTTATCTTTTACTAGGAGTTCTGGAATTTGGTCATAATGTTCCTGGGAGTTTTCATTTAGGATCTTCTTTCAGAAAGCATCATTTTTATTTTACTACCTGGAAGTAAGATATTAGGGCAATTTTCCTTGATAATTTCTTGAATTATGATATTTAGGCTCTTTCTTTGATTGTGACTTTCAAGTGGTCCAATCATTCTGTGAAGATTGGATTTAGCTATTTCCTGATTTTAACAATGAAGATACTTAGTTTAACAAAATCAGGAATGTCTTGGGAACTCTAAATTACTCCACCCTACTTAGACCTTACTTTAGGGGAAGATAAAGGTGTAATCTCCTGCTTGAACAATGAAGGTACTTAACTCATACCTTATAGTGAAACTAGAACTTTAAGCTAAGTCTATTTTAAGATCTTAATTCGAAAAGATGTTAAGTAGCTATAAAGGTTAAATTAATCACAAAAAGGTCAAGTAACTAACAAAAGGTGAACTTAACAAAAAAGTGTTAAGTAACTCTAAAGATATAATCTAATCAAAGGAGATGAGAACTAAAGAATCGACATTTAGAGGAGGGGTCACAAGGGTGAAAGGTCTATATATTGGCTCATTTCCTCTCTCCAGTGGCTGTGGTGGTGGAGAATTGGCTGATACCAGTGTGCTGGGCCTTTCGGCATCATCGCATGACTACAAGCTATTGTCCAGTTCAGTGGTGAGTTTATGGCTGAGTTTTCCTCCTTTACTTTGCCAACTTTATCCTCTTTGAAACCGTTAATCTTCTTCAGAGATCTAGAGGTGGGGATTTTAAAATTCCCCCTGGCACAGGCCAGGCAGGAGCAATCCTATATCCTCTTCCATCCTTCTCCTTAAAATTCCTTCCCTCTATATTAATTAAAATCACCATAAATTTCCAGCTGACTTGGGTATTTTATTTGGGATATCCCATGGTGACCAAAAATTAATTTAGATTTTATATCACAACCCTAAAAGTATCTTTAACAATTCTTAAAATATCTCTTCTCTAGTTTCTAGGTCACTTGTTTTTTCAATGGTATGGTTCAATTTTCTTAATTTTTAAAAATTCTTTTGATTTTGCTTTATTATTTCTTTTTTTTTTAAACCCTTACCTTCTGTCTTGGAGTCAACACTGTGTATTGGCTCCAAGGCAGAAGAGTGGTAAGGGCTAGGCAATGGGGGTCAAGTGACTTGCCCAGTGTCACACAGCTGGGAAGTGTCTGAGGCCAGATTTGAACCTAGGACCTCCCGTCTCTAGGCCTGGCTCTCAATCCACTGAGCTACCCAGCTGCCCCCTGCTTTATTATTTCTTGTGGTCTCATGGAACCATTAGATTTGACTTACCTAATTCTAATTTTTAAGAAAAAATTTTCTTCAGTGATCTCTTGTATTTCCTTTTCCATTTGGCTACTTCTATTTTTTTAAGTTTTTCTTTTCAGAAGATTTTGTGCCTCTCTATTTCTTCTATCATTTGGCTAATTTCATATTTAAGATGTTTTCTTCAGTATTTTTTCAGGCCTCTTTTACCAAGCTGTTAATTCTCTTTTCTTAATTTTCTTGCATCACTTTTATTTCTTATCTCAATTTTTTCTTTACCACTCATCTCTTTCTTTAACTCTTCTGGAGATTCTTGCTGGGTTTGAGTTCAATTAGCATTTTCCTTGTGGCTTTGTTTGTAGATGTTTTTGAATTTATTTTCTGCTTTCATGTCTTGCCTTAGTGGCCTATTGTGATCAAATTCTTCTTGCTGTTTGCTCTTTTTTCCAGCCTATTTTTTAACTTTGAATTTTGTTTTAAAGTTGGGAAAACCCACTTAGGGACGGAGAAGCCCTATCCTAAGATTCAGATTTTTTAAGCTGCTGTTCTCAGAACTAGTTCTGGGCATTTGAAAGTTTCTGGTACTTTCAATATGGGGTGATTCTGGGAGAGGTGTGGTCATTTCTCTCCTAGTCTGTACTCTGATCTTTACCCAGGAAGGGCCCCTGGCTCCTTATAGCCACAAGTACTAGCTTTCCTCTTTGCTTTGGTACCATGACCAGGGTCCCTTTCTCTCTTGCAGCAGCAAGTTCTAACATTTCTTTTAACCCTGTGATCCAGAACTATGATGCAAAACTGTTTTGGGGCAATAGAGTTGCCTTTTGTAAGAGAGGACTTTATCCAATTTGTGCAAGGAAAAATCTCTGACAGAAATCAGCTGGAGAGAGAGCGAGCTGGGGAGGTACAAGAAGAAAAAACTCAAGATTCCAGTCAGAGAATGAGAGAGAAGCTTGGAGGACTCCAACTGGTAATCACTCCTTCACTTCTTCTAGCTAGGAGCCAGGGAGAAGCAGCAGCTCTCTCTCAGACTAGAAAGAAGCTTGGATCTCTCTGGAGATCAGTGGTAAGGGCTAGACAATGTGAATCAAGTGACTTGCCCAGGGTCACACAGCTGGGAAGTGTCTGAGGTCAGATTTGAACCTAGGACCTCCTGTCTCTAGGCCTGACTGTAAAAATGGAGATTTGAACCCCAGACTTCAATCCCCAGAAGTCTTTGTGAGTTCCCAAATTGCCCTCTAATCTCCCTGAATCTCACCTGAGTGTGAGATCACAAATTATTATTTAAAGGGACTCCACCTACTGCTTGGGCTCTCAGCACACGAAGCTCGACCAGGCAGGATGTAGAGTGAGTGGTTGTGAATGGGCTCTCTGGGCCTAGACACATGCTTTCTTACTTTGTATTTTCTTTAATTCTTAATCTTTAATAAACCTCTAAAATATATTTTAGCAGAGAAATTAATTTTAACTCTTACAGTTTTTGGTGACCTAATGGGACAAAAGAACTTCTCAAATTAAAAAAAAAAGATAGCCTAGAAATAATTCTTTCTAAGCCACGTTTCTCCAAGATGCTTTTAAAAAGAAAACTGTCTTGATCAGCTCTGACCTACAGCCATCCACTTTGGACTTTCTTGATTCAATATCGCTCACCTGCCCGCCCTTCCCACCCAGCTCTGCTCAGCTCCTGTTCTCTGCCTCTGGGCCTGTTTGATCCAGATCTTGATCACCTGGTGACCCACCCACCTGCCCAGAAAACTCTAACCTCAGAGCAGACCTCTCATCTCCCCAGGCCCAGGACTCATTTCTATCAGCTGGTAAAAACGGGGGTAATTTTCCCTTAGACTATGGTTAGCCTCCACATTGACTGGGGGCAGGGGATCACAGGAAGGGAGAAAGAAAGAAAAGAAGGTAGAGGCTTTTCCAAACATGAATTTAAAAGCATGGCTACTTTAAGGGCATATCTTTTTTTTTGAGTGCACTGATTCTGTTACTTCAGAGGAAAAATTCAGCTCCCTGCAACTATTTAGCCAACTTTGGAGGGGCAACTGGGTGGCTCAGTGGATTGAGAGCCAAGCCTAGAGACAGGAGTTGAAATCTGGCCTCAGATATGGTGCTGGACTGGTCCCTTAACCCTCAGTGCCTATCACTTACCAATATCCTGCCTTCTGACTATAGATATCTAAATGGATAAAAAACCCAAGGAACTTCAAAGAGACTGGAGCTTATATTTTTAAGGCATTTCAGACTCCAATGTTTTATAAGAATCTCTGTATTCTATTGCATTTTGCTGATTGTTTTGTTTAAGGTTTAACTGTGTGATTTTAAGTTCATATATTACTCCATTCCATACTATTCTGTTACACTGAATCGTTTTAATGTACTGGGTTTTAACTACTGTTATATTCTGTTGCTTTCCCCCTATAACCATACTGAACAAACATTGAGTAGGCCCATATAAAAATAGCTTTTTTTATTTTTGACTTTGTAAATTGTCATATAGATGAAGATGGATGGACTTCATCAAAAGCTATATACAACTTTAATAAGCCAAGAATTTAATTGTAATTTTAAGGGTTCTTTAGACATGATTTTTAGAATTTTTTCTTAACAATCTCTGGTCATTTTTGCCTGTCCCTAACACGAAGTAAGGCCCATTCTAGCAGCTAAAGTGAAATACAATTTAACCCCCAACTCCCACATTTCTAAAAATGGAAATGGAAATTGGGCAGTTAATCCCAGGACATTTGTACCCCCAGAAGCCTCCAAAAAATGGAGCATCTCTCATTTATACTCTTCAGCTCATTTTACTTCCACCAGAATGATAACTAGATTTCTTGATAATGTTCTAAACCCGAAATAAGTTTTACTTTGTTTAAAATATGTTTACCAAGGTTGAAAGATTTGCTACGTTTGTAAAAACTTGTGACAAATATCCCTCAGTTCATAGGTTTTTAAAAAATGCCATACAGCAACTTATGTGAAATATGATAGTGGGTTTGTTTGTTATTATAATTAACTGGGCTGTTGAGAATTTGGGGAATATTGATATCTACATATTTATACTACTGTTCTTTATAAAAAAAACTGTTACCTTGTGAAATTGAGAGTGGATCATGGCCAGATATGAAGTGGAAATGGATCTCATTTTTGGTGAGAAAGCCTTGTATTCTATATTTCCTTAGCTGACACAGTGTGTCAATGATTATAAGTTACTTTTTTATTTTTTAAAACTCTTTTATTATATTTTCTTGCATATGCAATATACTATTTCAGTTTTTTTATTTTTTCCTCTCTTTTTTATATTTCAAGTACATGTCACCACTATTAAGAATTTTCTTTAACTTTTTGATTTTGCAGTAATATAATTTTAAAATACATTTGTCAATGCATGCCCCCAAAGCTTGAGACTATAAAAATGATGCCACTAATCGTTTAAAAAAATTATGGGACTTTGCTTAATGATTCTGTCTGATTCCAGGACAAGATATACACGAAAGAGCCATTTCACAGGGTCAATGAAGCACAAAGCTAAACCTGATTAAAGAACACAGGATATATTAATGTGGACTCAAGATTGTTATGTTTAACATATGTTATGACATAGGCCTTCCTTGTATCCACACTCACTCTTTGTAAAAATACTTACAGATGAGTATCCCAAACTTGGCTCCAAACCTGGCTCCTATAATCTAGTCCCTTTTCTGTCTTTTCATACTGTGGCAACTTTCTGTAGTCCTGGCTACTGCCTGGGTAAATGTATCATTGCTTAGATCATTTTAATTGGGCCCTGATTCAAGGACCTGTTATAGATTTCTTTACTTGGAATTTTTACACATAAGACTTTGATAGTCTATATTTTCATCCAGAAATTATCTTTTTTTAATTTGGATTTTTCTGATGTCTTTAAATTTTCTCTTACCAATTAATTCATATACCTCATAACTCAACCATGCATCCCTAAGTGATCCTGTGTTTTTCAATCACCCTCTTCATGGGTAAATGTAAAAAAAATTATTATCTTAAATTGCAAAGTTAAAATTCCTTTTAAGAAGAATTTTAGGTTAAGAAACATGATACCTCTCTGAATCCAGAAACTGAACTGTTTGGAGAAGACACCACCAAGATGCCTCCAAACCATAAGCTGTATGAGAAGATCAAGAATGAACTTTGGAAAATAATAATAAGAAACAGATTCCAGTAGCAGAAAAAAAAAAGATTTGGATGGCCTAGCAGACTGATTGATGAAGGTACAAAGTTCACTATGTCATTTTTAACCTTAATTGCACAGAAAATATGCTTAAGGAATCTAAAATTCACAAATATCTATAGTCATGATTAAGTCTACACACAAAAAAGGTGACAAAAAGCTCACGATTAAACTTAAATGTATTTTTAAAAAAAAGAATGAACTTTGGTTGTGGTGGATTGATTTATTTGTATCTATACTTTCATGCCAAAGAGGACTGCCCACTAACTGGCTTTTTGTCAATGCGTCTAGCAATTATTGGCTTTATCCTTTTTTCCTCTTATCCTCAAATTATTGTAATCTTTAAGTTGATTATGTTTTCATGATCCTTTTGAGGAAGGTCTGTCCCAACAAGGATCATATGGGAAAATGTAAAAATGGAGATTTGAACCTCGGACTTCAATCCCCAGAAGTCTTTGCGAGTTCCCAAATTGCCCTCTAATCTCCTTGAATCTCACCTGAGTGCGAGATCACAAATTATTATTTAAAGGGACTCTGTCTACTGCTTGGGCTCTCGGCACACGCAGCTCGACCAGGCAGGATGTAGAGTGAGTGGCTGTGAATGGATTCTCTGGGCCTAGACACATGCTTTCTTACTTTGTATTTTCTTTAATTCTTAATCTTTAATAAACCACTAAAAATATAATATTTTAGCAGAGAAACTAATTTTAACTGTTACAACTATCAATCCACTGAGCTACCCAGCTGCCCCCCAGCCTATACTTTCAACAGGGGAACAAAGCATATTTCTACTCTTTGCCCCTTTTTGACCAGTGAGTGAGGGGTATGAATGAAAGCACACCAAGTATTGGGAAGAGTGGTCAGGGAAGTTGCACATCAGGAAGGGGCAAGGTCTCAGTGAGTACAAAAAGAGAAAAAAAAAGACGAGAAAGGAAAAATTTTGAGAAGAAAGTTCCAGGGAGCATGGTAGAATGAGTGGGCAGCTCTAGAGTCTCATATTGGGGAAAAACAGGGGATGTGTAATATAAGGGCAATATGAGGGCAAGGAAGAAAATGGAGTCTTCCCTCCCTGCTGGGTCAGGACCAGAGTGAGGTAAAGATGGAGTTGAAGAGGGGGAGAGAGAGAGAGAGAGAGAGAGAGAGAGAGAGAGAGAGAGAGAGAGAGAGAGAGAGAGAGAGAGAGAGAGAGAGAGAGAGAGAGAGAGAGAGAAAGAGAATGTATTGTCTTCCCTCTTAGCTCTCCCTGACAACCCCACTCTGATTGCCTTTTCTAGACCTTAACTTCTTTTCCCTCAGAGATCTTGACTAAACAAGCTTGATACAGTTAGTTTCCCTCTCCCTGGGGAGAGAGATGTCACTTCCCTCACCGCAACTTCTCTGGATGTAATGGAGTCAGTCACTTGTTCTTATTAAACTGTTTTATTCTAAGCGAACAAGATGAGGGATCGGGCAGATGAGTTTAGGAATGGGACAGAAGGGAAGAGGGTGCAGTGGGTCCCTGGACTAACTGAACCCCCTTTTCCGAAAAGTCTGGCAGGTCAGGCTTTGTTGGCCTGACCCCCTAGGATAAGTTAGAGAAGGAGTCCCCACTCTAACTGCGTTTGCAGCTGCAAACAAGACCAGGACTTTAGGGGATCTTGAGGAAATCTTTCTTCTGGTAAACAGTTTCAATTGAAGTTCTATTCCCTTGGTTGTCTTCTTGGGGTGTTGGGGCAAGCTCTCACAGGAGGAGTTGGTCCTGGTTCAGAGATCCGTCCAGTCCACCTTTCTTATGGCTTCTCTGAGAGAAGAATCTTTTTAACTGTCCAGACCAATTTACTTTCTCCCCTTTTCCCAGAATTCTCTCTCCTTCCTGCCCTTCCTCCATTCCTGCAGAATTCTCCAGCTTGCCAGATCTGCTTCTCTCTGTTCTGCTGTCAGATTAAGTCCAGTTCCTCTCTTATAGATGTTAGGTTGAAGAGACTAAAAATGAGGGATCAGGCATTGGGGGGTCAATGGAAGTTGGGGTTCAGAATCACTGAGATGGGGTATGATTATGCTAATCAACAAGGAATGAGTTAAGGTAGATTTTCATTGTACATAGAGATTTAGCCTGGGAGTAAAGTAATCCCAGGAAGTCAGTCTGAAATGTATAACTGGAAAGGATGAGGAGGGGTGCCCTGCTAAGGGCAAATTCACTGCTGAGGAATTTATGGGGCTGAAGAGAGTACCTCTTGCTAAAATACATAGACAAGAAAAAAAATCAATATTCGACATAGATGTACACAATGGTATATGGCATCCAGATTATTTTTTCCAAATAATATTTTTATTTTTCCATATTATTCATTTTCATAAGTGAATAATCTTATAAAAACCAAACCCCAAATAACATACCCAAATAAATAAGTGATAAATCATATGTTTTCATCTAGCATGCAGTTTCTTAAAGGAAATGTTAAATGAGTTACAGGAAGAAATAGAGAGTAAAACTATGCTAATAGGAGAGGGGGAGAAGAATTGGAAAAAGAATTAACAGCTTGGCACAGGAAATACAAAATGTTGCTCAAGCAACACTGAAGATTTGAATGGAACAAATAGAAGGGGCAGTTGGGTAATGTAATAAAGTGATACTTGAGGGTATGTTTTGATTGATTCTAGATAACTAATAGATCAAGCTTTTCCTATCCTCCTCCCTTTTCCTCCCACTTCAGAAACCTTTCAGCTGCCCCCCCCCCTTTTCCAGTTTCACTCAGTGTGAACTACTATGCTTTAGAGAAAATACTCTTTTCTCTTCTTTAACTCAAGTAAGGGTTTATTTGGGGAAGACAGGTAAGGATGGAGGATAAGGTAAGAGGGATATGTTTCTCTATTCTCTACAAGGAGCCTTGGTTTGGAGGATATTGGGGAAATGGCAATCAGTCCCTAGCAGGAACAGTCAGAGTTAGGAGGACAATTCTCTGTCTTCTTTCTTCTTCTTTCAAACTCAAGTCTCAGAGATATCAATTAGCTCTTCAGGCTCAGCCACCACACAGCAGCCATACCAAAAGCCTCTCTTCTTCTCCTCCACTCTGTCAGAAGCCAAAAGCTTAGTCCACAAGCTTCCCAGCCCAGTTCAGAATGGCTTGGCTCCAACTGTTTTTCCTTCCTTTTGGATTGAAAGATGATGTCCTTTGTATGCATGTATAGCCTCTCTTTTACAATAACTCAGTGGAAATAGATCCAAACTAAGAGTCAAGAGGTTCTGAGTTAAAATTGGACCTTCGACACTTCCAAGCTGTGTGATGCTGGGCAAGTCACTCAACCCCAGTTGCTTAGCCCTCACCGCTTTTCTGCCTTGGAATTGATATTTATATTTTATTTTATTTTAATTGAATTGATATTTTTATCAATTCCAAGACAGAATGTAAAGGCTTAAAAAATTTAGATTGAATCAAAAAAATGTAAGTTTTGGACTATCTGAACACCATGACAAAAAAAAAAAAGTCTAGACATTGCAGTGAACCATTCATGACCTCATGGAATAGAGTTCCTCTTCCCAGGTGTTTGTGGCATACCATTCCTGCTGAGTACGCCAAGACATAGAAATCTTAGTTCAAGGCTGCATAAACAGTTCCAAGAAATCCTGGGAATGGGTTAACTCCTCTGTTCACATTCTGGGGAGGATTGGGGAGGATAGATTGTGTCTCTCGAGAAGAGCTTTAAATCTGGTGTGCTGCTTTCAATAAACGTTCATTATCCTTTCTTTGATAATGTTCCAGTCTTGCTTTCTTATGACTCTGTAGCTTTCCTTGGACAGCTATAAGCTGCCCCCCGACAGTTCTAAACTGTCCCATATTGCGACTCCGTAGATGTCCCCGACAAGTGGCGCCCGAACAGGGACACCCTTTCCCCCCGGTTCTTTTATTGGAACCCTCCCTTCGGTTCTCTTTGGAGAATCCCCGGCTTGTCTGGTTCTTTTGAGAACCCCCAATGCTGTGTGCTCGTCATGCAGAGTCCTGATGCTATGGAGATCCCCTCGGTGGTGAGTATATGAGATACTCTAAGGGTGAGAGGGAAAATCTATTCTTTCAATTTGAATTATAGTTGCAGTAGATATTGGTTTTTTGCTAGTATTAATATTTTTTGTCGTTGTTATTTTTCCCCTGACAATTGCATTTGTTTGGTATAAATAAGATGGGTAATATCCCAGTATTCATTGCAGATGAAGATCACATTGCAGGAACACTACTCAGAACAGTCCTAGGGTTAAGTAAAAAGGAGGAAGTTGAAAGATTTTGTCCGATATGTCCAGAGATTAGCTCCGTGGTTCCCAGACCAAAATAGGGTTACTATAGAGGATTGGGAACGGATTGGATCCAAATTTAAGGACAATGAAGAACCACAGCCTGAATTTGCTCTAATTTACAATATTGTTAAGTTATGTTTGGAGGATAAAGGGGCAGAAAAGAAAATTACATCATTACTTAGTGAGAAAGAGGATTCTGAGGAAGAAAAGGAAATTAAAAATACTGAATCCAAGTTAGATCCATCATCAACTCAGCCAAAATCTCCATCTACTGGATTGGAGCAGAAAGGTCTTTCATATAATACTTTAATTTCTCCATCAGCACCAGCTCCTGGTTTTGCTCTGTATAGTATGAATCAATTAAAGGTACAATTACAACTATTTGAGTCTGGAACTGGGAAAATAGGGATGTATCCGGTTTTAGAAGATCCCCTTACAGGGAACCGATCCTTTGGTAAAATTCCTTTAAAATTACTAAAAGACCTTAAGGAAGCTTGTGTTAAATATGGAATGCAAGCTCTGTATACTATGTCTTTATTGGAAATGATAGCCACTGATAATCTGACCCCATATGATTGGAAACAGATTGCGAGTCTTACTTTAAGTCCTGGCCAGGCAGTGCAATGGAGAGCTTTGTGGAAGGATATGTTAGAACAAGAACACATTATTATGATGACTACTTGACCTCATGGAGCAGCCCCAACATTAGATCAATTTTTAGGTGAAGGTCCCAATGCATTGCCCCAAATTCAAGTGGGTTATATTCCACAAGTGTATGCCTTGATAGCATAAATGGCTATGAAGGCTCGGAAACAAGTAGAAGGTGGACAGTCTTTAATTTTACTAAAATTATACAAAAACCCAATCAATCCTTTGCAGATTTTGTAGCTGAAGTCCAAGGGGCTATTGATAGGACTGTGGGATACAATCCAGGCTTAGAAGATATGCTTAAACAGATAGTAGTAAAACAAAATGCTTCACAAGACTATAAAAATGCTCTAATGTCTCTACCACCCAGAGCTAATTTACAAGATATGATAGTAAAGGCATCACAAGTAGGGACACTTACAGGTCAAGCTGAAATACAGGCAGCTGCCTTGGGTAAAGTCTTAATGGCCGCTATTACCCAAGGTGGAGGAGGAAAGAATTGCTTCAGATGCGGGAAGCCAGGCCATTTTAAGAGAGACTGTAGACAAAAGGGGTTTTCAGGAAAACCCTCAACCAGATGTTCGAAATGTGGTAAAGGGTTTCATTGGGCTAGAGAATGCCATGCGGGAAACGCATGGAGGGGCCCATGGCCAGGGGCCCCAAACAAATCAATACCAGCCCCCGCAGATTTCCCAGTTCAGGACCCAGTAGAGATACTCAAAGGAGAGTGGACGAAATATTAAAACCCTTTTCGGGCTCCCAACGACAAGTGGTAAAACTGTCAGTCCCTGATATAATACTTCTTCCCAAAGAACAATTGAATATCATACTATACGGGGATCATCCTTGCTCTGGCAGAATAACTTCTTTGATCCATAGAGTCAGAATCATGCCTAATCAGATAGAGACCAATTTCTGGCATGGGCAAATGCTAAAAGTTACAGTCAAAAATGAAACAGATACGTTGATTGTTTTACAAAGGGAAGTAGCTCAAATTACAAGTGAAAATCAACAGGTCTTTTGGACTACAAAGATCACAGACGAAAGACCAAAAATGACAGTGAAAGTAGAAGGACAAGCTATAGTAGGATTAATTGATACTGGGGCAGATAGAACGGTTTTATCTTCCTTAGATCTGCCATGGCCTGTAGAAACACAGGAGATACAAGTAACAGGGGTTGGAGGTTTAACTTCTATAAAACGAACACTGCGACCTCTGAGGTGGGAACAAGGAAATCAGAAAGGACATTTCTTGCCCCCGATAAGTGACCATCTTCCCACAACACTGTGGGGAAGAGATTTACTAAGACAAATGAAGGTACAGGTAGGAAATGATTTTTCATAGGGGTCACTGAAGAAAAGAGAGCAATGCCCATTACTTGGAAATCAGACACACCTATTTGGGTTGCTCAGTGGCCCCTTACTTTAGAAAAGCTCTCTGCCTTGCAAGAAATCATTAAGGAACAATTACAAAAAGGGCATATATAACCTAGTAATAGTCCATGGAATTCTCCTGTGTTTGTTATTAAAAAGAAATCAGGAAAATGGAGAATGCTCATTGATTTGAGAAAAGTAAATGAAAGTATGGAAGAAATGGGGGCTCTACAACCAGGGTTACCACATTTACCCTGGATTCCTGAAAATTGGCCATTGTGGGCCATTGATCTTAAAGATTGTTTTTATACTATCCCTTTACAAGAGCAAGACTGTAAAAGATTTGCCTTTTCTATTCCCTCTGTTAATTTAACTGAACCACATAGTCGTTATGAGTTCAAAGTACTCCCCCAAGGTATGAGAAACAGCCCTACTATGTGCCAACAATATGTAGCTTCAGCCCTTCATTCTGTAAGACTACATTTTCCTGCTCTGTACATCATCCATTATATGGGTTATATTCTTATTGCAGCTGAAGATGAATCCCAAATAAGCAAGTGCTATAGTCAATTGGAAATTACCTTGCAAAAATACCATTTAGTCATTGCTCAAGAAAAGATTCAAAAAACAAGTCCTGTACTCTATCTAGGGGCTAGGTTAAATGCAACATCTGTTATGCCTCAAAAATACAATTAAGAAAGGACTGCCTTAACACCTTAAATGATTTTCAGAAATTATTAGGTGATATCAATTGGGTTAGGCAATATTCATTTCTTACTACAACTGAATTACAACCGTTATTCAAAATACTGGAAGGGAGTTCTGATTTGAATTCCCCTAGAACTTTGACACCTGAGGTCTCTCTTGCTTTAGAGATAGTAGAAGACAAATTGAATCAGGCTCTACTTAACCGTTATCAGCCTCAATTAGCCATGGAAGTGACTGTTTTTGCAACTTTAATGTTACCAACAGGTGCCTTAACTGAGAAACAAAGAGTCATTGAATGGTTACATCTAAAAAGCAAAACAGGAAAGGCTTTACAGAGTTATAACTGTCTTATGGCTCAATTAATATAGAAAGGCATAGAACATGTGGTCTCAGGTTTAGCATAGTATCTTCATGAAATCCGGGTACCCATTGCTAAAGATATACTACAGAAATATTTACAAAGTCAAGACGAATGGTCTTTACTATTAGTGTACCCCATTGGTAATCCACCTACACTCCACAAGGCTTATTTTCTTTTTTGTCACAACATCCTATTGTTTTTCCTAGTATTCTAAGAGATCGTCCAGTATCAGGACCTAATGTTTTTGTTGATGCAAATGCTAATTACAAGACAGGAGTATACAAGGAAGGTAGCTCACGTGTCATTTTTACCACTCCTTATTCTTCTACCCAACAAAATGAATTAACAGCTGTTTTACTAGCTTTTGGGTTATTTCAGGAGCCTTTCAACCTTATAATGGACTCTAAATATGTTTTTCAGTCTTTGCAGGGTATAGAACAAGCTGTCATCAGATCTACTCAAAGCAATGTACAAATATTATTCTGCAAATTACAAACTGTCATACGACAAAAGACACATCCAGTATATGTCATGCATGTACGCAGTCATACCACTCTGCCTGGACCTATTTTTAAAGGAAATGATATCATAGATCAAGCTTTAATTGCTCAATGTTATCTAACTAATATGCAATTAGCTGAGGAATCCCATCATAGATTTCACCAAAATAGTTCTGCTTTACACAAAATGTTCCAACTCACTAAAGATCAAGCCAGAAGTATTGTTAAAAGGTGTCCTAATTGTGTTCCAACCCCCCCCCCCCAATGCATATTGGTGTGAATCCCAGAGGCTTAAATAGTACAGATATATGGCAAATGGATGTGACCCATGAACCGTCCTTTGGACGACTTCAATATATCCATGTCACTGTGGATACTTATTCAGGATTTTTATGGGCTTCCTGCTTGATGGGAGAAAGAACTTCTCATGCTATTAATCACTGTTTAATGACTTTTCAGATGGCTGGTCCCCACAGAACATTTAAAACAGATAATGGACCTGCTTATACTTTCAAACAATTTTTTCTTTTTTGCCAAACTTGGGGTATTCAACACCTCACAGGTATCCCGTATAATCCACAAGGACAAGCTATTGTGGAACTCAGTAATCAAATACTAAAAACGTTTCTTTTAAAACAAAAAGGGGGAGACAGCACCCCACATCGACAATTGGCAATAGCTGTATATACTATAAATAATTTGATCTTTACTTCCAATAATATATCCAGGGCTGAAAATTTTTTCTCTGCATTTTCTAATGAACGAAATTCAGGTACCACCGCTCCTGTGCTCCCTGCCCCAGAACAAAGAATTTGGCATGTGGAGAGATGATAATCAAACTTGGCAAGGACCCCACCCAGGG
This sequence comes from Monodelphis domestica, assembly GCF_027887165.1. Taxonomy (NCBI): domain Eukaryota; kingdom Metazoa; phylum Chordata; class Mammalia; order Didelphimorphia; family Didelphidae; genus Monodelphis; species Monodelphis domestica. Next base: position 45,834,243 of record NC_077231.1, read on the forward strand.
GTCCTGCAAGGCCAAGGTTTTGTTTGTATCTCCACAGGTAAAGACAGAGTATGGCTCCCTTCCCGCCCAGTTCGAGAAATTGACCATAAAGAGAAGGACAAGGAGAGGATGCAGGAAGCCTCGCAAGGAGACTTGACAATGTCTCCATAAGACACTGACTCTTCTGCTTCTATTCCAGAATTTAAGTACAGCTACTGGAATAAAGAGATGGTCTTTGGGGAACAACCACCTTGGGTAGAGTATGTCGGCATGGGACATGCTTTACAGGAAGTCATCTTATATACAAAAACTAACTCTGATATTCCTGGCATTTACTATTTTGAGAGACAATCTAAGGACAACAATCAGGCCAACAATTTGTTTGTGCCTTTCAATTGGACTGGACTAGTTGAGGCACCCCCAAGCGTGCCTCGCACGAGACCATCCTGCATGCCTGCCCCTCAGATCTCTGCAGGCGCATTATTATGCATCCTCACCTGTCAGACTCTTTCTGGATAGGACCTTATCGTGTAGACAAAGGGGTAAAATATGAAGGTTAAGGCCAACTACAATATTTAGGATGGTTGGGGGAATCTTGTGATAGTATTTGGGGACAAGAAAGACCTATTTGTCCATATGTGATGGGATATGAACAAAGAGACACTATTAATGTGTTTCCACCTTTGCTATCATGTAGATCTAAAAGGGCATCATGTATTCAATGGAAAAATATGACTTGGGTGTCTTGGCATAACGACACAAGGTGTATTGGAAAGAAACTGGATTCTTATAAATTTCATGATTGTTTTATAGGATTCAGCTTGCCTTTGTGGGTGACGCCCCCAGAGCTAATTGGTTACATTCTGCTAATTTCACACAGATTTTGACTGATTATGGAAAGACAGCCCTGGCATTGGATAAAGTAAATATGTCTCATTATGTTAATGTTACTAATAATGGGAAAGTCCAAAAACCAGTAAATAGAAGTGTTACATTAGACATTCAAGCTTGCCTAACTGGAATATGCTTTTATAACTACAGTAAAAGATCATCCTGAAGCTTTGAACATTACTGAAATAACACACAAAGGAGTTAGATATTGGAATGTAACCTGCAGCAATTGTAGGGTCAGTCATTGTGTAGGATCACAAGGGAATGGGCTGGTCTTAATCATCAAGCTACCACACATGGCCATATGGTAGTCCAGGGGATCAAATTCTTCATGTATTACAACAAAAAATAACACAACGACGTAAACAATGTATTACTTGTATTGCATTAGGCATAGTAGCATTAGTTTCTGCATTGGCTTCTACTATAATAGGTTCTGTATCTTTGGCACAATCAGTTTCTAACTTACATACTCTTGAACATGATGTCAATTATTTGAAAGCATTGGCTGCTAATATAACCTCAGCATTAGAAAGACAAAAAGAAATTGATATAAGTTTTTACAAAAGTATTATGATGTTATAGAAAAATATGATTGACCTAATGAATGAAGTAGAATATTTGTCATTGAAAACACGCATGAAAAGTGATTATAGATATACTGCATTTTGCTTGCTACCCATAACAGTAAATAATGACACAGAAACATTGGAAAAAAATTAAATTACAATTACAGGGATTATGGGACCATGAAAACATCACCAAAATATTAACAATCTCAGTATATTAATTCAGAATAGTGATTCATCCTTACAAGAGCACTTTGAACTGCATATTGCAGATTCTTTGTATAATTGGATTGAAACAAAAAAGGGATTGTTGTCCCCCTTAGTTCATGATATTACTCTTCTTGTAGTTGGTGCACTTGTGATTTTGTTTATCTGCTTATGCTTGCCTTGTTTACTAAAAGCTTTAATGACTAGTTTTGCTGTATTGCAAAAAACTATTAATCGGACCCTGTACCAAAGGGAATTGGATGGCATAAACAAAAAAGGGGGAATTGCAGTGAACCATTCATGACCTCATGGAATAGAGTTCCTCTTCCCAGGTGTTTGTGGCATACCATTCCAGAATGCCAAGAGTACACCAAGACATAGAAATCTTAGTTCAAGGCTGCATAAACAGTTCCAAGAAATCCTGGGAACGGGCTAACTCCCCTGTTCACATTCTGGGGAGGATTGGGGAGGATAGATTGTGTCTCTCGAGAAGAGCTTTAAATCTGGTGTGCTGCTTTTAATAAACGTTCATTATCCTTTCTTTGATAATGTTCCAGTCTTGCTTTCTTGCGACTCTGTAGCTTTCCTTGGACAGCTATAAGCTGCCCCCCGACAGTTCTAAACTGTCCCATATTGCAACTCCGTAGATGTCCCCGACAAGACATCATATTTCAAAACACCTTAAAAGCTAACTTCCAAAGTCTCTTAGAACCAGAGGGCAAAGTGGAAATTGAAAGAATCCACTGATTATCTCCTAAAAGAATCCCCCAAACAGAAACTCCTAGAAATATCATAGCCAAAATCCAGAATTTCTAGGTCAAAGAAAAAATACTACAAGGAGCCAGAAAGAATTTAAGTCACAGGAGCCACAGTTAGGATCACACACAATTTATCAGCTACTACTATTAAGTAATGGAGGAAATGGAATATTTCAGAAGAAAAAGGATATGAATTCATCCAAGAACAACTTGCCCAGCAAAACTGTGTATAATGCTTTTGGGGTGGAAGAAAAGAACTTTTAACGAAAATAGAATGTCATAGAATGCCATTTTTCTTTTATCCCAAGGGCAGGAGACCTGGCCCAATTGAATGCTTTTCCTCTTTCTCTGGAAGGTAGGAGATCAGGCAGTAGATCTGGCTGTCATGGATAGAATGCTGACCTTAGAGTCAGGAAGATGCTAGTTGTGACCCACCACTGACATTTTCTTATTGTGTAATCCTCAGGAAGGCACTTAATCTCTTAATGCTTCATGCAACTCCCTAAAATGATTAATTGCAGAAAAGATGTTAACCAGCTTTGGTAGGAGTTTCCTTACCTACAGCTCCCTATAGTAAGGAAGCAACAAGTCTAATCCTTAACCCCATTTCCTGTAGTAGTCAAAAGGCAATTCATTCAATTTTTGGATAGTTCTATTTGTTATCAAGAGGCACCTTGATGGCTCAATGGATAAATCACTGGACCAGGAGTCAGATAAACCTGAGTTCAAAACTGGCCTCAATTATTTCCTATTGTGCAACCCTGGGGAGATCACTAAAGCTTTTTGCTTTAATGCACCAGAGAAGAAAATGTGGAACCACTTTAGTAGCTTTGCCAAGAAAACCCAAGGCACAATAAGGTCCTTGGAGTCAGAAAGAGTCAGTCACAACCGAATGACTGAAGGACAGAAACTGTTCTCAAGTTTGTCCTCATATTGACTAAAATCTACCATAATTTCCATGCATTGCTCCTAGGCCTTGTATTTAGACTAACCCTACAATCAGCTCAAGCAATCCCATTCCATTCGATTTCCAACAGAGTGCCTGTTCTGTCATTCCCACTCAATCACTTGTTTTCCATCTTTCCCTGTCTAGTGGCTCATTCCCTACTGTTTACAGTTATGCCCATTTCTCCTATCATCAAAAAAACCCTTGATCTATCCTTCTATCCCTGATATCATCCTACATCTCTTCTGCCTTACTGCTAAACTCCTTCAAAAGGCTGTCTACAATCTGTGCCTCCATTTTCCTCTTCTTGAAAGAAATAAAACTTCCCAAGCCAAAGATCTGACTTTATTTTGTGGGCACAAAATACCCAAACCAGAGGTCTGTAGTCATGCCCAGTTCTATGGTCTGAGATATCCAGGTTCCAGGTCACATGGATTTTATAAGCATGGACAGTGATTCACTAGTAGTTATGAATAGGATCAGGTGTTCAGAATATGGGCTCTGTATGAGTTCAGAACAGGGGTCCTGAATAGCCTAATGAGATACCAGCAATAGGGGTTAGGACCAGGGCATTCTCTCTCTACTTCTCCTTTCCCTTCTCAGGTGTCTTGTTATGACACTGCAAGACTTGGGGTCAAGTTTCCTCATGTCACAGCCTTTAGAGCATGTGGCAAAGTAAGGGGAAGTACACAGACTCTTTCATCATTGCCGAGGCTTTTAATACTGTTCCTATTCTACCTTATTTGAATGATACAGCTACAGCTTCTCAAACTGTTATAAAGGAGCCCGTAGAAGTGATTAAAAGCTATTTAATTAAATTGCTTTTTATACTCTCTTCTTCTTACTTTCCATCTCACAGTAAATACTCTGTATTGGTTTCAAGGCAGAAGCTCGTGTCCCCTAACCAAAAGGAAGGCATCCTGGACCCTCTCCTCATCTCCTTCTATGCTGCTTCACTTACTGATCTCACCAGCTCCCATGGATGTAATCACCACCTCAATTCTGACTGTTCTCCAATCTACCAAACCTGCCCCAGCCTCTTTGCTGACCTCCAATTTCACCTCTCCAGCTGCTTTTCTTTAAAAAAAAAAATGTTTGTTTTTTCTGAACTCATTTTGTTTGTTGTTTCTTATGGCATAGTAGTGTTCCATTACTACTATACACCACAACTTGTTCATCCATTCCTCAAGTGAAGGACAACAATAGCTTCCAATTCTTTGCCAGTGCAAAAAGAGCAGCTATTAATATTTTGGTATGTCTGACTGCTTTTCCAACATCTCGAACTGCATTATTTAGGCTTGTTTTTCTCCACTAGTAATAATAATGATAATATTGTATATATGCATTCACACATCTGTATATGAAAAGATTTAAAGTTTGCCAATTGCCCTGCATATATTCTCTCAGACAAGTGAATAAAAGTTTCAAACTAGTTTAAGTAGAAATGATTTGGGCAGCTGTTTACCACTTCTGAGTGATTTTGTAGAGAGAACTTCTTGGGCATGGATTGTGAAGAGGCTGGACCAGACTGAAATCTGATTTTTGTCTGGTGTGTGTGTGTATATATATATATATATGAATTATTTTATCCCTGGCCTTCACCTGTTAAAGAATGATTTATTCCTTTGGCTTTAAATTTGAAACTAGCCTCTTGGCAAATGGATTTGAGGCTGTCTTCCTCTACTACACTATCTGGGGTAATCTGAGGTAGCAATGGGCAAGCAGGATCTCTCCCTCTTCCCACCCTCAGGATTAATCTCTAGAATGCAGCAATCAATCAATCCATTTTGATTTCCATGTAGTTCAGGAGGTGGAGCCTTCCAACAGCAGGAAGAACTTAAGAGAGAAGTTAAATACTGGAGCTCAGCTCAGGCTCAGGAGTTAGACTGCTTTGACTTCTCAGGCATCATGAAGGTCCTGATTCTTTTGGGTCTTGTCTTCCTCCCCATGCTAGCTCATGGCAAGGTCTACGAAAGATGTGAATTGGCAAGAGTCCTGAAGCGAAATGGGTTGCATGGCTTCAGAAGTAACAGCGTGGCCGACTGTAAGTCTACTTTTCTGAAGATATTCACAGCTGCTGGGTAAAGAGGGCAAAGAATGGGGGATTGACAGTTTCAAAGGGTTTCATCCTTTTTTTGGTCCTTGCTTTAAAATTTCTCTGGGTGTTAATATAGCTTGAAATGGAATTAAAAACATCAACTGATCAACCTAGAAATGAAATTTGAAGGAGTTTGGTTTTAGGGGTGGGGAAAGAGAATTTCTCTCTTAAAGGCTTCAAAGAGGATCCCTTGGGTCCCTGGAATTCACTGAAAGGAGTCAGAAAATTTATCTTCCCCTGAACCTGTGTAATCGGAGTCTCAAATTGTCTACTCAATTCTTAGTCCCAGAACCCAGCTCTCCAGTTCAGTGCCTTCCAGGATTACTGAATTGACGGGTCCGGGCATTCCTTGGCACAATGTGTAGAATTTGAGAAGGTGGTGTGGTGTCTCTTAGAAGAGAGTTCAAATTTGGGGGACAAGATCCAGAAATTCTGTACAAAGCAACTCTTCTGCCTCTGGGTGCAATTCATCAGAAGTGTTCCTTCATTCCAATTTAACTGCCTCCAGCTCTGTTTAATAGCATAGACAGGCATAATACTTATGTATGGATAGAGCATCAGTTTCAGGAGTCAATACATATCTTTATTTTCATTCATTTATTTACCTTCTGTCTTAAAAAACAAAAACAACAACAACAATAAAAAAAAACCCTTGCCTTCTGTCTTAGAATCAATATTGTGTATTGGTTCCAAGGCAGAAGAGCAGTAAGGGGTAGGCAATGGGTGGTAAGTGACTTGCCCAGGGTCACTCAATTAGGCAGTGTCTGAGACCAGATATCAACACAGGTCCTCCCAATGGTATGCCTGAAACTCTATCCACCTTTCTACCTAGCAGCACCTTCATCCATATCTTTAAACTTCAACTCTGAGGCAGCTAGGTAGCTCAGAGGATTGAGAGCCAGGTCCAGAAATGGGAGGTCCTGGATTCAAATTTGGGCTCTGATACTTCCTAGCATCCCTTGAAACTGAGTCCACATCTGAGCTCAGACACTTCTTAGCTGTATGGTCCTCAGCAAGTCATTTGATGCCCATTGCCTAACTCTCGTTGCTCTTTTGCCTCGGAATGAGGACTTAGTATCAATTTTAAAGGCAAAGTTGATTGGTTTTTTTTTTTGGTTTTGTTTTTAAGTAAAAACAGAATAGAATGAAAATACATACAACATGTTTTTGTTTCTCTAATTTGTCCAAGACTTCCTTTGTACTGATGGGCCAAAACGGCTATGCCCCGCTATATAAAAGTCCAAATAAGAGCTACAGACTAAAGAATGAATGGCTCATTAACAAAAGGATTTTCCTATAAAAGAATTCTCCCAGTTCCTTAAATATGATGATTGTACATATTAAATTTATTCACGAGGCAATGAAAGAGAATTCAAATAAAAGTATTCCTAGTTAGTGCATATTGAAGATCAATCACAATCACAAATGATGCTTTCAGAGATAAACATCGCATCTATTTAATGTCAATGATAAAGGAGTTATCAATGTCAAAGATATCAAAGTCAATGATAAAGCCTGTTAGTTATCTTGGAAAAAATAGATTGGAGACAAATTAATCATTATGAAAATGAACTCTTCACAGGGGTGTGCTTGGCAAAATGGGAAAGTGATTATAACACAAAAGCCACAAATTACAACCCTGGAGATCAAAGCACCGATTATGGGATATTTCAGATCAACAGTCACTATTGGTGCAATGATGGCAAGACTCCTGATGCAAAGAATGTGTGCGGCATCTCATGTAGAGGTGAGAGGGATCTTATGGATCGAGATGGGCAATATGACTGCTTGGCAAGGTGGATGCAAATTAAAAGGCACATGAGAGAAAAAGTTCTGGAAAGCCAATAAGAAAATCCTCATTTTTCATTAACTTTCCAATCACTGACTTATGATTGCCAATCAAGGATGTCTTCTTCTTAAAAAGATATGATTTCTTATATTTTGCATAATAATACATGTATAACCCAGATCAAACTGTTTACCTTCTCTAGGAAGGGGAAGTGAAGGGAAGGAGTTAGTCAATTTGGATCTGATAACTTTGGCAAAATTAGGTGGAAAATTGTTATTCTGTGTAATTGGTGAAATAAAATATCTTTAAAAAAATAAAAAATACTCACCTCCAGAGAAAGAACTGTTGGAATCAGAATGGAGATGGAAGCAGATGATTTTTCAATTGTTTATTTTAGTTTAAATTTGGGCATTTGGGTTTCATAAGATTTAGTCACTTATAGAAATGAACAATATAGAAATATGTTTTGAATGATAACACTTGTATAACCCAGATTGACTTGCCTGTCAGCATCAGGAGGAAGAAAGGAAGGAAAGGAGGGAGTTAAGTTCAATCAGATATCGTGGGAAAATTTGTGTGGAAATTTTCTATAACATGTATTTTTGTTTTTAAAAAAAAAACCTATAAATATAAAAATAAATTTGAAATTAAAATATTATTTCTTGGCCATGGAGCCTATTAAGTTGGCAGTCAGAAGAATTCTTTGGTTTCTTTTTAAGTTTTAGCCACTGAAATTAGCTTCCAAGAAATTCCAGATGTGGAAATTCATGTTACTTCAGGCTGATTCTGCATATCCTATCTGAATTAATGTCTGACTTTTTAAGAATGTGTCCCTTTTCTTGCTGTCAGCACAGATGGCCTATTAGCCTAAACACTTCAGAGTTCTCACCAAATAAGTTACTAAGAAGGGGGCAGCTGGGTAGCTCAGTGGATTGAGAGCCAGTCCTAGAGATGGGAGGTCCTAGGTTCAAATCTGGCCTCAGACACTTCCAGCTGTGTGACCCTGGGCAAGTCACTTGACCCCCATTGCCTAGCCCTTACCACAGTATTGACTCCAAGATGGAAAGTAAGGGTTACAAAAACTAAACAAAACAAAACAAAAACAAAATAAGTTACTCAGAATACACGCATGCCATCAGAAATGGCCTGTCCTTACTGAGTGCGTTCTGCCAATCAGAGCTGTAGGAGACAGAGGACTTTTCTCTGCTCCTGGTTGTCCTAAGCAGAATCATGACTTCTTAACAACTGTTGCTTCTATGAGGGAGGATGCTTGAGGCTGAAATAGTCCATTCTAATATGTATTCTACAGCAGTGGGATATATTTGTATTTGCAATCATAACTCACAAAACTATATGTGAAACTGTATCAATAAAAATTTCCTTTATTCAGTTACAACCCCCAGCAGGGAAAAATCCCAGTGACACAAAAGGGAGACCTCGCTCCGTGTCTCTTTCTCTGCCCATCTCTGTGTCTGTCTGCTTTTCTCTCTGCCTTTCTCTCAAGCATCCCCTTCTCAAGAACACATCTTCCAATGGAGAAAGCAAACAGTTATCTTAAAGAAATGAAAAATGAAATATGGGCTCTGTGCAAGAGCCAGAGGACAGGAAGGAACAGTGAGGTATGAGTTTCACCAGTTCCTTCCCTCACAGCAGGGACTGCCATCACCATTCATTCTGCTTGGGATCCCAATAGTTCCCCACTCTTCACCTCCAGGCTTTTCCCAGCATCTCCCCTGTCCTCTTTTGAGTTCCTTTTCTGGAGGAGGGTGTGAAACCTCTTGGTCAGGGAAGCAGTGGCCAGGAGATGGTAGCAGCCTCCCTTTGACAAGTTTAGGCTAATAGGTCAGCTATCCTGACAGCAAGATAGGGGACATCTTTTTTTTTTTTTAAGTTAGATGTTCATAGGATGGATAGAATATTCAGGATCAGCTTGAAGTAACAAGAATTTCCATTCCAGTGAACCCTACCCTCAGGAAATTTATTGGAAGCTAATTTCAGCATCAGAAAATTTAAAAGAGAAACCAAAGAACCCATTTCTTCTCATTGCCAATATAACATTCTTACATGATCTCTGATTTCTCTTTCAGATCTTTTAACAGATAATATCAGCAAAGCTATAACCTGTGCAAAGAGGGTTGTCCGTGATCCCAGTGGCATTCGGGCATGGTATGTTTTAAATCACTATAAAGAATAATTCGTTTTCTCCTGTAATGGGTATGCTCAATGAAGGAGGATGCTTAAAGCCAAAATAAAGTCCATCCTAATATGGATTCTCTAGCAGCAACCACACTGTAGAATATAATCATATTTGTAATTATTACATACAAAATTAGATGTGACATCTAGAAATGACCCTCAGGTTGTATAGTGCTATTTTCTGTAAGCCTGCTGAAAGCTAGTATGTCACTTTAATAATCATCCAGCAAAGTAGCACAAGATTGGAATTTCTCACAGCTCTTTGCTTAGAAGTTACTTTTTTCTGAGATATTCTAAAGGGAATCCTTTCCTAAGAGACAGCAGTACTGGTCACCAAAAGTTGCTCAATCTGAAGATGTTAAGGCTACCCTACAGTCATTGCCAAGCCCATGCTCTGACTGTTCTAGCAATGCAAAGCAGCTTTTATTTAGTTTTCAACACAGCCCATTCTGACTGAATTAAAAATAAAATATGTTCTGATTTTAAAAAGAATATTGTTCAAAGTAGTACAATATGATGTCTGCTTCTGTGCTATTTCATAATCCACTACTTCTTTTGGATTCTATTCTCCTAGTTCATTACACACTGAATTTTTGGAAACTTAGAATTCTATGATTATATAAATTATATAGAATAGAATAATATAGAGTAGAATAAAGCAAAAAAAAGGAACTAGCCCAATTAATTCATGTCCCACCATCTTCTGATTGCCCTCTGAGTGAAGTTGGAAAAAATCTGAATAATACTTCTTAATAAGAAAGGAATAATGGTAAGGGCATTCCCTTCCCATCTTAGAATCATGACTGAAAAAGAAGTCAGCTTCCTATCTTAAAAACACAACAAGGGGGCAGCTGGGTAGCTCAGTGGATTGAGAGCTAGCCCTAGAGACGGGAGGTCCTAGGTTCAAATCTGGCCTCAGACACTTCCCAGCTGTGTGACCCTGGGCAAGTCACTTGACCCCCATTGCCTACCCTTACCACTCTTCTGCCTTGGAGCCAATACACGGTATTGACTCCAAGATGGAAGGTAAGGGTTAAAAAAAAAACACAACAAGATTTTCAAAAATGATAGTCTTGGTTACTTCAATTTTTTTCCCCTAAATTTTCCCAATTTTGATTTCTTCTCCAGTTCGGGGGCTCCTCATTGCCTACACTTGCTTTACACTGTTCCTTGTTCAGGTCTCCTCATGGAATAATAACTTCTTTTCCTGCATCTCACAGTTTCTATGCCTCTCCATACGTTACTCCCTTACTCTTTCTTCATGCTTTTCTCCCATCTTGGTAGCCCAAACATCAAGGTCAACAGAAAGGAAAAAGGAAGTGAGAAAGAAATTGCTGGGTGTATAGATTGTACCACTTATCTTCTTACCATGCTTACCACCCCTCCTCCCATAGTCTAAGAATTTCTCAAGCCAATGTCATCAGAAATTGTTCTACCAATATCTTGTTCTCATCAAGAATCATCTCTGTAGAGTCCAAAGGAAAACAATAATTCAAAGAGAAGGAATGGCAGAGAGGGGTACAGGTTATATAAAATTCATTTAAATTATCTTTGCAACATGATTATAAAGATCTTTCAACTTAGAAAAAATGGTGAGCAGTACTATGTACAGAACACTGTTCTGTGCTGAGATAGAAAGATCAGACCCTGACCTCATGGAGCTTACAATCTCATAGGAGGTTATGCCATATACTTGGATAACTATCATTAAAAATGATACCAAAGTCCATAAGTGAGATGCAAACTAAATCTAAAAGGAGAGAACTACTACTGATTCCAGAGTTCACCAAAAACTTTGGTGAAAAACATAGTTATAATCTGGACCTCCAGGAATGGATAAAGAAGATCAAACAATGAGAAAGGCTCAAAATTAGAACATAGTGTATCACAACAGAGAAAAGGAAAAAGATGTCAATGTGACTAGAATGCAGAATATGTAAGTATAAAAGAAAGGATGGGGTGGGAAATGTAAGATATACGATTACAAAGGCAGGAAGGGGCCAGGCTATGAGGGACTTTGAATGCCAAACATGGGATTTTATAATTGATCCTAGAGGTGATAGCTATCTGGAGTTACTTAGGGGCAGGGAGGAAGAGGTAGAAGCAACACAAACCTTCTCGTTAATAAGATTTGATAGTTAAGTTGAGGATGGACTGGAAAAAGAAGAGACTTGAGAGTAAAAGATAAACCAAAATGCTATTGCAGTAGTCCAGGTATGAAGTGATGAGGGTCTTTATCAGAGTGGTGACAGTGCCAAATGAATGAAAGAGAATTTTAAAATGACAGGTCTTGGCAACAGATTGGATATGTGATTTGAGAGTGATGAATCAAAGATAATATCTGAGTTGAATAGAGTTTGGGCTATAATAGGGTAGAGGAATGTTTCTTCCCATCTATCAACTTGCTTTGAATTTTTTCCTTAAGCAAAGAACTGGGGGAATTAGGTGACTCAGTGGATAGAGAGCTGGACCTGGAAATGGGAGGTCCTGTGTTCAAATCTGGCCCCGGATACTATGTGACTCACACAGCTATGACTCTGGACAAGTTACTTAATTCCATTTCTAGCCCTTACTGCTCTTCCACTTTGGAAGTGATACCTAGTATTGATTCTAAGACAGAAGGTAAGGGTATAAAAACAAAATTTAAAGAAACCAAAAATTATGTGTTTAGGAGTTATAGTTTGAAAATCCAGTCCATCAACAAGTAGTTCTTACATTCAACTTCCATTCAAGGCACCTGTCTTCAAGAAACTTACAATCACATACAATCAAAGAGGTAATTTGATGGTTGTGATGCAAAGCAAAATGCATTTGGGCCAAAAGAGAGATGCTAAAAAATACAAGGTAAAATTTGAATGGAGAGGAATACTTTCATTTGGGGGGATCATGAGAAGTTACATGGAGGAGATGACCCGTAAATAACCTGGAAGGAGAAGGGGGAATTTTAGAAGGTGAAAATAGAAGGGCAGGGACAATGGATCATTCTATACACTGGGGACACCATGACCAAAGGCATAGAGATGGGTAAGTTCTGGACAAGATCAGGAGACAATAAGTAGTAGAGCCAGAATATAGAATCATAGATCAGATGGTTTATTTTTTTCCATTTGAATAAGTTTATTTAGTCAATTTAGAACATTATTCCTTGGTTACAATACTCACATTATTTCCCTCCTTCCCTTCCACCCACTCTTCCCGCAGCCAACATACAATTTCATTGGGTATTACATGTGTCCTTGATCAGAACCCATTTCCACGTTGTTGTTTACAATAGGATGTTCATTTACAGTCCACATCCCCTACAATATGCCTTCAACCCATGTAGTCAAGCAGTTGTTTTTCTTTGGTGTTTTTACTCCCACAGTAAACATTCATTACTTTCCTTTGCTGTCATGTTAGCCAATCTTCTAGGTGTGAGATGATACCTCAGAGTTGTTTTGATTTGCATTTCTCTGATTATAAGAGATTTAGAGCACTTTTTCATGTGCTTATTAATAGTTTTGATTTCTTTAACTGAAAATTGCCTATTCGTGTCCCTTGCCCATTTTTCAATTGGAGAATGGCTTGATTTTTTGTACAACTGGTTTAGCTCTTCATAAATTTGAGTAATTAGACCTTTGTCAGACATTTTTGTAATGAAGATTGTTTCCCAATTTGTTGCTTCCTTTCTAATTTTGGATGCATTCGTTTTGTTTGTGTGGATAAGATGTTTAGATTTTTAGACATAAAGAATCAGAAATTTCAGACCTGGAATAATCCTTTCCTAGAATACAACATTATCTTTCAATTAAGGAAACCAAGAACCATAGTAGTAAATTCTATTACAACATTTTTTGTTTTTTACAATTCCATCTGCATAAAATTAAAAATATCTCTATATTCAAACATATCAAATTTATATGAACACTGTTCCAAGTTCACTCTTGCTAACTTTTGCATTATTTGGTCTCCTTTTCTCTGCAGGGTGGCATGGAGAAACCATTGCGAAGGAAGGGATGTTTCCTCTTATATCCGAGGTTGCAGTCTTTAGATTACTCTATTCAAATTCTTCACCTTGTCTTGATTTCTCTTCATTGAAGGAGCTTTTTCAGTTAAATGTTGTAATCCCTTAATAAAATGTTCTCAAATAAAGCAGACAAAGAAAGACACAATGATTTTTCAAGAGGTTTAATGCTTTAAAGTAGTTTTATGTCTAGCTACATTTTTTAGATCGCTTACAGCATTTGTCTAAATTCTTGGTTAGCACAAAAACCTTGGAATTATTCCATTTCAGAGGTAAAGAAATAATTCATGATCATGAAGAAAGACATTTCATAGATCTGGGTAAGAAGAAATGTTTCCTAATACCACATCTTAACATGGATTCGTAAGTGGAAATTCTGACCAAGTGCTAGCTGGCACCTTATTTCTTCAGAAACCAGTGGAAACTGCTAGTGGGAAAAATGAAGTAGGAGTCTTTCTCAGACAAATATTTAATGCAAGCTTGAAAAGTAGATATTGTTTATATTCAAGAACCTCATCTGAATAGTATAGAACATTTTACTCATTTTTTTTTCTAAAAAATATTGTTCTAGAGGGATATTACAGTTTGTGGCTAGATGATGCCAACATAATAAAAATGAAAATGCATTTATTGACTAGATTCCCATACCAATTCAAATACAGAAGGGCTAAATCATCAACCCAGACAAAATAACAACCAAATGAATTATGAGGAACAAAAATTCAGATTATCAAGAGGAATCATTTTTAAAAAGAAAGAGAGAATAACACTTCCAGACTTCAAGATCCTTTTTAAGTAGAAATCATCAAAGTCAAAAAATAGCAAAAAAAAAATGATGTGAGGCTCCAAAGAGTTCATGTGTGCTTGTCCTTGTATGTGTATTGTAAGAAGAAATTTAATTAAGAAACTTTCAATCACTTATACACATTCTTCTATAATTATTTAATAAACTACAACTGTGTGATTTAAATAATTTATAATAGAAATAGTATTAAAAGCCTCTGCAATGATGAAAGTGCCTGTATACTTCCCCTTTTCTAGCCACATACTCTGGAAGTTGTATCATGGGGAAACAGGGCCCCTCTCTTGCAGTGTCATAACCAAGTCACGCTAGAAGGGAAAGGAGAAAAAAGCAGGGCAGCCTGGTCATCTGGAATGTGGTTTATCACTGGAATCTATTACTAAAGAAGACCATTTCCTCAACCAGTTCAGTACCCCTGCTCTGGACATACTCAGAACCCATGTTCTGAATACCTGATCCTATTCATAACTTCTGTTGAGTCATTGCCCATGCTTATGATATTTATGCAATCTAGAAACTGGATGTCTCAGTTTGAACTGGAGAATCTATAGACTCCTTGTTTGCCTTGCCCATCAAGTAAAGTCAGACTTTGCTCAGAGAGTACTTGGCCCAGTCTTTTTCTTTTAGTGAGTGTGTGGGCATGTGTGTGTGTGTGTGTGTGTGTGTGTGTGTGTGTGTGTGTGTGTGTTGCAAACCCTGGATCAGTGGAATACACTAGAAATGGAAGGATCAGAAATAATTGAATTCAATAACCCCAGGGTCAATAAGCCTAAAACAAGTCACCAAGGGAAAAACTTCTTATTTGAAAGTTTTTACTGGAAAACAATCTTGAAGAAATTCAGTTTAGGTGGGCACAGAATTCAATGAATTCAAAATAGACAAAAAGATCCAAGTATTAAAGATAAGATCATAAACACTTCAAAGGGAAGCAGATCTTGTGCTTTTCACAACTGTGACCAATAGGGGAATTCTTTAAAAACCAGAGAAAAAAAAGTTATTTAAAAGATTATTTAAAGTTATTTAAAAGATACAACTCTTTTTTTAACATTTTTTTGGTCAATTTCAAACATTATTCCTTGGTTACAAAAATCATATTCTATTCCTCCCTCTCCTCCCCCCACACCTCCCATAGCTGATGTGCAACACTGGGTATTACATGTGTCCTTGATCAGAACCTATTTCCATGTTGTTGGTGTTTGCACTAGGATGTTCATTTAGAGTCTACATCCCCAAACATATCCCTTCCACCCATGTAATCAAGCAGTTGTCTTTCTTTGGTGTTTCTACTCCCACAGTTCTTCCTCTCAATGTGGATAGTATTCTCTCTCATAGATCCCTCAGGGTTGTTCAGGATCACTGCATTACCACCAATGGAAGAGTCCATTACATTCGATTGTACCACAGTGTATCAGTCTCTGTGTACAATGTTCTCCTGGCTCTGCTCCTCTTGCTCAGCACCACTTCCTGGAGGTTGTTCCAGTCTCCATGGAATTCCTCCACTTTATTATTCCTTTTAGCACAATCGTATTCCATCACCAACATATACCACAGTTTGTTCAGCCATTCCCCAATTGATGGGCATCCCCTCATTTTACAATTTTTTGCCACCACAAAGAGTGCAGCTATGAATATTCCTGTACATGTATTTTTCCTTATTATCTCTTTGGGGTACAAACCCAGCAGTGCTATGGCTGGATCAAAGGGCAGACAGTCTTTTAGTGCCCTTTGGGCATAGTTCCAAATTGCCCTCCAGAATGGCTGGATCAATTCACAACTCCACCAGCAATGCATTAATGTCCCAACTTTGCCACATCCCCTCCAGCATTCATTACTTTCCATTGCTGTCATGTTAGCCAATCTGCTAGGTGTAAGGTAGTACTACAACTCTTAATTATGTGAAATTTAAGAACTATTACATTAAGAACATTAATAAAAATAGGATAACAATGGAAGTACCTGACTGGGATATAACCTCAGTTGCTTATTATCACTGATAATGACCTAATATATGAAATAGGTAGACAACTAACAAAAATACATGAACCCAAACATGGGAAAGCCAAGTGATGCTAGAGATATATATGTACATACAATATTTTATATTTTAAAAAGAAATATTCCATAATTAAATTCAGAATCCCAAAAGAACAGATTGCTTTTTTCTTTGTTTTTATTCTGCATAAATCTCAAAACATATTACATTTATCTGTATAATAATATACTTCAGAAAACCTGATGTCTGGTATCTGTCTCTTCCTAAACAAGACTGTATCCCACCCAAGACAACAGTGAGTAGGTGATTGCTTTCTATTTCTTGAGCTGACTTCAATCTAAACATAGAACTGCAGGCAAGATCATAAACAAATGGATTGAATTTGCATATGGTTTAATGGTTGCTATTTGCCCACAATTGTAGACTTAAATGGAATTGTGAAAGCAGGACTGAAATAAAGGATTTGTAATCAACTTCTTGTCTTGTTCTTCAAGGCCTATCTGCTATTGCCCCAGAATTATACTGGATCCCTTAACTTCAGTTCCCATCTCAAAACAGTTACCACATTTACCATATCTAATTCTACAACATCCTTATATCCTGCTCATCATCATAGTAGTTATCACATAACTACTATCTTAGTTTAGCCCCTCATCATCTCCACATTATTTGAATTGCCTCCTAATTAGTTCCCCAGTCACAGGTCACTCTCCCTTATAATCCATTCATTATTCACTGTAAGCTGAGTAGTGATCTTATTACTCTTGCTCCCAACAGAAAGCAAGTCACCTACTACCTGTCACCTCTTGGTCCTCTAAGCTAATTCTAAGAAAGAGCTATGATTCTGCACCACTGGTATAAGAGCTAAGGTGTTAACAATGGGATTGATCCAAGACTGAGGCTTGGCTGGGAATGAGCAATAACTTTCATAAGGGAGCTAAGAATTGAAGTGAGGAGGGCAGTTTTGGGTTGAATTGGTTTACCAATTGGTCAAGATGAGAGAAGAGAAGAAAGCAACTGGTATAGGGGAGATAGCTTGGAAAAGAAGTGAAGAAGAATTGGAGATCACAGTATGGACAGAGTAGGCATTTGTTAAGGGAAAGCTGAGGAAGAGGCAAAAAGCCAATACATTATGGTCAGATAAGGGGATTTCAAAATTCCTGAACATAAAGGTGGTATTTGTGGGTGAAAGCAAAATCAACAGTATCACCATCTTTGTGTGTAACTGAGCTGAGGTGGAGTATTTCATGGGAAGTGAGTAGGTTGAAGAACAGATTGATTGGGGTTTTTTATAGAGAGTCAATATGAAAGCAGGAGTTGGAATAGAAAGAAAAATTGTCAACCATATACCAAACTCATTGAGGAAGGAGGAGAGTGACCTGGGGGTCTGTAGACAACAGCTATCAGGATTTCAATTGGGTTGTAGATATGAATACTAAGGAAAATTAATTTCAAAGCTGTATCATTTGATTTCTAGAAAGTGCTTTTTCTAACAGCCTTAGAAATACTCTTACATTCCTTGCCCTAAAGCATCTTCTAAATTGAGAAAGGCCTTTGGAATTATGCTCAGAGAGTTTTAAAACCTTATACTCAGCAACAGTAGTCTCTTAAAATAATACCCCCAAAGTCATTAAACTGTGTATGCCCTTTGAGTCAATATTACTAGGTCAATACCCCCCCCAAAAAAAAGGAAAAGAAAGAGGTCCCCTATGTACAAAAATATTTATAGCAGCTCTTTTTGTGATGGTAAAAATTTTGGAAAACAAAGGCATGTCCATTACCCAAGGAATGGCTATTATGGTATGTGAATGTGATGAAATATTATTATGCTTTAAGAAATTAAAAAGAGGATGTTATGAAAAAAAACCCTTTGGCAGACTTGTATGAACTGATGCAAAATGAAGTGAGCAGAACCAAGAAAACAATTTACACAGGAACAACAACAGTGTAAAGATAATCAACTTTGAAAAACCCAGTAAAAATCTAATCAATACAATGACCCACCACAGTTTCAGAGGACTCTTGATGAAACATGATATCTACCTTCAGAACTGATGGACTCAGCATATAGACAAAAGCATTTTTTTCTCTTTTTCTTTTTTTTGGGGGGAGGGGGGGAAGGGAAAGGACATTGTTAAAGTGGGAATTTATTTGGCATTACTTTAAGTTCATAGGGGGGTTTGTTTTTCTTGCTTTCTCAATGTGTGGAGGTAAAGGAGAAATTGTGAGAGAAAAAATTTCCTTCTTTTTTTTTCAGATATCATTGGGAAATAGTTAATACAACAAATAAAAACAATAAAGAAAAGTACAGTGCAAAAGAAAAGAAAAACACCCTAGTTCTGTAGTCAAGATACTTGGCTTTAAATTCTAACAGCAACATTTACTACTTGTGTCTTGGAGTCTCAAGTTCCTAGAATGAAAAATTAGAATAACTGTCTATTTCATAAGGTCGTGGTGAGGAAAACACTTTAAGTCTTAAAGTACTATATAAATTCAAATTAGGGGACTTCCGATCAAGATGGCAGCTTAGAGAAAGCTAAAGTTCAGAGCTCCAGAAACCCTTCCTTACCGATCTCAAACTGAATGCTCCTAGGGCACCAAAATTCAAAACAAACAACAGAATAGACCCCGGGAACACTCCTCCTGGACCTGAATCAAAAGGTATGGCCCCCCAAAAGCCAGAACCCAAGATCACTCGGATCTAAGGGGTAGGCAAAAGGAAGGTCCCAGGACCTATCCTCCCAACCCAGAGCACTGAATCCGAGGCAGCAGCAGGAACCTCAGGGCAGGCAAAAGGGCCTTGGGAGCCGGCTATTCTGAAGGCAGCACCCTGCAAACAACCTGAGCCAGTCGAGGGGGCACCCAGACAGCAGGGAAACAGAGAGAGATGAGGGAGCCCGTAGCCCCCTGACCAGATCCTTCCATCTGAGTCTCACCAAAGGTCCTTGCCTCAGGGCATACTAAGTCTGAGGTTAATCCTATCACCATCCCTCAGAGCTCCCGGAAGCCACAGCCCCTTCCCCTCAGAATGCAGGCTCCTCTGGCCAGCAAAGGCATTGAAATACATCTGAGACTATCAAGTCAGGCTCAGAGCATAGAAGTAAGGCAACAGAGAAGCATTGGGAGGGAACTGAGGATGGTGGTAACACCAAAACACCAGCAATTCCGGGCTTCCTGGGGAAGACAGACAATTTGCCTGGGGTTAAAGCCACTGAACACCAGACAGATAACAGAAGAGCCAGCCCCCCTCACTCAGATAGAGATGGCAAACAGCACAGAAGCAAAAAAGCCTCAAAACAACAGGAAAAGTAAGAAGGGGGAAACTTTGGACACATTTTATGGAGCAAAAATACAAAATACAGAGGAGATAGAAGAGTAAACACAAGCAAATGCTCCAAAACCTTCCAAAGGAAATGGAACCTCCCCACAAACTTTTGAAGAATTTGAATCGAAAATGATCAAAAAGATGGAAGTCTTCCAGCAGGAAAAGTGGGAATAAATGCAAAAGAATTTCATGCAACTACAAAACTGGTTTGACCAAACTGAAAAGGAAAACCAGGCTTTAAAGGTCAGAATTAGGCAACTGGAAGACAATGAGCAGGTAAAAGAGCAAGAATCAATAAAGCAAAGCCAAAAGATCAAGAAATTAGAAGAGAATATAAAATATCTCACTGACAAGGTGACAGACTTGGAAAATAGAGGAAGAAGAGACAATTTAAGAATAATTGGACTACCAGAAAATCCAGAAATAAACAGCAAATTCGACATTGTAATACAAGATATAATCAAAGAAAATTGCCCAGAGATTCTAGAACAAGGGGGCAATATAGCCACTGAAAGAGCTCACAGAACACCCTCTACACTAAATCCCCAAAAGACAACTCCCAGGAATGTAATTGCCAAATTCCAAAGCTTTCAAGCAAAAGAAAAATCCTACAAGAAGCCAGAAAAAGACAATTTAGATATAAAGGAATGCCAATCAGGGTCACACAAGACCTTGCAAGTTCTACTCTGAATGATCGTAAGGCATGGAACATGATTTTCAGAAAGGCAAGAGAGCTGGGTCTTCAACCAAGAATCAGCTATCCAGCAAAACTGACTATATACTTCCAAGGGAAAGTATGGGCATTCAACAAGATAGAAGATTTCCAACTTTTTGCAAAGAAAAGACAGGATGTTCTGTGGAAAGTTCGATATCGAAAAACAAAGAACATGGAATACCTGAAAAGGTAAATATGATGGAAAGGGAAAAGGAGAAAATTATTATCTTTTCATTTATTCAAACTCTCTTCTATAAGGACTACATTTATATCAATCTATATATATATTAATATATGGAAAATGTAATGTGTAAATAGGGGGAAACGAAAAATCAAATAGAATAATCTTTCTCACACAAAGATTCACACAGGAAGGGGAGGGGAAGAATTCTCCTATAAGAAGGAGAGGAAGAGAGTTTTCACTTAAACCTTACTCTCAGTGAAATCAACTCTGAGAGGGAAAAACATCCAGATCCATTGGGATCTTGAATTCTATCTTACCCAACAAGGGTAGGGAGAAAGGAAAACCAAGGGGAGGAGGGGGCGAGGGAAAACAAAAGGGGAGGAAAGGAGAGGGGGGAGGGGGAGGGAACAAAAAGGGAGGGGCTAGAAAGGGAAACATATCAAGGGAGGGGACAAGGGGGACTGATTTAAAGTAAATCACTGGACTAAAAGGTTAGAGCTAAAGAAGAAAGGTTAGAATTAGGGAAGGATATAAAAATGCCAGAGAATTCACAAGTCACAATCATAACTTTGAACGTGAATGGGATGAACTCACCCATAAAATGGAGACGAATCGCAGAATGGGTTAGAATCGAAAACCCTACCATATGTTGGCTTCAAGAAACACACATGAGGCAGGTAGACACCCACAAGGTCAGAATTACAGGATGGAGTAAGACCTTCTGGGCCTCAACTGATAGAAAGAAGGCAGGAGTTGCAATCATGATATCTGATAAAGCCAAAGCAAAAATAGACCTGATTAAAAGGGATAGGGAAGGTAATTATATTTTGTTAAAAGGGACTTTAGATAATGAGGAAATATCACTAATCAACATGTATGCACCAAATAATATAGCAGCCAAATTTCTAATGGAGAAACTAGGAGAATTGAAGGAAGAAATAGACAGTAAAACAATATTAGTGGGAGATTTGAACCAACCATTATCAAATTTAGATAAATCAAATCAAAAAATAAATAAGAAAGAGGTAAAAGAAGTAAATGAAATCTTAGAAAAATTAGAGTTAATAGACATGTGGAGAAAAATAAATAGGGACAAAAAGGAATACACCTTCTTCTCAGCACTACATGGCACATTCACAAAGATTGACCATACACTAGGTCACAGAAACATGGCATACAAATGCAGAAAAGCAGAAATAATAAATGCAGCCTTTTCAGATCATGAGGCAATAAAAATAGTGATCAGTAACGGTAAGTGGAAAACCAAATCAAAAGTTAATTAGAAATTAAACAATATGATACTCCAAAATTGGTTAGTTAGAGAAGAAATCACAGAAACAATTAATAATTTCATCAAGGAAAATGACAATGGCGAGACATCCTTTCAAACCTTTTGGGATGCATCCAAAGCAGTAATCAGAGGTAAATTCATATCCCTGAGTGCATATATTAACAAACTAGGGAGAGCAGAAATCCATCAATTGGAAATGCAAATAAAAAAACTCAAAAGTGATCAAATTAAAAAACCCCAGCAGAAAACCAAACTAGAAATCCTAAAAATTAAGGGAGAAATTAATAAAATAGAAAGTGATAGAACTATTGATTTAATAAATAAGACTAGAAGCTGGTACTTTGAAAAAACAAACAAAATAGACAAAGTACTGGTCAATCTAATTAAAAAAAGGAAAGAATAAAAGCAAATTAAAAGCATCAAAGATGAAAAGGTGGACATCACCTCCAATGAAGAGGAAATCAAGGCAATCATTAAAAATCACTTTGCCCAATTATATGGCAATAAATACAGCAATCTAGGCGATATGGATGAATATATAAAAAATACAAACTGCCTAGACTAACAGAAGAAGAAATAGAATTCTTAAATAATCCCATATCAGAAAATGAAATCCAACAGGCCATCAAAGAACTCCCTAAGTAAAAATCCCCAGGGCCTGATGGATTCACCAGTGAATTCTATCAAACATTCAGAGAACAGTTAATCCCAATACTATACAAACTATTTGACATAATAAGCAAAGAGGGAGTTCTACCAAACTCCTTTTATGACACAAACATGGTACTTATTCCAAAACCAGGCAGATCAAAAACAGAGAAAGAAAATTATAGACCAATCTCCCTAATGAATATAGATGCAAAAAATCTTAAATAGGATACTAGCAAAAAGACTCCAGCAAGTGATCAGAAGGGTCATCCACCATGATCAAGTAGGATTAATACCAGGGATGCAGGGCTGGTTCAATATTAGGAAAACTATCCACATAATCGACCATATCAACAAGCAAACCAACAAAAATCACATGATTATTTCAATAGACTCAGAAAAAGCCTTTGATAAAATACAACATCCATTCCTATTGAAAACACTAGAAAGCATAGGAATAGGAGGGTCGATCCTAAAAATAATAAACAGTATATATCTAAAATCATCAGCCAACATCATCTGCAATGGGGATAAACTAAATACATTCCCAATAAGATCAGGAGTGAAACAAAGATGCCCTTTATCACCTCTACTATTTGACATTGTACTAGAAACACTAGCAGTAGCAATTAGAGAAGAAAAAGAAATTGAAGGCATCAAAATAGGCAAGGAGGAGACTAAGCTATCACTCTTTGCAAATGACATGATGGTCTACTTAAAGAATCCTAGAGATTCAACCAAAAAGCTCATCGAAATAATCAACAACTTTAGCAAAGTTGCAGGATACAAAATAAACCCGCATGAGTCATCAGCATTTCTATACATCTCCAACATAGTTCAGCAGCAAAATCTAGAAAGAGAAATCCCATTCAAAATCACCTTAGACAAAATAAAATACCTAGGAATCTATCTCCCAAGACAAACACAGGAAGTATATAAACACAACTACAAAACACTCTCCACACAACTAAAAGTAGACTTGAGCAATTGGAAAAACATTAACTGCTCATGGGTAGGATGAGCCAATATAGTAAAAATGACCATCCTACCCAAACTTATCCATCTATTTAGTGCCATACCCATAGAACTTCCAAAAAATTTCTTTACTGATGTAGAAAAAAACATAACAAAGTTCATTTGGAATAACAAAGGATCAAGGATATCCAGGGAAATAATGAAAAAAAATACAAAGGAAGGGGGCCTTGCAGTCCCAGATCTCAAACTATATTACAAAGCAGCAGTCATCAAACAATTTGGTACTGGCTAAGAGACAGAAAGCAGGATCAGTGGAATAGACTTGGGGCAAGTGACCTCAGCAAGACAATATATGATAAACCCAAAGATCCCAGCTTTTGGGTCAAAAATCCACTATTCGATAAAAACTGCTGGGAAAACTGGAAGACAGTGTGGGAGAGATTAGGATTAGATCAACATCTCACACCCTACACCAAGATAAATTCAAAATGGGTGACTGACATGAACATAAAGAAGGAAACTATAAGTAAATTAGGTAAACACAGAATAGTTTACATGTCAGACTTTTGGGAAGGGAAAGACTTTAAAACCAAGCAAGACATAGAAAGAGTCACAAAATGTAAAACAAATAATTTCAACTACATCAAGTTAAAAAGCTTTTGTACAAACAAAACCAATATAACTAAAATCAGAAGGAAAGCAACAAATTGGGAAGCAATCTTCATAAAAACCTCTGACAAAGGTTTAATTACTCAAATTTACAAAGAGCTAAATTGTACAAAAAATCAAGCCATTCTCCAATTGATAAATGGGCAAGGGACATGAATAGGCAGTTTTCAGCCAAAGAAATCAAAACTATTAATAAGCACATGAAAAAGTGTTCTACATCTCTTATAATCAGAGAGATGCAAGTCAAAACAACTCTGAAGTATCACCTCACACCTAGCAGATTGGCTAACATAACAGATATGGAAAGTAATGAATGCTGGAGGGGATGTGGCAAAGTAGGGACACTAATTCATTGCTGGTGGAGTTGTGAATTAATCCAACCATTCTGGAGGGCAATTTGGAACTATGCCCAAAGGGCGATAAAAGACTGTCTGTATTTGATCCAGCCATAGCACTGCTGGGTTTGTACCCCAAAGAGATAATAAGGAAAAAGACTTGTACAAGAACTTGTACATAGCTGCGTTCTTTGTGGTGGCCAAAAATTGGAAAACGAGGGGATGCCGATCAATTGGGGAATGGCTGAACAAATTGTGGTATATGTTGGTGATGGAATACTATTGTGCTCAAAGGAATAATAAAGTGGAGGAATTCCATGGAGACTGGAACAACCTCCAGGAAGTGATGCAGAGCGAGAGGAGCAGAACCAGGAGAACATTGTACACAGAGACTGATACACTGTGGTACAATAGAATGTAATGAATGGACTCCTCCACTAGGGACAATGCAACGTCCCTGAACAATCTGCAGGGATCTAAAAAACACTATCCACAAGCAGAGGATAAACTGTGGGAATAAAAACACCGATGAAAAGCAACTGCTTGACTACAGGGGCTGAGAGGAAATAACTGAGGAGAGACTCTAAATGAACACTCTAGTGCAAATACCAACAACATGGAAATGGGTTCAAATCAAGGACACATGTGATACCCAGTGGAATTCTGAGCCGGCTATGGGAGAAGTGGTGGGAGGAGGGCGGAGGGAGGAAAAGATAATGATCATTGTTTCCAATGAATAATGTTTGTAAATAACCAAATAAAATAATGTTTAAAAAATAAATTCAAATTAGAATGAATATTTTGTTCCACTTAGATCTCACAAATCAGAAATGTCATGAGAGAAAAGATTTCAGATATCTGGAATTTTGAAAGATATTCTTACTATATATTTTTGGCCTGATCAATTAGCATGCATTATGTTAGGTGAAGCAAATATGAGATTTGATTATGCTTCTTGTCATTTTTGCTTTAAAATATCAGGAAGATGACCTTACTCCCCAAGGATCTTTCAGTGATCCCCAAGGTATTTATGCATGACAGGTTTTAAATGATTATAAAGAATAATTCATTTCCTCCTATAAAGGATATGGAGGAAAATTGATTTTGGATTGTATTCCTTATTAGCAATATTTCTATGTGAATCCATTAATTTTCTTAGATTCCAATCTCTGAAGGTCAAGCATTTCAGTTCTCCAGGGTTTAACTGAAGTTTAAGGTAATTGCTTCTAGGTAACTAAGGAATTTACCTGGGCAGGGACTTTTTGTTAAGGTATGGTGGAGACTTCTACCTCTGTTTATAACAAGAAGCCAGCCCCTCTCCCCTCAGATTCTTCACAGGCAAATGCCTTTTTGCCCTTGTTACACATCTCCTCTAAGTTTGGGGTGACCTGGTCTCAAGTAGGGGAAACAGTCATTGAGAACCTAATTAAGATAAAATTTTTCTAGTCAAAAATTCCTAGAAGAAACTGGCTGATATTCCACTTCTTAAAGTACCAGAGAAGAGTGGGTCAACCAAGTCTCACTAGCTTAGTGAATATGTAGGGATCTACCCACTGGAGAAGTATAGTCCTTCCTCTCCCTATGCTGAAGTAATAGAAGAATTGAGATCTCTAATGTACTTCATTAAAATATCCATCAATTGTCATTGCCTAGAGAGGTCCAAAGGACATACTATCAGACCAATTAAAAAGACACACTTTGCTATAAAAGATAAATGGTCACTTACTGTCTTTCATGCAGAGGTACATACTGTCTTTTATTGAGATTTCATATCCCTATTAATAAATGATGTTATATTCAAAGAGATGACTTCATTTTAGTTACTGTTTAAAATTCTAGGTGCTAAAATACAGTGTCATAAGGTGTTTTAGTGAAAAATGAAGCCAATTCAAATGTAAAATATTCTGCAGTATTTTGGCTTCTGGGGTTTATTTGTATCTATTTACTACAACATTACATATGACATTTGTTCCCCAAACTAAGGTACTAGGGTGCCTTTCTTTTAGTATCACTAATAATTATCCAGAAGAGAGCACAGTGTTGGAACTGGCCACCACGTGGCTTTCTCTCTGAACTGCCAACCATTATGTTGGAGAGGGAATGTCCTTAAAAGTTACATTTTCCTGGGGCATACTAGAGATAACCTTTTCTTTTTTTATTATTAAATTTTTGACTTAATAACAAATTTATAAATAAGTTTTCAAAAGTCATATGATCCATATTGTCTCCCTCCTCTCTTCACTTCTCCATCCCAGAGCTGACAAACAATTCAATCTGGGTTATACATGCATGATCACACAAAACACATTTCCATATTATTCATTTTTGTAAGCAAATATCTTATAGAAGCAAAACCCTCAAATATATACCCAAATAAACAAATGATAAATCATGTTTTCATCTGCATTTCTACTCCAACATTTCTTTCTCTGGAGGTGAATAGCATTCTTTTCCCCAAGTCCTCAGGATTGTCCTGGATCATTAGTAGCAAAGTCTATCACATTTGATGATTCCACAATGTTTCCATTTCTGTGTATAATGATCTCAAGGTTCTGCTTATTTCACTTTGCACTAGTCCATGTAGGTCTCTCCAGTTCTTTCTGAAATCATCCCACTCATCATTCCTTATAGCACAATAGAATTCCATCACCATCATATGCCTCAGTTTGCTCAGCCTTCCCCTGTGGAGGGACATCCATTTAGTTTCCAATTCTTTGCCACCACAAAAAGAACAACTATAAATATTTTTGTACAAACAGGTCCTTTCCCATGTTTTTTTTTTTTTTGAGATAACCCTTTCTAAAGAGGGTGTAAAATGCCTTTTGGCCACTAGAGGGCAAAGAGCACAAAGATATTGAAGCTACTCTCCTCATTCTCTGTGCTAGCATCACAAAGCAGCTTGTAGAATGCCCTTGTTGACTGAGAGACTAACCTTAGGGTATGGGGTAAATCATTAAAATGGGAGTTGTGCTAAGTATGCTGCCTCATGAACTTCTGCTCCATATGGGTTTCATTCTCCCAGTACACAGTCCCCTGCATTTATATATTTAGACTCGGACTCTCATGATTATGGGATTTATTCTGTATAGAATAAGGTAAAAAGGAACTAGCCCAATTTATTCCCTTCCAACCATCTCCTCTCGTTGCCATGCAGGATCTCTTGGTGTCACATTAAGTGAAAAACAGCCCAAAATGCAGCATTCTAAGCATCAGGAATAGTATGAGGGAAGTGGAAGCAGGACAGCAACAAAACACATACAGGAGATAGGAAGTGATTGGTCAGTGATGGAACTGTGACACTGGAAGCAAGTAGTATAAGGAAAAAAGCTTAAAGCATTGAGTGGAACCAGATTGTGAAGGAATTTGAGTGCCAGACTGAGTTTGAGTGCTATTTGGCAGATAGTAAGAAGTTAAAAGATTCTCCTGTGAATGTCCCAATACAATAAGAGCTACTCAGATTTATTCTGCTTAGAGAAAAATTAGATTAATACCTCTCACAATTAGGACTGCTTATTGGGCCCAGGTCTACTATCTGGGCAGTTCACTGCTAGGCAAGGATATGAAATATACCCTTTTGCATCATTTCTACTTTTTGATATTTTGTCTTTAAATATCACTCATAGATGTCATCGTTGTTGCTGTTTATCATCAACAATGATCCTTAAATTTGATGCTGGGTTATAATGGAAAATCCCGGTGGGAGTAAATTGATATTTTGCCAACTGATGGCACAATTTGTCCTCATTTCCTCAGGATCCAAGAGGTGTATGCTTCCATTGCCATTTTACACTGTGTATATGGAATGAGAAAGCCTTCTTGTAGAAGGTGGGTCTTTAGGACTTCCGGTTAAGATGGCGGCTTAGAGAAAGCTAAAGCTCAGATCTCCGGAAAACCCTTCCCAACCGATCTCAAACAATAAGCTCCTAAGGCGCCGAAATTCAAAACGATCAACAGCACAGACCCTGGGAACCCTCCTCCTGGACCTGGACCCGGTTCAAAAGGTACGGCTCCCCTCAAAAGCCAGAACCCGAGATCACTCGGACCTCATGGGTAGGAGCGCAGAGTCCAAGGCTCCCGGAAGCCGCAGCCCGGCCGGGCTCATAGCATACCAAAGCATACCAAATAGCATACCAATAGCATACCAAAGATATTAGCATCTTTTACATTTTTCAAACAGTAGTGCAAACATTAATACAAATATCAATTTTGCCATAAATATAACATTTTGATTTGTTGAAGACATAATAAAAATGAAGCTAATGAAATGACTTTGTACATTCTGGCTGCATATTTCTTATATGAGCCTTATTTAAATCTCTGCTATAAATGAATTAATCAATATAATAACCAAGAATATAACATAACCAATGTTTGCAAAATTCATTCCACCAAACCAATGTTTGGAGTGATAGAAGCTTGAGTTGCTTTCTCTGTAGAAGCAATTTCTACAGTTACTTGATCATACAGAGTTTGATGTAACTTACTTTTCCTAGTTGTAAATGAGTAATATTCAATGTGCTTTTTCTACAAGCTTATTAGTGCCAAAATTTTTCCTATTTTCAATACATACTCCAAAAAAGAGAAACTTAGTGTATACTTTGCCCTTGCTCCATGTATGTATGTAATAACCTATTCCATCTAGGAGGTTCAACAACTGCGCGTCCACAGAGATTGTCCAACCTAGGCTTTACTTTCATGTACCAGAACGTCTTCCAGTACCTCAAGTGGAAGTTAATATACCCCGAATCCAGTGGCCGTCTGAATTCTGGGACTGGTGTTAGAGAGCAAGAAAGAGTTTCCATTAAGATGGGGTTTCAGGAGTAGTGATCAACAATGATGTTAACATTTAACTACAGCAATGGCAGTTGGCACATGTCTACATAGTCATTGTCAGGAATATAACCTACATATGGATGTAGATGATCAATTTTCAATAACATTGGTTCCTAATTAAAAATTTCTAAAGTGCATTTTGCCTGATATCTCATCCCTTTTTTAAGAGTGACATCAGGACCATCTGTGCATTGAACATTCCTATTCAGCATCTCCTGCATAGAACATAATTTTTGTAGTCAGGGTTGCTAGGTTTGTGTTATTTATAACACATTTATGAAAAATGTCTATCTCCTGTCCTTTTGGAGATTCATACCAATGTCTATACCCTTGTTGATAGATCAATTTTTTACAATACAAGGAGTTTTACAATGCATACAAAATAAATGTCCTTTTGACATATATAACAGATATCCAAAATGAAAGATATACATTAGTGTTTGAACAATTATAGCTGTTTCGATTTTGATCCCATGATAAAGTCTGAACAACAACCCTCAGGGCCTTCTACCCAAACAGTCCCGGTGAAAGTTACTGCCTGGGGCTTCCGCTGCAGAGAGCTGGTCGAAACAACAGCAACCCTCAGGGCGGGCAAGACAGCCTCACGGGCTGGATCCTGCTATCCAAGTCTCAGTGAAAGTCCTTGCCCTAGAGCTTGGGAAAGCTGCAGCCCATCCCCCCGCAGGCCGACGAAACAGCCTCACGGCCAGCGATTCTGAAGGCAACTTCTGGAAAGCGAGCTGGGGGGAGAGTGTGGCCTCGTGGTCTGACCCTTCCATTCCAGTTCCAGTGAGGCATATTCAGTTTAACCCAGGGAAAGCTCATAGAACCAACATCTGCCCAGGACTAAAGCCTCGGATCACCAGAGATAAGAAAAGCTAATCCTCCACATTCAGAGATGACAAACTCCACAGAAGCACAGAAGCCCCAAAATACCAAGAAAAATAAGAAGAAAGGGGCGACTTTGGACACATTCTATGGAGCCAAAATACAAAATACAGAGCAGATAGAAGAAGATATACAAGAAAATTCTCCAAAATCTTCCAAAGGAAATAGAAACTCTCCACAAACCCATGAAGAATTTGAATCAGAAATGACCAAAAAGATGGAAGCCCTCTGGGAGGAAAAGTGGGAAATAATGCAAAAGAAATTCATGCATCTACAAAACCAGTTTGACCAAACTGTAAAAGAAAACCAGGCTTTAAAGCAAGAACTAATAAAGCAAAGCCAAAACACCAAGAAATTAGAAGAGAACATAAAATATCTCACCGACAAGGTGATAGATCTGGAAAATAGAGGGAGAAGAGAAAATTTAAGAATAATTGGACTCCCAGAAAAGCCAGAAATAAACACCAAACTGGACATGGTGATACAAGATATAATCAAAGAAAATTGCCCAGAGATTCTAGAACAAGGGGGCAATACAGCCACTGACAGAGCTCACAGAACACCTTCTACACTAAACCCCCAAAAGACAACTCCCAGGAATGTAATTGCCAAATTCCAAAGCTATCAAACAAAAGAAAAAATCCTACAGGAAGCCAGAAAAAGACAATTTAGATATAAAGGAATGCCAATCAGGGTCACACAAGACCTTGCAAGTTCTACTCTGAATGATCGTAAGGCATGGAACATGATCTTCAGAAAGGCAAGAGAGCTGGGTCTCCAACCAAGAATCAGCTACCCAGCAAAACTGACTATATACTTCCAAGGGAAAGTATGGGCATTCAACAAAATAGAAGACTTCCAACTTTTTGCAAAGAAAAGACCAGAGCTCTGTGGAAAGTTTGATACAGAAAATCAAAGAGCAAGGAATACCTGAAAAGGTAAATATTAAGGAAAGGGGAAAAATGTTATCTTCTTCTATTACTCAAACTCTCTTCTCTTAGACTACATTTATATCAATCTATGTATGCTAATATGTGGGGAAAATGTAATGTATAAATAGGGTGTAAAGAAAGACCAAATAGAATAATGGTTCTCACACAAAGATTCACATGGGAAGGGGAGGGGAAGAAAACTCCTATAAGAAGGAGAGGAAGGGGGGGGGTGTTACTTAAACCTCAATCTCAGGGAAATCAACTCTGAGAGGGAAAAACATCCAGATCCATTGGGATCTTGAATTCTATCT
Organism: Monodelphis domestica; assembly: GCF_027887165.1. Classification (NCBI taxonomy): domain Eukaryota; kingdom Metazoa; phylum Chordata; class Mammalia; order Didelphimorphia; family Didelphidae; genus Monodelphis; species Monodelphis domestica. Next base: position 45,865,580 of record NC_077231.1, read on the forward strand.
TACCCAACAAGGGTAAGGAGAAGGGAAAACCAAGGAGGGGAGGGGGAGAGGGAGAACAAAAAGGGAGGGAAAGAGAGGGGGGAGGGGGAGGGAAGAAAAAGGGAGGGACTAAAAAGGGAAACATCAAGGGAGGGGACAAGGGGCACTGATTCAAAGTAAATCACTGGACTAAAAGGTAGAGCCGAAGAAGAAAAGGTTAGAATTAGGGAAGGCAATCAAAATGCCAGGGAGTCCACAAATGACAATCATAACTTTGAACGTGAATGGGATGAACTCACCCATAAAATGTAGACGAATAGCAGAATGGATTAGAATCCAGAACCCTACCATATGTTGTCTTCAAGAAACACACATGAGGCGGGTTGACACCCACAAGGTCAGAATTAAAGGATGGAGTAAGACCTTCTGGGCCTCAACTGATAGAAAGAAGGCAGGAGTGGTAATCATGATATCTGATAAAGCCAATGCAAAAATAGACCTGATCAAAAGGGATAGGGAAGGTAATTATATTTTGTTAAAAGGGACTATAGACAACGAGGAAATATCATTAATCAACATGTATGCACCAAATAATATAGCAGCCAAATTTCTAATGGAGAAACTAGGAGAATTGAAGGAAGAAATAGACAATAAAACCATACTAGTGGGAGACTTAAACCAACCATTATCAAATTTAGATAAATCAAATCAAAAAATAAATAAGAAAGAGGTAAAAGAAGTGAATGAAATCTTAGAAAAATTAGAATTAATATACATATGGAGAAAAATAAATAGGGATAAAAAGGAATACACCTTCTTCTCAGCACCACATGGCACATTCACAAAAATTGACCATACATTAGGTCACAGAAACATAGCACACAAATGCAAAAAAGCAGAAATAATGAATGTAGCCTTCTCAGATCACAAGGCAATAAAAATAATGATTAGTAATGGTACATGGAAAACCAAATCTAAAACCAATTGGAAATTAAACAATATGATACTCCAAAACCGTTTAGTTAAAGAAGAAATCATAGAAACAATTAATAATTTCATCAAGGAAAATGACAATGGCGAAACATCCTTTCAAACCTTTTGGGATGCAGCCAAAGCGGTAATCAGAGGCAAATTCATATCCCTGAAAGCTTATATTAACAAACAAGGGAGAGCAGAGATCAATCAATTGGAAATGCAATTGAAAAAACTCGAAAGCGATCAAATTAAAAACCCCCAGCAGAAAACCAAATTAGAAATCCTAAAAATTAAGGGAGAAATTAATAAAATCGAAAGTGATAGAACTATTGATTTAATAAATAAGACAAGAAGCTGGTACTTTGAAAAAACAAACAAAATAGACAAAGTACTGGTCAATCTAATTAAAAAAAGGAAAGAATAAAAGCAAATTCACAGAATTAAAGATGAAAAGGGGGACAGCACCTCCAATGAGGAGGAAATTAAGGCAATCATTAGAAATTACTTTGCCCAATTATATGGCAACAAATACACCAATTTAGGAGAAATGGATGAATATATACAAAAATACAAACTGCCTAGACTAACAGAAGAGGAAATAGAATTCTTAAATAATCCCATATCAGAAATTGAAATCCATCAAGCCATCAAAGAACTTCCTAAGAAAAAATCCCCAGGGCCTGATGGATTCACCTGTGAATTCTATCAAACATTCAGAGAACAGTTAACCCCAATACTATACAAACTATTTGACATAATAAGCAAAGAGGGAGTTCTACCAAACTCCTTTTACGACACAAACATGGTACTGATTCCAAAACCAGGCAGGTCAAAAACAGAGAAAGAAAACTATAGGCCAATCTCCCTAATGAATATAGATGCAAAAATCTTAAATAGGATACTAGCAAAAAGACTCCAGCAAGTGATCAGAAGGATCATTCACCATGATCAAGTAGGATTCATACCAGGGATGCATGGCTGGTTCAACATTAGGAAAACCATCCACATAATTGACCACATCAACAAGCAAACTAGCAAGAACCACATGATCATCTCAATAGATGCAGAAAAAGCCTTTGATAAAATACAACACCCATTCCTATTAAAAACACTAGAAAGCATAGGAATAGAAGGGTCATTCCTAAAAATAATAAACAGTATATATCTAAAACCAACAGCTAATATCATCTGCAATGGGGATAAACTAGATGCATTCCCAATAAGATCAGGAGTGAAACAAGGATGCCCATTATCACCCCTACTATTTGACATTGTACTAGAAACACTAGCAGTAGCAATTAGAGAAGATAAAGAAATTGAAGGCATCAAAATAGGCAAGGAGGAGACCAAGTTATCACTCTTTGCGGATGACATGATGGTCTACTTAAAGAATCCTAGAGATTCAACCAAAAAGCTAATTGAAATAATCAACAACTTTAGCAAAGTTGCAGGATACAAAATAAACCCACATAAATCATCAGCTTTTCTATATATCTCCAACACAGCTCAGCAGCAAGAACTAGAAAGAGAAATCCCATTCAAAATCACCTTAGACAAAATAAAATACCTAGGAATCTATCTCCCAAGACAAACACAGGAACTATATGAACACAACTACAAAACACTCGCCACACAACTAAAACTAGACCTGAACAAATGGAAAAACATTAACTGCTCATGGATAGGACGAGCCAATATAATAAAAATGACCATCCTACCCAAACTTATTTATCTATTTAGTGCCATACCCATTGAACTACCAAAATACTTCTTCACTGATTTAGAAAAAACCATAACAAAGTTCATTTGGAAGAACAAAAGATCAAGGATATCCAGGGAAATAATGAAAAAAAACACATACGATGGGGGCCTTGCAGTCCCTGACCTAAAACTATATTACAAAGCAGCAGTCATCAAAACAATTTGGTACTGGCTAAGAAACAGAAAGGAAGATCAGTGGAATAGACTGGGGGAAAGCGACCTCAGCAAGACAGTATACGATAAACCCAAAGATCCCAGCTTTTGGGACAAAAATCCACTATTCGATAAAAACTGCTGGGAAAATTGGAAGACAGTGTGGGAGAGACTAGGAATAGATCAACACCTCACACCCTACACCAAGATAAATTCAAAATGGGTGAGTGACTTAAACATAAAGAAGGAAACCATAAGTAAATTGGGTAAACACAGAATAGTATACATGTCAGACCTTTGGGAGGGGAAAGGCTTTAAAACCAAGCAAGATATAGAAAGAATCACAAAATGTAAAATAAATAATTTTGACTACATCAAACTAAAAAGCTTTTGAACAAACAAAACCAATATAACTAAAATCAGAAGGGAAAAAACAAATTGGGAAAAAATCTTCATAGAAACCTCTGACAAAGGTTTAATTACTCATATTTATAATGAGCTAAATCAATTGTACAAAAAATCAAGCCATTCTCCAATTGATAAATGGGCAAGGGACATGGATAGGCAGTTCTCAGATAAAGAAATCAAAACTATTAACAAGCACATGAAGAAGTGCTCTACATCTCTTATAATCAGAGAGATGCAAATCAAAACAACTCTGAGGTATCACCTCACACCTAGCAGATTGGCTAACATTACAGCAAAGGAAAGTAATGAATGCTGGAGGGGATGTGGCAAAGTGGGGACACTAATTCATTGCTGGTGGAGTTGTGAATTGATCCAACCATTCTGGAGGGCAATTTGGAACTATGCCCAAAGGGCGACAAAAGAATATCTACCCTTTGACCCAGCCATAGCACTGCTGGGTCTGTACCCCAAAGAGATAATGGACAAAAAGACTTGTACAAAAATATTCATAGCTGCGCTCTTTGTGGTGGCCCAAAACTGGAAAACGAGGGGATGCCCATCAATTGGGGAATGGCTGAACAAACTGTGGTATATGTTGGTGATGGAGTACTATTGTGCTAAAAGGAATAATAAAGTGGAGAAGTTCCATGGAGACTGGAACAACCTCCAGGAAGTGATGCAGAGCGAGAGGAGCAGAACCAGGAGAACATTGTACACAGAGACTAATACACTGTGGTATAATCGAACGTAATGGACTTCTCCATTAGTGGCGGTGTAATGTCCCTGAACAACTTGCAGGGATCCAGGAGAAAAAAACACCATTCATAAGCAAAGGATAAACTATGGGAGTGGAAACACCGAGAAAAAGCAACTGCCCGAATACAGAGGTTGAGGGGACATGACAGAGGACAGACTCTAAATGAACACTCTAGTGCAAATACTATCAACAAAGCAATGGGTTCAAATCAAGAAAACATCTAATGCCCAGTGGACTTACGCGTCGGCTATGGGGGGTGGGGGGGAGGAAAAGAAAATGATCTTTAATGAATAATGCTTGGAAATGATCAAATAAAATATATTAAAAAAAAAAGAAGGTGGGTCTTTAGCTGATCCTTGAAGGAAGCCAGCAGGCAGGGATGAGGAAAGATTGTTATAGGCTTAGGAGGCAGCCAATGGAAATGCCTGGAGTCAGGAGAAGGGTGCCAGAACAGTAAGGAGGTGAGTGTTCCTGGATGGCAGAGTTCATGGTGGGAGGAGGGTGGGGAGAGGAGGTATAAAAGGTATAGGAAGAAAGAAAAAGCAAAGGGAGGCCGGCTTCCAGAGAGAGGCATTAGCCAAATAAAGGGCTTGCTATCACTTGCTATCAATTGAGGTGATTGAGAGCTCCTGGAGCTGTTTGAATCCAGGTGGTTGGCAGTAGTCGGGCCAGATCAGTCTGATAGCTGAGCAGGGGACTATAAAGGGGAGATAGTTGAGGTAGGGACAGCAGAAAAAAAGAAAGCTATTGCAATAGCCCAGGGATAAGGTGATAAGAGTGTGAAGATGAAAGTTCAGGGGAGATGGTGCCATAATTTATAATTATTTATTACATACATTAAAAGAGTGAGTCAGAGAAAGAAAAGACACCAACCCCAGGTGGACAGCTGTTCCCTTTGCTCCTCCCCTAGTCAGTGCTTGCCATTGCTGGCACTCTTCTAGCCACTTTCCTGAGACAGTTTGTGACCACACTACAGGAACATCAGTGTTCTCCTCACCACCTCCTCAGGATCTAAGGCAAAAGAGAGCTACTTTCTTTGATCAAGTCCCTTTTAAGTTATTTGTGAAATCACTTTTCTGCATCCCTCTGATTTGATGGACTCTTACCTCAATCTGTATCAGAGATGAGTCTTCCTGACACCAGGAATCACAGAAAAGAGGCAAATATCTTCCAGGTGCCAAGGAGCCAAGAGAATTCTGGTTCACCCAGAGTGCACAGGCATTCCCCTTAGCTTAAGTGATTCCTTGGCAGATAAGTACCAGCCATTGTTCTTCTTTCAGTCAAAGAATGGGGTTGAATTGAACCTGATTCAATCAGAGAACAGGTTGTTTTCAAGCTCAATATGAAACTTTCCCTTTAAAATCCAAGACTTGCCTTAGGGTACCCAGAAAAAGAAAAGAGGTGCAGGCTAGAATTAAATTCTCACAAGAGCCTGCACCAGGATAGCATTAGTTTCTGAGGAGAGGAAACATATACAAGAGATATTATGAAGATGGAAATGATAGGGCTTGGACACTGATTGGATAAGAGTTATTAAGGAGGCTCAAGAGTCAAGGATGGTTGCAAGTCTAGATGCCTAGGAGAGTTGTGGTGCCCTACACAGTAATCAATCCAGATCAAAGTGCATAGAAGAATGCTTCTCCGGGTCCTTCTGGTTTTGAAATGATTCCTCAAGCAAGACATTTTAAACATTCACAAGTCTGAGAAATTTCAAGATTTACAGAACTCACCCATAAAACTAAAACAAATAGGAGAGTGGAATAGAATCCAAAATCCTACCATATGTGGTATACAAGAAACACACCTGAGGTGGGTAGACACTCACAAAGTTAGAATTAAAGGTTGGAGCAAAACCTATTGGGCCTCAACTGATAGAAAGTAGGCAGGATTTACAATCATGATATCTGACAAAGCCAAAGTAAAAATAGGTCTGATTAAAAAGGATAGGGAAGGTAAATATATCCTGTTAAAAGGGAGTATAGACAATGAGGAAATATCACTAATCAACATGTATACACCAAATGGTATAGCATCCAAATTTCTAAAGGACAAACTAGTGGAATTGAAGGAGGAAATATATAGTAAAACTATACTAGTGGGAGACCTGAACCTACCACTATCAAATTTAGATAAATCAAATAAAAAATAAATAAAAAGAGGTAAAAGATTTGAATGAAATCTTAGAAAAATTAGAGTTAATAGAAACATAGAGAAAAATAAATAGGGACAAAAAGGAATACACCTTCTTTTCAGCAGCACATGGTACATTCACAAAGATTGACCATGTACTAGGTCATAAGAACATGGCAAAAAAATGAAGAAAAGCAGAAATAGTAAATGCAACCTTTTCAGATCATAACACAATAAAAATAATGGTCAGTAAGGGTACATGGAGAGGCAAATCAAAAATTAATTGGAAATTAAATAATATAATTCTCCAAAATCGGTTAGTTAGAAAACAAATCATAGAAGGAATTAATGATTTCATTGAAGAAAATGAGAATGGTGAGACATGCTTTCAAAATCTATGGGATGCAGCCAAAGCAGTACTCAAGGGAAAATTAATATCCCTGAGTTCATATATTAACAAATTAGGGAAGGCAGAGGTCAATGAATTGGACATGCAAAACAAAAAACTTGAAAGTGAACAAATTAAACCCCCCCAGAAGAAAACTAAATTAGAGATCCTACAAATTAAGGGAGAAATTAATAAAATCAAAAGTGAAAGAACTATTGAACTAATAAATAATACTAGAAGCTGGTACTTTGAAAAAACAAACAAAATAGAAAAAGTACTGGTCAATCTAATAAAAAAAAAGGAAAGAAGAAAACCAAATTAACAGTATCATAGATGAAAAGGGAGACCTCACCTCCAATGAAGAGCAAATTAAGGCAATCTTTAAAAACTATTTTGCCCAGTTATATGGCAATAAATACAGCAATCTAGGCGATATGGATGAATATTTACAAAAATATAAATTGCCTAGATTAACAGAAGAAGAAATAGAACTCTTAAATAATTCCATATCAGAAAAAGAAATTGAACAAGTCATCAAAGAACTCCCTAAGAAAAAATCCCCAGGGCCTGATGGATTCACAAGTGAATTCTATCAAACATTCAAAGAACAACTAATCCCAATACTATACAAACTATTTGACATAATAAGCAAAGAGGGAGTTCTAACAAATTCCTTTTATGAAACAAATATGGTACTGATTCCAAAGCCAGGTAGATAAAAAAAAAAGAATACTATTGACAAATCTCCTTAATGAACATAGATGCAAAAATCTTAAATAGGATACCAGCAAAAAGAATCCAGCAAGTCATCACCAGGGTTATTCACTATTATCAGGTGGGATTTATACCAGGAATGCAAGGATGGTTCAATATTGGGAAAACCATCCACATAATTGACCATATCAACAATCAAACCAATAAAAATCACATGATTATCTCAATAGACAAAGAAAAATCCTTTGATAAAATACAACATACGTTCCTATTGAAAACAGTAGAAAGTATAGGAATAGAAGGGTCTTTCCTAAAAAGAATAAACAGTATTTATCTAAAACCATCAGCCAACATCATCTGCAATGGGGATAAACTAGATGCATTCCTCATAAGATCAGGAGTGAAACACGGATGCCCATCATCACCTTTATTATTTAACATTGTACTAGAAACACTAGCAGTAGCAATTAGAAAAGAAAAAGAAATTCAAGGTATTAAAATAGGCAATGAGGAGACCAAGCTATCACTCTTTGTAGATGATATGATGGTCTACTTAAAGAATCCTAGAGAATCAACTAAAAAGCTAGTGGAAATAATCAACAACATTAGGAAAGTAGCAGGATACAAAATAAACCCACAATAAGTCATCAGCATTTCTATATATCTCCAACACATCTCAGCAGCAAGAATTAGAAAGAGAAATTCCATTTAAAATCATCCTAGACAATATAAAATACTTAGGAATCTATCTGCTGACACAAGCAAAGAAACTATTTGAACATAACTATAAAACACTGTCCATACAATTAAAACTAGATCTAAACAATTGGAATAGCATGAACTGCTCATGGGTAGGACGAGCTAACACAATTTATTTACTTATTTAGTGCCATATCCATTGAACTACTAAATTTTTTTTTACTGAATTAGAAAAATTCATAACAAAGTTCATTTGGAAGAACCAAAGATCAAGGCTATCCGGGGAAATCATGAAAAAAATATGCGAAGGAAGGAGAACTTGTTGTCCCATATTTCAAACTATACTATAAAACAGTGGTCATCAAAACTATTTGGTACAGGCTAAGAGACAAAAAGGAGGATTAGTGGAATAGACTTGAGGGAAGTGTCCTCAGCAAGACAGTCTAAGATAAACCCAAGATCCCAGCTTTTGGGACAAAAATCCACTATTTGATAAAAACTGCTGGGAACATTGGAAGACAGTGTGGGAGAGATTAGGTTTGGATCAACATCTCACACCCCACACCAAGATAAACTCAGGATGGGTGAATGACTTGAACATAAAGAAGTTAACTAAAGTAAATTAGGTGAACACTGAATAGTATCCATGTCAGACCTTTGGGAAAGGAAAGATTTTAAAACCAAGAAATACTTGGGAAAAATTGAAAAAATGTAAAATAAATAATTTTGATTAAATCAAATTAAAATGTTTTTGTACAAACAAAACCAATATAATGAAAATCAGAAGGGAAGTAACAAATTGGGTAACAATTTTCATAACAAATACCTCTGACAAAGGTCTAATTACTTAAATTTACAAACGGATAAATCAATTGTACAAAAAAATCAAGCCATTCTCCAATTGATAAATGGGCAAGGGACATGAACAGGCAGTTCTCAGCTGAAGAAATCAAAACTATTAATAAGCACATGAAAAAGTGTTCTACATCTCTTATAACCAGAGAGATGCAAACCAAAACAACTCTGAGGTATCACCTCACACCTAGCAGATTGGCTAACATAACAGATATGGAAAGTAATGAATGCTGGATGGGGATGTGGCAAAGTAGGGACACTAATTCATTGCTGGTGGAGTTGTGAATTAATCCAACCATTCTGGAGGGCAATTTGGAACTATGCCCAAAGGGCAATAAAAGACTGTCTGCCCTTTGATTCAGTCATAGCACTGCTGGGTTTGTACCCCAAAGAGATAATAAGGAAAAAGACTTGTGCAAGAATATTCATAGCTGCGCTCTTTGTGGTGGCAAAAAATTGGAAAATGAGGGGATGTCCTTCAGTTGGGGAATGGCTGAACAAATTGTGGTATCTGTTGGTGATGGAATACTATTGTGCTCAAAGGAATAATAAAGTGGAGGAATTCCATGGGGACTGGAACAACCTCCAGGAATTGATGCAGTGTTAGAGGAGCAGAACCAGGAGAACACTGTACACAGTGACTGATACACTGTGGTACAATTGAATGTAATGAACTTCTCCATTAGTGGCAATGTAGTGATCCTGAATAACCCTGGGGGATCTATGAGAAAGTACACTATCCACATTCAGAAGAAAAACTGGGAGTAGAAACACCGAAGAAAAACAACTAATTGATTACATGGGTCGAGGGTTATATGATTTGGGATATAGACCCTAAATGAACATGCTAGTGCAAATATCAACAACATGGAAATAGGTTTTGATCAAGGACACATGTAATACCCAGTGGAATTCTGTGTAGGCTACAGGAAGGGTGGGGGGAGGAGAGGGAGGAATAGAATATAATTTTTGTAACTAAGGAATAATGTGTGAAATTGACCAAATAAAAAATAATTAAATAAATAAAATAAACTTGTTGGAGTCTTTTTGCTAGTATTCTATTTAAGATTTTTGCATCTATGTTCATTAAGGAGATTGGACTATATTTTTCTTTCTCTGTTTTTTATCTCTCTGGCTTTGGAATCAGTACTTCATTTGTGTCATGAAAGGAATTTGGTTGAAATCCTTCTTTGATTATTTTGTCAAATAGTTTGTGTGGTATTGGGATTAGTGGTTCTTTAAATGTTTCATAGAATTCACTTGTGAATCCATCTGGCCCTGGAGATTTTTTCTTAGGGAGTTCCTTTATGGCTTGTTCAATTTCTTTTTCTGATATTGGATTACTTAAGTATTCTATTTTCTCTTTTGTTAACCTAGGCATTTTATATTTTTGTAAATATTCATCTATTTTGTTTAGATTGCCATATTTATTGTCATATAATTGGACAAAGTAGCTCTTAATAATTAATAATTTCCTCTATATTAGAGGTGAGATTGCCATTTTCTTTCATGGTACTGTTAATTTGATTCTCTTCTCTTTTTTTAAAATTATATTAACCCAATAATTTGTTTTTTACAAAACACCAACTCCTAGTCTTATTTATTAATTCAATAGTTCTTTTACTTTCAATTTTATTAATTTCTATTTGGATTTTTAGGATTTCCAATTTGATCTTTATCTGAGGGTTTTAATTTGTTCCTTTTCCATTTTTTTTTTACTTGCATGCCCAATTTGCTGATCTCCTTATTCTATTTTTTGTTAATATTGACACTCAGGGATATAAATATTCTACTGGGTACTGCTTTGGCTGTATCCCATAAATTTTGACATGTTGTCTCCTCATTGTGATTCTTTTTAATGAAATCAGTAATTGTTTCTATGTTTCTATGATTTATTCTTTATTTATATTTACACATATATACTTTATTTATATTTATTCTTTAACTCACCAGTTTTGGAAAATTAGATTATTTAATTTCCAATTAATTTTTAATTTGCCTCTCAATGAACTCTTATTATAATTTTTATCACATTATGATCTGGAAAAGTTGCATTTATTATGTCTGCTTTTCTGCATTTGTTTGTGATGTTTTTATGCCCTAGTACATGGTCAGTCTTTATATATGTGCTATGTCCTGCTGAAAAGAAGGTATGTTCTTTTTTACCCCTATTTCTCCAGATATCTATTAACTTTAATTTTTCTAAAATTTCATTCACTTCTCTTACTTTTTATTAATTTTTTGGTTCAATTTATTTATATCTCATAGGGGAAATTTGAGGTCCCCCACTAGTATTGTTTTATTATCTATTTTTCTTTAAGCTACAATAACTTCTCCTTTAAAAATCTGGATGTTATACCACTTGGTTCATATATATTGAGTATTGATATTTCTTCATTGTCTATATTGCCTTTTATCAGGATGTAATTACCTCTTTTATCTCTACTCACCTTCTTGAGCTAGTTTGTGGCCACACTACTATTTTCCTCCTCTCTGTATGAATCTGAGGCAAGGGAACTACTTTCTTTGCTCAAGTCCCTTTTAATGCATTTGACATCACTTTTCTGAATCCCTTTGATTTTGTGGACTCTGATCTCAGTCTGTATCAGAGGTGAGTCTTCCTGACACCAGGAGTCACAAACAAAGGCAAGGTACCAGGGAGCCAAGAGGACTCTGGTTCACCCAGAGTGCATAGGCATCCCCCTTAGCTTAAGTGATTCCTTGGCAGATAAGAACCAGCCTTTGTTCTTCTTTCAGTCAAAGAGTGGGGCTGAATTGAACCTGATTCAATCAGAGAACAGACTGTTTTTTCAAGCTCAATATGAAACTTTCCCTTTAAAATGCAAGATTTGCCTTAGGGTACCCAGAAAAAGAAAAGAGGTGCAGGCTAGAATTAAATTCTCACAAGAGCCTGCACCAGGATGGCATTAGTTTCTGAGGAAAGGATACATATCCAAGAGATGTTATTAAGATGGAAATGATAGGGCTTGGACACTGATTGGATAAGGGTTATTAAAGAGACTCAAGAGTCAAGGATGGTACCTAGGTTGCAAGTCTAGATGCCTGGGAGAGTTGTGGTGCCCTACACAATAATCAATCCAGATCAGAGTGCATAGAAGAATGCTTCTCCAGGTCCTTCTGGTTTTGAAATGATTCCTCAAGCAGCCACATACTCAGATGCAGTTATTTTGATCTCTTTGCTATTCCTTTAACAAAACAAACTCTCCACTTGGGGTATTTCTGAGGGCTGTCCCTCATGCCTGGGATGTTCTTTCTCTATCTCTGCCTCTGGGATTCCCTGACTTCCTTCACGTTCTGCCTAAAATTTCACTTTTTACAATAAGCTTTTCCTGATCCTCCCTAATTTTATATCCTTTTCTCTGTTGATTAACTTTTATTTATAGTTTACATATTTTGTTTGTTGGCATGTGGTTTCTCCCCCATTAGACTGTGAACTCCTTGAGGGCAGGGACAGTTTTTTTGGCTTTTCTTTATATTCCTGCATTTTTGTCCAGTGGGCTACAAAGTATTTAATAAATACTTGTTGACTGACTGATGAGCTTCTAAGCAATAGAGAAAAATTGGGAAGCTTGTTAATTTAGATGAAGAATGTCTAGAATAAAGGTTCAGGGTAAAAGCATATTTTGATTTGTCGTCACCATATTTGAACTTGAAGTTCATGAAAGGGACTCTAATGATGGTAGGGAGCAAAGACCTTGTTTTCTAAATATGGAGGAGCCTAGAAAAAATTAGGCCTAATGAGGAAAATCATCCAGAGGAGACATGCTTGTGAGTTCCCTGAGGCTCTTGGCAAGGCTGGTCTCAGCTCAGAGCTATGAGCTATTCTCTAGGTAGTAACTCAGATGAGAGAAAATTCCTCCCCCAATATGACCATCATGACCCTTGTCTTTCCTTATTCTGAAGAGCAGAGAAGTCTTTGTAATATCATGACTGAAAGAACCAGACCTTCCTTTCCCCAAGTTACCCAGAATAGATTAGCCATCACTATTTCTCAATTTGCTTGCATGTATAGAGGAGCCCTGGAAATGTTCTTGGATGAAGTCATTTCATATTCTGTGAGAAAGCAACACCTGATAATAATGATGTAATGCTTAGAATTCTACCCTTTATAAGTCTTTCTCTATGTCACAATAAATGGAGTTGAGCTATAGTTATCATTGTGCTGTGTGATCCTCTCTCCTACTTGGAAACTTCTCCCAGTCATGCAGTGTCTGCCCTTTTCTCTTTCTGTTTCCCTATTTCTATCCTTTTCTTTGGAGTCAGCCTCCATGTAAGCTGACACTCTCCCTGCTGCTGTGACAGCAGGCTAGCCTGTATTCCTGGTCCTCTTGCATCTGGTCCTGTGTCATCACCTGGCACCTTTTGTGTGGTCAAAGGTTAGCAGGAGTGATAGTGAAAAGGAAAAACCTCATCTGCCAGTGCATCCATCCCCAGAGCCATAATACATAGAGAACTCTCTTTCCTGGCAAACAAGAAAAAACATTTGAGACTTTTCCTATAACAAATAGGACTTTGCAACAGCAAGAATTTTTTCCTTTGTCTGACCAAACCTAAAGGAAACAGTGCAGGTGAATGAATTATCTGGCTGGGAGAGACAAGGCAAAAAATCCTTACAAAATATCCTTGTTTTTTAATGACACCTGCTGGGTCTACCCAGAACTGTAAAAGAACAAATCCTCCAAACATAGGGAACTGATGAAAGAAGGTGGAAGGGACCAGAAATAAGTACTGATCTTATGGAGAAAGTTGCTCAATAACAATTTCTGTTTCTTTCCTAAGAGATTGTTTCTTCTTCATTCTTTTTTTTTTTAATATTATTTTATTTGGTCGTTTTCATACATTATTCACTGGAAACAAAGATTGTTTTCTTTTCCTCCCCTCCTCTTTCCCCCTCCCCCCCCGCCTTTCCCTCTCTCATAGCCGACGCATGATTCCACTGGTTATCACATGTGTTCTTGACTCGAACCCATTTCCCTGTTGTTGGAATTTGCATTATAGTGTTCATTTAGAGTCTCTCCTCAGTCTTATCTCCTCCAACCCTGTAGTCAAGCAGTTGCTTTTCAGAGGTGTTTTTACTCCCACAGTTTATCCTCTGCTTGTGGGTAGTATTTTTTTTTTAGATCCCTGCAGATTGTTCAGGGAAATTGCATTGATACTAATGGAGAAGTCCATCACCTTCGATTGTACCACAGTGTCTCAGTCTCTGTGTACAATGTTTTCCTGGTTCTGCTCCTTTCGCTCTGCATCACTTCCTGGAGGTTGTTCCAGTCTCCATGGAATTCCTCCACTTTATTATTCCTTTTAGCACAATAGTATTCCATCACCAACATATACCACAATTTGTTCAGCCATTCCCCAATTGATGGGCATCCCCTCATTTTCCAATTTTTGGCCACCACAAAGAGCGCAGCTATGAATATTTTTGTACAAGTCTTTTTGTCCATTATCTCTTTGGGGTACAAGCCCAGCAGTGCTATGGCTGGATCAAAGGGCAGACAGTCTTTTATCGCCCTTTGGACATAGTTCCAAATTGCCCTCCAGAATGGTTGGATCAATTCAGAACTCCACCGGCAATGAATTAATGTCCCCACTTTGCCACATCCCCTCCAGCATTCATTACTTTCCATAGCTGTCATGTTAGCCAATCTGCTAGGTGTGAGATGATACCTCAGAGTTGTTTTGATTTGCATCTCTCTGATTATAAGAGATGTAGAGCACTTTTTCATGTGCTTATTAATAGTTTTGATTTCTTTGGCTGAGAATTGCCTGTTCATGTCCCTTGCCCATTTGTCAATTGGAGAATGGCTTGATTTTTTGTACAATTGATTTAGTTCTTTATAAATTTTAGTAATTAAACCTTTGTCAGAGGTTTTTATGAAGATTGTTTCCCAATTTGTTGCTACCCTTCTGATTTTGGTTACATTGGTTTTGTTTGTACAAAAACTTTTTAATTTGATGTAATCCAGATTATTTATTTTGCATTTTGTAACTCTTTCTAATTCTTGCTTGGTTTTGAAGTATTTCCCTTCCCAAAGGTCTGACATGTATACTATTCTGTGTTCGCCTAATTTTCTTATAGTTTCCTTCTTTATGTTCAAGTCATTCATCCATTTTGAATTTATCTTGGTGTAGGGTGTGAGGTGTTGATCTAAGCCTAATCTTTCCCATACTGTCCTCCAATTTTCCCAACAGTTTTTATGAAATAGTGGATTTTTGTCCCAAAAGCTGGGATCTTTGGGTTTGTCATATACTGTCTTGCTGAGGTTGCTTGCCCCCAGTCTATTCCACTGATCTTCCTTTCTGTCTCTTAGCCAGTACCAAATTGTTTTGATGACCGCTGCTTTGTAATATAGTCTGAGATCTGGGACTGCAAGACCCCCTTCCTTTGTATTGTTTTTCATTATTTCCCTGGATATCCTTGATCTTTTGTTCTTCCAAATGAACTTTGTTATGGTTTTTTCTAAATCAGTAAAAAAAAATTTTGGAAGTTCCATGGGTATGGCACTAAATAGATAGATGAGTTTGGGTAGGATGGTCATTTTTATTATATTGGCTCGTCCTACCCATGAGCAGTTAATGTTCTTCCAATTCTTCAAGTCTAGTTTTAGTTGTGTGGAAAGTGTTTTGTAGTTGTGTTCATATAGATCCTGTGTTTGTCTCGGGAGATAGATTCCTAAGTATTTTATTTTGTCTTGGGTAATTTTGAATGGGATTTCTCTTTCTAGTTCTTGCTGCTGAGCTGTGTTGGAATTATATAGAAATGCTGATGACTTATGTGGGTTTATTTTGTATCCTGCAACTTTGCTAAAGTTGTTGATTATTTCGATTAGCTTTTTGGTTGAGTCTCTAGGATTCTTTAAGTAGACCATCATGTCATCTGCAAAGAGCGATAATTTGGTCTCCTCCTTGCCTATTTTGATGCCTTCAATTTCTTTATCTTCTCTAATTGCTACTGCTAGTGTTTCTAATACAATGTCAAATAATAGAGGTGATAATGGGCATCCTTGTTTCACTCCTGATCTTAATGGGAATGGATTTAGTTTATCCCCATTGGAGATGATATTAGCTGATGGTTTTAGATATATACTGTTTATTATTTTTAGGAATGACCCTTCTATTCCTATGCTTTCTAGTGTTTTTAGTAGGAATGGGTGTTGTATTTTATCAAATGCTTTTTCTGCATCTATTGAGATAATCATGTGGTTCTTGTTGGTTTGCTTGTTGATGTGGTCAATTATGTGGATAGTTTTCCTAATGTTGAACCAGCCCTGCATCCCTGGTATAAATCCTACTTGATCATGGTGGATGACCCTTCTAATCACTTGCTGGAGTCTTTTTGCTAGTATCCTATTTAAGATTTTTGCATCTATATTCATTAGGGGGATTGGTCTATAATTTTCTTTCTCTGTTTTTGGCCTGCCTGGTTTTGGAATCAGTACCATGCTTGTGTCATAAAAGGAGTTTGGTAGAACTCCCTCTTTGCTTATTATGTCAGATAGTTTGTATAGTATTGGGATTAACTGTTCTCTGAATGTTTGATAGAATTCGCTGGTGAATCCATCAGGCCCTGGGGATTTTTTCTTAGGAAGTTCTGTGATGGCCTGTTGGATTTCTTTTTCTGATATGGGATTATTTAAGAAAACGATTTCTTCTTCTGTTAGTCTAGGCAATTTATATTTTTGTAAATATTCATCCATATCACCTAGGTTGGTATATTTATTGCCATATAGTTGGGCAAAGTAGTTTTTAATGATTGCCTTAATTTCCTCTTCTTTGGAGGCGAGATCCCCCTTTTCATCCTTGATGCTATTAATTTGCCTTTCTTCTTTCCTTTTTTTAATTAAATTAACCAGTACTTTGTCTATTTTGTCTGTTTTTTCAAAGTACCAGCTTCTAGTCTTGTTTATTAGCTCAATAGTTCTGTCACTTTCTATTTTATTAATTTCTCCCTTAATTTTTAGGATCTCTAGTATGGTTTTCTTCTGGGGGTTTTTAATTTGTTCATTCTCAAGTTTTTTGATTTGCATTTCCAATTCCTTGGTCTCTGTCCTCCCTAATTTGTTAATATATGCACTCAGGGATATGAATTTTCCTCTAAGTACTGCCTTGGCTGCATCCCATAAGGTTTGAAAGGATGTTTCGCCGTTGTCATTTTCTTCAACGAAATTGTTAATTGTTTCTATGATTTCTTCTCTAACTATCCGATTTTGGAGTATCATGTTATTTAATTTCCAATTAATTTTTGATTTGGGTCTCCATGTACCCTTGCCGATCAATATTTTAATTGCCTTGTGATCTGAAAAGGCTGCAGTTAATATTTCTGCTTTTCTGGATTTGAGTGCCATGTTTCTATGACCTAGTGTATGATCTATTTTTGTGAATGTGCCATGTGGTGCTGAAAAGAAGGTGTATTCTTTTTTGTCCCTATTTATTTTTCTCCATATGTCTATTAATTCTAATTTTTCTAAGATTTCATTCACCTCTTTTACCTCTTTCTTATTTATTTTTTGGTTTGATTTATCTAAATTTGATAGTTGTTGGTTCAAGTCTCCCACTAATATGGTTTTACTGTCTATTTCCTCCTTCAATTCTCCTAGTTTCTCTATTAAAAATTTGGATGCTATACCATTTGGTGCATACATGTTGATTAGTGATATTTCCTCATTGTCTATACTTCCTTTTAGCAGAATATATTTACCTTCCCTATCCCTTTTGATCAGGTCTATTTGTACTTTGGCTTTGTCATATATCATGATTGCAACTCCTGCCTTCTTTCTATCGGTTGAGGCCCAAAAGGTCTTACTCCAACCTCTAATTCTAACCTTGTGAGTGTCAACCCGTCTCATATGTGTTTCTTGAAGACAACATATGGTAGGGTTTTGGGTTCTAATCCAATCTGCTATTTGTCTGCGTTTTATGGGTGAGTTCATCCCATTCACGTTCAAAGTTATGATTGTTATTTGTGGATTCGCTGGCATTTTGATATCTTCCCCTAGTTCTGACCTTTCTTCTTTAGCTTTCTTCTTTTGAACCAGTGAGAAAGTGTCAGTCCCCCTAGTCCCTTCCCTTGAGATGCTTCCCTTTCTAGCCCCTCCCTTTTTATGCTCCCTTCCCCTCCCCCCTCTCCTTCCCTCCCTTTTTGTACTCCCTCCCCCCTCCCCCTCCTTGATTTTCCTTTCTTTCTTGCCCTAATGGATAAGATAGAATTCAGGATCCCACTGGATCTAGATGTTCTTCCCTCTCAGATTTGATTTCACTGAGAGTAAGGTTTAAGTAATTCCACTTCACGCTCTCTTCCTCTCCTTCTCATATGAGAGTTCTTCCCCTCCCCTTCCCATGTGTATCTTTATATGGGAAAGATTATTCTATTGATTCCCCCCCTATTTCTTGAAGTTAATCTTAGTATTATCACGGTTCCCCCCTCCCTTTTCCTTTCTTTGCCCCAACTTTCCCCAAATCTTCTTAATGCCCCAATCTTTCCCTATGCATGTTTCTTCTAACTACTCTTATGATGATACAATTTATGAGAGTTACACAAAACATTTTCCCCACATATTAATATATATAATTTGATGTAAATGTAGTCCTTATAGAAGAGAGTTTGACTTAAAGAAAAAGATAAGATTCATCTCCTTTTCCCTTTCTTTCATATTTACCTTTTCATGTTTCTCTTGCTTTCTGTGCTTGGATATCGAACTTTCCACAGAGCTCTGGTCTTTTCTTAGCAAATGCTTGGAAATCTTCTATTTTGTTGAATGCCCATACTTTCCCCTGGAAGTATATAGTCAGTTTTGCTGGGTAGTTGATTCTTGGTTGGAGACCCAGCTCTCTTGCCTTTCTAAATATCGTGTTCCATGCTTTGCGGTCTCTTAGTGTGTTAGCCGCTAAGTCGTGTGTGATCCTTATGGGAGCCCCCTTATATCTGAAGCTCTTCTTCTTGGCTTCTTGTAGGATTTTCTCCTTTACTTGGAAGCTCTTGAATTTGGCAATTACATTCCTAGGCGTTGTCTTTTGGGGATTTAGTATAGAAGGTGTTCTATGAATCCTTTCTATTTCTATTTTGCCCCCTTGCTCCAGAACGTGGGGGCAATTTTCTTTTATAATCTCCTGTAGAATAATATCCAGTTTGTTGTTTACCTCTGGTTTTTCTGGGAGACCGATAATACGGAGATTTTCTCGTCTTCCTCTGTTCTCCAGGTCCGTGACCTTCTCAGTGAGATATTTTATGTTTTCTTCCAATTCATTAATTATTTGGGTTTGCTTTATTGATTCTTGCTGTTTTATCATCTCGCTTTCTTCGAGGTGCTTAATTCTGGTCGTTAGGGACTAGTTTTGCTTTTCAGCCTTGTCTGCCCTTCTACTGGATGCTTCGAGTTCTTTTTCCAATTGAGCATTCTTATCTGTCAGACAGCTGATCTCTTTCTCCCATTTTTCTTTCCAGGTTTCCATCTTTTGGATAAGTTCCAGTTTGAGATCTTCCAGAGCTTGTTGATAGTTTCCATTTTGGGAGGCGTGTTCTGAATTTTTTTGGATTTCCTCCTCATTCTCCTCTTTTCCTTGGGTACTTCCACCATAAAAGTTTTCAATAGTCACTTTTTTCCCTTTCTTCCTGGAGGCTTGATTTTGGGCCATGTGAGCCATCCCTTTGGTGATTTTATTCCCCTTTCCTTTTTGGTCTGGGGTCTGGGTTATATGAGCGGTTTTTCTGTGAATTTAGGTTGCTTCAGACTAGTTCTTCCCAGCCTCCGAGGTTTCTTAGAGCCCTGGGTCCCTGATAACAGCCACACTGCCCAGGTGTTCAGCTCCGCCCAGATAATCAGCGCGTGGTCCGTGGTGTTCAGCGCAGCCCGCCCCAAGTACAGTTCCGCTGGATTCTCCAGTGAAAGCGCCCTGAGACGTTTTTTCCTGGCAGATCCCCAGATCCCAAGGACCCTGGAGTGCCCCCCCAGACAGAGACGCTCCCCACTCACTCGCTGTCCCGGTGAGCACTCAGGTAGCTCACTCTGGTTTAGTGGGGGAGGTGGGGTGGGGGAAGGGCGGCTCAGTTCACTTTTCTGTGCAAGCTTATTTTAGTGTGGAAATGTTCAAGCCCCACGTACCTTTGCCTCTGTGGGGTACTGGGGAGTCCTTCTGTTCCTCCAAAGGTGATTTTATGCTCCTTTGATGTAGTCTATTTCGTTCGGTGCCGGGGAGAGGAAGCGTGTGGCGTCTAGATTGCAGCCATGATTACCCGGAAGTCGTTTCTTCTTCATTCTTTCAGAACTTTTCTTCTTAAATATTATGAACTTCATACTTACAAGTAACAAAGGTCTCAATGGGATGGAAGTATTAAATGGACATATTCTTAGATTTCCCGAGTGGGGAATTCAAGCTAAGAAAGTAGTGGGGTGTTCCATAAATGATATCATCATAGTATGAAAGTTTCTGGCAAAGTTTTTTACTCCCCATCCCATCCAGATGTCTTACGCCTAGGACCATATTATCAATGGCCTACTTCTCACCCCCAGGAAAAGTCAACCTCCAGAATCCAAAGCCCTAAAGATATCAATCATCTCAGCCTTGAAGGTCCTGTTCTAGGATGGAGTTTTCTTGATCCGTGAGAGCAAAAGCTCCTAGTTGACCAAACCTCTTGGGCTCCAAACAGAATTCTGCTTCACATTCCAGCCAGCCAGCCAGCCATACTAGCCATCTAGTCAGTTGCCCTGACCGATTTTCTATTTCTTCCCCTGGGCACTGAAATCAACCCCAAAACTACATTGAGTCTTTGGATCAACCCATCAAGCCAGTCCAATACTCCCTAGGAAAAAAAGAATTTATTAAATGCTTATACTGTGTGTTAAGCACTAAGCATGGGGATAAAAAAACAGGCTTACATTCTATTAATTTTGTTTTATTTAATAACCACATAGGTTTTCTATATTGTCTCCCTCCCCTCTTCTCTCCTACCTCCCAGAGCTGACAAACAATTCAATCTGGGTTATACATGCATAATCACACAAAAAATATTTCCATATTATTCATTTTTGTAAGCAAATATCTTATAGAAGCAAAACCCTCAAATATATACCCAAATAAACAAATGATAAATCATATGTTTTCATCTGCATTTGTACTCTAACATTTCTTTCTCTGGAGATGAATAGCATTCTTTTCCCCAAGTCCACAGGATTGTCCTAGATCATTAGTAGCAAAGTCTATCATATTTGATGATTCCACAATGTTTCCATTTCTGTGTATAATGATCTCAAGGTTCTGCTTATTTCACTTTGCACTAGTCCATGTAGGTCTCTCCAGTTCTTTCTGAAATCATCCCACTCATCATTCCTTATAGCACAATAGTATTTCATCACCATCATGTGCCTCAATTTGTTCAGCCTTCCCCTGTGGAGGGACATCCATTTAGTTTCCAATTCTTTGCCACCACAAAAAGAACGACTATAAATATTTTTGTACAAACAGGTCCTTTCCCATTTTTTTTTGAGATAACCCTTTCTAAAGAGGATGTAAAATGCCTTTTGGCCACTAGAGGGCAAAGAGCACAAAGATATTGAAGCTACTCTCCTCATTCTCTGTGCTAGCATCACAAAGAAGCTTGTAGAATGCCCTTGTTGACTGAGAGACTAACCTTAGGGTATGGGTTAAATCATTAAAATGGGAGTTGTGCTAAGTATGCTGCCTCATGAACTTCTACTCCATATGGGTTTCATTCTCCCAGTACACAGTCCCCTGCATTTATATATTTAGACTCAGACTCTCATGATTATGGGATTTATTCTGTATAGAATAAGGTAAAAAGGAACTAGCCCAATTTATTCCCTTCCAACCATCTCCTCTCATTGCCCTGCAGGATCTCTTGGTGTCTCTGGGGAGATCTGAACCACATCTCCTAATGGGAAAGGAATAATGGTAGAACCATTCTTTTCTCATCTTGGAATCATGACTAAAACAGAAATTAGTTTAACCTTACCAGTTCAACAGGATTTGTAATAGGTGTAAGTCTCAGTTGTTTGGGATCTTTCCTCCTCATCATTCCCAATTCCTATCTCTGCTTCAGGTTTGGGAACTCTCCTGGTCTCCACTTCATTTGCTTTGTCCATGTCTCCTCATGGAATCACTTCTTTCTGAGGCAGCTCACAATTTCCATACTTCTCCATAAACTGGATCACTTAAACCCTTTTCTCTCCCTTCCTGGAAGTCTAAATATTAAGGTCAGCTGAAGGAAGAAAAGGAGTGAAAAACAGTGCACAAATCATGTGAGTGTATAAATAACACCATTATCTTATTCATGACTTCTTATCCCACCATACCCCTAGATGAAGAGGGAGTCAAGGAATTTCCCAAATCAATATCACCAGAAGTTTGTCTACCACCTTTCTCTCACTGTGAATCATCTCCCCAGAGTCCAAAGGAAAATATTAATTCAAAGAGACAGAAAAACAGGCAGGGCACAGGTTACATAAAATTTTCTTGAAATAGTTTGCAACATGGATATAAGGACTTTCAACTTAAAAACAATTGGTAAGTACTTCCTGTGTATATAACATTGTGCTAAGTGCGGTACGAGATACAACATGGTTCCTAACCTTGTAGATATGTCATAGACTATCTTTAAAAATGATGCCTAAATCCATCGGTGAGATGCAAGCCAGGTTCAAAATGGAGGAGTCATTACTCATTCTAGAGTTCAGAGAAAACTTCATGAAAGAAATAGCATTTGAACTGGACCTGAAGTGATGGATGAACAAGAAAAGAACATGGTATATGGTTAACAGATACAGGAAAGCCACTGTTACCAAAAGACCTGTATATCTATTTGTGTCACACAAAAGGTCATTTTGGTACTCAAACTGTAACTGACACTGTAAAGAGACAATCGCTTGCTCCTAGAATAAGTGCTGTAGCAAATAAGATCTGCTCAAGCTGTTCTGTTTGCCAAAAATTCAATCAAGGAGCATTCAGACAGAAAAATTTAGGGGTAGACCTTTAGCATATTGTCCATTTGAGAGTTTACAGATTGATTACATCAGCATGGCAAAAGCTAGAAGATACAAGTTTTGCTTGGTAATTGTTGATAGATTTAGCAAATGGCCTGAAGCTTTTCTATCAAATACAAATACAGCTAACTTTGTGGTCAAAGTGTTGATTAAGGAAATTATACCTAGATTTGGAGTACCATTAATAATAGACTCAGATAAAGGATCTCATTTCACTCAAGACACCCTGAAAAGAGTCTATGAAAATGTAGAAATAACACCAAAATATCATGTGCCTTATCATCCACAAAGTTCCGGGCAAGTGGAGCACATAAATAAGGAAATAAAGACTATGGTGGGGAAGCTCTGTGATGAAACTCATCTCAAATGGCCAGAGATTCTTCCCATAGCTTTGTTTTACTTACATATGAGGCCAAGAGCAGATTTACATATATCATTCTATGAAATGCTCTTTGGACATGCTCCACTGCAAGCAAAAACTTGTAAGACAGTCTATACATCTCTCTTAGTGTAAAGGATAATTTTAGTTTTGTGACTTGAAATCTAAATAACTGATCACCAGGGAAATTCCCAAATAATAAAATACCCAAGTTAGCTGGAAATTGTGGTTATATAATTAATATAGAGAGAAGGAATTAAGGAAAAGAGAGAGAGAAAGAATAATTTAAACTGCTCTGGCTCAGGCTGAGCCAGGTAGTAGTTAAAGGACTTGGCCAAAGTGGCCTCCCTGAGCCTAAGGGAAAGGGAGTCAGTCTTATCACTCACCACAAGACCATCTCCAGGAAGCTGTCTAAGGGGACTCCTCCAGGATGAGTTCCACTTCTCCACTGAACTCAATCTCCTGAACTCAATCCCAATCTGAACTTTTCATCTTCTTTTATAGACCTTTCACTCTTATGTCTCCTCCTCCAAATTTTCACAGCTACCAATCACAGTAGACGCTTTCTCCAGGACTGCCCATTCTTTAGTTCTCACCACTCTTTGGTCCTCACCTTCTCTGGTTACATTATATCTTTTGAGTACTTCACACTTCTTCGCTAAGCTTGCCTTTTGTGAGTTACTTGACCTTTTTGTGATTAATTTAACCTTTATAGGTACTTAACACCCTTTTGTATTAGATCTAAAAATAGACGGCTTAAGTTTTAGCTTCACTATAAGGTATGAGTTAAGTACCCTCATTGTTCAATCAGGAGTTTACAACTTTATCTTCCCCTAAAGTATGTCTAATTAGGGTGGAGTAATTTCCAAGTTCACATTAGGAGGAGATTGTCAACTTGCTTCTTACTTAAGTGCTTTACAACAAAGACTAAAAGAATTACATGATATGAGAGTATTCATTGAAACTGGTCTTTTGGATTATTCTCTTCATAATTATGAACCAGGAGATATGGTATATGTAAAAAAATTTGCTAAATCATCAGCAACACAGGAAAGTTGGTTAGGTCCTTACACTATTGTGTTGGTTTCTCCATCTTCAGTAAGTTTTGGGTAGAGAGTGCTGGTATCATTGTTCACATATAAAATTAGCACATGGTATAAATACTGAAAATGTACAAATCATTGGAGACGAAGGAAATGACGAGATTGCAGAAAGATGGAATCATCAGTCAAATTGAGTCTGCAGTCAAAAAGATCAGAAAGGAGAGGACCGTTCCTATGGAAGAGGATAGAAGAGGACAATGCAGATGAAGAGGAGAATTCAGGAATTAATGGACATTGATAAAAGACTGAAAATTTATAAATTTAAAAGACTATAAAATTTGCAATGAAGAGGATAACAGGATAAATGGACTAATGAATTTATACTTTGGGATAATGTATTATAGAAAATGATAACATAGTATTTATTCACATACAAACACAAATATATTTACTACTATGGAATTGCAAAAAATATTCAAGAAGAGGTGAGAAGAGAAAGAAAGATCCAAAGTAGGGGTAAGTATGTTGCATACAACAATAACATAACTCTTACATAACAGTAACACTGACATTTAAATAGCAAAACAACCTAACATAGCAAGAGTAACAACATAATAAAACATAGACACAAAACATAAACATGGTTCAGTTACATTGAATCATTACTTAAATGAGTGAAACAATGTATAGTTAGGGTACTAAGAATGTTATGATTAGCTATAGATGTGCTATTTACTAACAAACTGTAGTTACATACTTATATTTAGTTTAGGTATAGAAATTTAGTTAGGAGAAGTATTTTGAAGATAGAGATTAGTTAGGTAAAACTAAGTAAAATAAGATGAGAAAATTAGATACTGACTTGCACTAAATCATACATTACACAACACAAACGACATATGGCATCACATATCAAACAAAATTGTGAATAAATATGTAAATAGGGTATATAATAGGATTGTAAATTAATTGTATTATAGTGTATGTTTATATGTTGTAATAAACGGATAATCTGTGTGACTATTTCTTGTTGTGGTAACTGGATACTCTGGCAGACTGTAGAGCTGCTACTAGGGGACACCTGAAGATACCTAGTTACAATGGAAATAGATGAGAGATGCTGCTAGAGAGATAGATACTGCTAGAGGGATGCTCTAGAGCTGCCTATTGATCACTAATGGCTAATAAATCAAGATGTTCCCTTACCCTCTTCCTCCCTTCACTTCCCAACTTTCACCCAGCCCTTCTGCCTCCCTTTCCCCTCCCTCAATCTTAGTCAGCTACCTTCTAAGTAACTCAGGGGAACTATGAGATTTCAGAGAAACATTCTTCACTCTTCCTTTCTCAGGTAAGGGGTTTATTGGGAACAAACAGGATGGGGATTGAGGTGAAGGGGATAAAGGGTGTCCCTAATCTACAATGAAAGATAGGAGGAATTATGGAAAATGTCAGTCTAGTCACAGTTGTGACTCCGGGACAATTGGAGAGTATGGAGGACAAGTATCTTTCTTCTTTTCTTCTTTCTTTAGTCAGGTAATCTCTGCTTGAGTAATTCAAGTCCAGACTCTGTCAAAACCCAAAGGTCTCTTTCTGCCTAGATGAGAAAAGCCAGTCTCTTTGATCAGGAACACTCAGAGAAGAGGTTTCTCTCTTGATCAGTCACCCCAGAGAGAGAGAATCAGTTTCCCCCTGGCCAGCTTCAACTGCCTCTTCCTGGGAGCATTCTGTTTGGAATCTTCACCTTGATTTTTGCAGATCAGGTCCCCAGCTTGGTCTGCATGCCTGGCTTGTCCTGCAAATCCTCTCTTTCTTCACGCCTCTCCCACAATGTAAACAATTTGTAAATACAAAGTGTACATAAGTGTATACATGTGCATATGTATAGCATACATGTATATATTGTATGTGTGTACTATGTGTATATATGTAAATTATGTGCATAGCTCACTAATATCTATTGTTACATGTATTTGCATAAGTGAGTTTGTTTGGTTTGATTTTCAGTATAAAACTTATGCAATGTTGTGTTTATTGTAATTTTCAACATTTTTTCTCTAAGTTTAATATCAATGTTTTGCAATAGTAGTGCCATGTTCTGTTTGAGCTGATAAGAGTATTTTAAGTTTGATATTTGCATGGCCGTGATGTTCATCTTTTGTTTGACGTTATTTGCTGTTCTGATTTGGCTTCTGTTTGACTTTTGTACTTGTTCATTATTTACTTTGTTTTCCTTTTCCTTTTTCCTTGTTAAAATTCCTTAGAATAGGTTAGTGTTAGTTAGAGTAAGATAGTTGAGAGTAGGTTGTTTGTTATTTTGGGTAGATTTCTTAGTTTAGGTAACTGGTAAGTATTTTCGATTGTGCACAGATTCACAAATAGTGTTTCCAACATGATTTTTGGTTCGTGCAAAAGACGGGAATGTGATAAAGGGTGAAAAGCTTTGCAATTTGCAAAAACTGTTGCAAGAACTGAGAAATGCAAACCTTAGGGAATGATTGACAGTAGCAGGGGAGCCTGAGCCTTGGAATCTGGCAAAATTGTATGCCCAACGATTGCTTCTTCTTTTTCTAGCCTATTTAAGTTTTTCCCATTAGTGTTTAATCTGTTATTATAATGTGCAAAGCCTTGATTCATATTCATGTTTGTAAATTTCTCCAGTGTATCCAGTTGAGTTTTCATTTGTATAACCATCATCTTTATGTCAGAATCCCTTCTGAACCAGGTTACCAGATCTTTAAGACACTTAACACAAAGGCACACAGAGGCACGAGACTTATAAACAATACATCCACAGATCACAGCAAGGCGCACATATGCCATAATGTCACAGAGCTTTAAATCCATTAATGGCTTCAGACAATCCATAGTAAAAACATAATGGCAGTAACTAGGGAGTGACACAAATATAAAATATGGGATATACATCAAATAGTTGAAAAAAACATCACTAGCATATTGCTAAACATGTCTACTGACATGCCAGCTTCCGTTGTAAAATTATTAGAAATAGCAATACAATTCAATGTAAGTTGTATATATAACAAAGAAAACAAACAAAAATAAATTTCAGAAATTCAAAAATAGTTTTTCCTCAAGATGGCTGCTCCAAGATGACTGCTGGGGGTCTATGGTATAGCTTCACTAACCCCCTTCAGCAAGCCAAGCCATTATAATTCTATGTGGCTAACCCCCTAAGCTCCTAGCCACCTAAATACAGACTAGAATGTTTACTTATACTTTAAAAAATAATTATACAATAAACAGACTCTTCAACCTAGCTGGCTCAGTGAAACTGTTATGGTAGGATTTGGGGTAAGGGAAAACGAAGAGGAAAACATATAAATAAATTCTGACATTGTATGGGAAGGGTAGGAAAGGAATAAGGGTTTAGGAATATACTTATTCTTATACTTAATTTAAAAGATTATAACTCACTAAACTATATTACTAAGCTAAACATTAACTTCCCAAATATCCCAATTTCACACCAGGAGTCCAAATCAAATTGGGCCAGGATCTTAAGTTGTTAGATGTCCAAGTAAGTCCAACGACCTTCTCCCTGATGCTGCCAGCAGCCAGATCCAGAAAACCTCCTTCCTCCATTGATCACAGGCAAAATCCTCTTCAAGGTCCTTCCAGGTGAGCAAACTCTGAGAAGAAGCAACCATTGGGCATACAATTTTGCCAGATTCCAAGGCTCAGGTTCCCATGTGACCTTTGGTCCCCTGCTACTGTCAATCATTCCCTAAGGTTTGCATTTCTCAGTTCCTGCAACAGTTTTTGCAAATTGCAAACCTTTTTATCATTTATCATATATTAGACATAAGATCCAATACTTAATCCATGAAGTTACCTTGACCAAATCAGGAAAACCCCAAAGTCCATAATAAGAAGCCCTGACTAAAAAAAATTTAAGACAATTCCACGGTCCCCAATAAATGGAGATGGGAAAAATTGCAGATGCTATTGGAGCACCTTACCCAAACTAAATGTATTGCAGGAAACCAAGAATCTGAAAACAAAGACACCAAAACAGATTACGGAAGAGAACTGAAACAGGTCACCCATATCCCTCATCTTCCACTTAAAACACAATCTTTCCATGGGGAGGAAGAGAGGGAGGGCATCCCATGGAGATATTAGCTAACAATTCCATGCATCTCACTTTAAACATCACTATGCCCATGATAACATGCCAGAAGAAAACTTGATTGAAGCCCCCAAATCCATCCAGACATAGATGCCCCAAGAACAGCCCATGATAAACAGTCAGCCCATCAATCTCACCAAAATGCACAGGAAGAAATAGAGATACTGAACAAAGACAGCTCCAATGACAGTGAAGATGAAGCAGAATAATGCACAATACAGATAGTAAGCATGTCTACGACTCTCCATCTCAAACCTCGATTAAAATATCATTAACCTCTATAATTAACCACATAGGAAAATAATAATTGCCTTACAATCACACATTAAGAAAGGCACCTACATTCATTACCAAAAAAATCTCACTTGCACACACCCAATGAAAATTCACTCTTACACATATGCACACAGTATGATCCTGTAGTTCCAAATACCTGAGCCATCTTTCAAAGTGAGATAGCAGTCAAGTATGTATCCAGTAAAGGTGAAGACACCCAGACTTGTGATAACTTCAAGCAACATCAAAGGAAGGAAGACACACTAACAGCTGGAAAGAACTTTGAATCAAAGACATTCTAGGGAACAAATTTTGGGAAATGGGTCACGTAAGATTAATTGCCGATCACATGAACAACATTTAGGGAATTGCATCCACGTGCACACAAAACCAGGTACAAGAATGCAGAAGATGATTGAGCATCAGGCAAATATGAGGAAGAGAAGGTCCAGAAGATTTTCGTGAGTATAAGCATGCAGCACTACATATTTTAGGACACAAATTAAATTTCACATTGATATTAGGGGCTGTGCCATAAACAAGGACAGCGTATATTTATAAATATATTTCTAGTGCCAGAGGATATGTATGTATGTATAAATAACATGTAACATATGTAAATGTGTAGAAAACCCAGACATGTACATATGTAGTATACTAATTATCTAATCAACTAATATAGATAGAAAGGAAAGAGTTAACATACTAACCATTAACAGACAGGGACAGATTAAGTTAGGGTGGAAAAGGGAATGTTGTAACTAGGAGCAGAGTAAACTGGATTTCATTAGATACAAGTTAGAATATATGCATATATGTTATAAATTGTTACATTGGAATTAGTATTACATAAGGCATGGGATAGTTCAATTTTACTTAAGAGCTAAATTTTATATTGATTGCAATAGGAATGACCTTTGTATTTGGAAATTGTTATATTGAAAAAACTTTGTTGACACACGATGCTAACGCTCCTTCCCATGACTCAGTCTTTGGCATAAGATAGGACCTTAGGTTAGCAAATAGACAGATTAGGATAAGATTTGTTGTTTTTGGGAGGGGAGGGATTAGGTGGGAACAATAACTAGCATAGATAGATTAGAATAGACACACAGAAGATAAGTAAATTGTGTGGGTGAATGTTGGCACCATGCTAACAACAGGAAAATGGAGCATTTGTGACAGAGGGTTTGCACACAGGGAAGAGAGACAGGCTGAAGAGCTTATGGATCTGCTCACCTTGACAGGGGAGGGGTCCCAAGAGGTCTGGAATGTTGGGAAGCCAGAAGATTCTGGCTGGGATTTCAGTTGGATTTCTCTCTCAACCTTGAGAAGCCTAGGAGGAGAGGTCTGGCCAGGCCTTTCTCTTGGGGATATATTCACCTTTCCTCTCCTGGTGACTGGACATTCTCCCTGACACCAATTCCCAACTGAAAGGACAGCTGAAGAAGATATTTGAGCCTCTGTTAAAACTTTACCTCACAGCTCCTGGTGCCCTGAGTCTGAACTGTGGCCAGGGGGCCAAAGATCAGGGCCAGTCAACCTGACTCTCTCTCAGGGGGCTCAGGCTGCTAAGGCCTGAGTTCCCCCAAAACTCAAGGAGGGAGGGAAAAGGGGTAGTTAGAGAAGGGACACCTTTCCCCACTTTCCTCTCCCATTCTTTCCCTGCCAGCCATTTTCTTTGTGTTACCCTAGTTGACTTAATTTATATTAAAGTGGTTATCCTTTCCCAAAGCGATTCAAGAGTGAGTTTGAGGGGAGGGGGGAGTAATATTCCTGAGAAGGAACCTTTAGGCTCTAGTAGTCAAGAGCCAAAATTGTGAGAGCAGCCATAGCTGAGGAGGGAAGACTGAAGGGGGAAAATTACTCAAACCCCCCTCTCTTCTTCCTGAGCCAATCTTAAACATCAGCTGCCTCTCCTGGATCACGTTTTCTCTTGACCACCAACCAATCCCTCCATTACATTAATACCTCTCACAATTAGGACTGCTTATTGGGCCCAGGTCTACTATCTGGTCTGTTCACTGCTAGGCAAGGATATGAAATATACCCTTTTGCATCATTTCTACTTTTTGATTTTTTGTCTTTAAATATCACTCATAGATGTCATCGTTGTTGCTGTTTATCATCAACAATGATCCTTAAATTTGATGCTGGGTTATAATGGAAAATCCCGGTGGGAGTAAATTGATATTTTGCCAACTGATGGCACAATTTGTCCTCATTTCCTCAGGATCCAAGAGGTGTATGCTTCCATTGCCATTTTACACTGTGTATATGGAATGAGAACGCCTTCTTGTAGAAGGTGGGTCTTTAGCTGATCCTTGAAGGAAGCCAGCAGGCAGGGATGAGGAAAGATTGTTATAGGCTTAGGAGGCAGCCAATGGAAATGCCTGGAGTCAGGAGAAGTGTGCCAGAACAGTAAGGAGGTGAGTGTTCCTGGATGGCAGAGTTCATGGTGGGAGGAGGGTGAGGAGAGGAAGTATAAAAAGGTATAGGAAGAAAGAAAAAGCAAAGGGAGGCCGGCTTCCAGAGAGGGGCATTAGCCAAATAAAGGGCTTGCTATCAGTTGCTATCAATCGAGGTGATTGAGAGCTCCTGGAGCTGTTTGAATCCAGGTGGTTGGCAGTAGTCGGGCCAGATCAGTCTGATAGCTGAGCAGGGGACTATAAAGGGGAGATAGTTGATGTAGAGACATCAGAAGAAAAAAAAAGAAAGCTATTGCAATAGCCCAGGGATAAGGTGATAAGAGTGTGAAGATGAAAGTTCAGGGGGGACGGTGCCATAATTTATAATTATTTATTAGATACATTAAGAGTGAGTCAGAGAAAGAGAAGACACCAACCCCAGGTGGACAGCTGTTCCCTTTGCTCCTCCCCTAGTCAGTGCTTGCCATTGCTGGCACTCTTCTAGCCACTTTCCTGAGACAGTTTGTGACCACACTACAGGAACATCAGTGTTCTCCTCACCACCTCCTCAGGATCTAAGGCAAAAGAGAGCTACTTTCTTTGATCAAGTCCCTTTTAATGCATTTGACATCACTTTTCTGCATCCCTCTGATTTGATGGACTCTTACCTCAATCTGTATCAGAGGTGAGTCTTCCTGACACTAGGAATCACAGAAAAGAGGCAAATGTCTTCCAGGTGCCAAGGAGCCAAGAGAATTCTGGTTCACCCAGAGTGCACAGGCATTCCCCTTAGCTTAAGTGATTCCTTGGCAGATAAGTACCAGCCATTGTTCTTCTTTCAGTCAAAGAGTGGGGCTGAATTGAACCTGATTCAATCAGAGAACAGACTGTTTTCAAGCTCAATATGAAACTTTCCCTTTAAAATCCAAGACTTGCCTTAGGGTACCCAGAAAAAGAAAAGAGGTGCAGGCTAGAATTAAATTCTCACAAGAGTCTGCACCAGGATAGCATTAGTTTTTGAGGAGAGGAAACATATACAAGAGATGTCATTAAGATGGAAATGATAGGGCTTGGACACTGATTGGATAAGAGTTATTAAGGAGGCTCAAGAGTCAAGGATGGTACCTAGGTTGCAAGTCTAGATGCCTGGGAGAGTTGTGGTACCCTACACAGTAATCAATCCAGATCAGAGTGCATAGAAGAATGCTTCTCCAGGTCCTTCTGGTTTTGAAATGATTCCTCAAGCAGCCACATACTCAGATGCAGTTATTTTGATCTCTTTGCTATTCCTTTAACAAAACAAACTCTCCACTCCGGGTATTTCTGAGGGCTGTCCCTCATGCCTGGGATGTTCTTTCTCCATCTCTGCCTCTGGGATTCCCTGACTTCCTTCACGTTCTGACTAAAATTTCACTTTTTACAATAAGCTTTTCCTGATCCTCCCTAATTTTATATCCTTTTCTCTGTTGATTAACTTTTATTTATAGTTTACATATTTTGTTTGTTGGCATGTGGTTTCTCCCCCATTAGACTGTGAACTCCTTGAGGGCAGGGACAGTTTTTTTTGGCTTTTCTTTACATTCCTGCATTTTTGTCCAGTGGGCTACAAAGTATTTAATAAATACTTGTTGACTGATTGATGGTCTTCTAAGCAATAGAGAAAAATTGGGAAGCTTGTTAATTTAGATGAAGAATGTCTGCGGGATAAAGCTACAGGATAAAAGAATATTTTGATTTGTGGTCATCATATTTGAACCTGGAGTGGATGAAAGGGACTGAGGAGGAGAGACCCTGCTTTCTAGATACCCTTTTGTGTGGTCAAAGGCTAGCAGGAATGGTAGTAAAAAGGAATAACCTCAACTGCCAGTGAATCCATCCCCAGTCCCATAATGCAGGGAGAACTTTTTTCCAGTAACAAAAAGGATTTTGTCACAGCAAGAATTTTTTCCCTTGTCTGACCAACCTAAAGACAACAGATCAAACAATCATAGAGGAATCCTTGTAAGTGATTAAAAACCACAAAATTAAATTGCTTTTTATACTCTCTTCTTAAAAAAAAACAACCCTTACCTTTCATCTCCCAGTGAATACTCTGTATTGGTTTCAAGGCAGAAGTTCATGTCCCCTAACCATAGATGTCCCAAAAGGAAGGCATCCTGGACCCTCTCCTCATCTCCTTCTATACTGCTTCACTTACTGATCTCACCAGCTCCCATGGATGTAATCACCACCTCAATTCTGACTGTTCTCCAATCTACCAAACCTGCCCCAGCCTCTTTGCTGACCTCCAATTTCACTTCTCCAGCTGCTTTTCTTTTTTTTTTAATTTTTTATTATTTTTCTGAACTCATTTTGTTTGTTGCTTTTTATTGTACTATTGTAGTATTCCATTAGTATATCCCACAACTTATTTATCCATTCCCCTAGTGAAGGACAACCCGATAGCTTCCAATTCTTTGCCACTACAAAAAGAGTAACTATAAATTTTTTGGTATCTCCAACTGCTTTTCCAACATCTCCAACTAGATTTCCAATATGTACCTTAAGCTAAATACATCCAAAATTGAACTTACTGTCTTTCCCCTTAAACTCCCTCCATCCCACCTTTCTTTTTTTTTACTGTAGAGGGTAGCAATAATAAGGTTCTTTCACCTTAAAAACTCTAACAAATACCTAAGAAAACATGTGATTAATTATCACAGCATGACCTTTGGCTATAATATGGTATATTTCAACACTAGCCAAAACAAATTGGATTCCATTTGATTTAACAGAATGATAGTCGGAACTCCTTATCAGGCTTCAATGTAGAATATGCTGCAGGGCCATTTGCCATATTTTTGTTGTTGTTGTTGTAGAATATGCCAACATTATCGCAATAAATGCCATAACAACCATCCTATTCCTTGATTCACCCTTAAATTACAATTTTCCCTATATAAATAAAACAACCTTTATAAGTAAAACAATATTCCTAACAGCAGCCTTCCTATGAATCGAAGCTCATATCCACGATTCCAACATAACCTATTAACATATTTATTATGAAAAAATTTTCTACCAATTACCCTAGCACTCTGTTTACTATTTATCTCTATTCCCTATTGCACTATCAAGCATCCCACCACAAATATAATAAATATCTCAAAAAAGAATGATCTTGATAGGATAAGTTATAGGGGTTTAAATCCCCTTATTTCTAGAACAATAGGAATTGAACCTACATTTAAGAACTCAAAATTCTATGTGTTTCCTTTACACTACATTCTAGTAAAGTCAGCTAAATAAGCTATTGGATCCATACCCCGAAAATGTTGGTTTACATTCTTCCCATACTAATGTCCCCATATGTATTAGTAATTGTTTCACTTAGCTTATTAATAGATCATTAATTATATTATATTAATTATCAATTAAAATAAATATCAATTAATAATTACTATAATCAGCAGTCACTGATTAACCACCTGAATAGACTTAGAAATCAACACATTAGCTATTATTCCACTAATAACTTACCCACACCACCCACACAACACAGAATCAGCAATCAAATATTTTATAACTCAAGCTACAGCATCAATAATTATTATATTTTCCATTATCTACAATGCATTAATGACTAACCAATGAATTTCCAATCAATGAGCATCACTCTTAATAATCTTAACCCTAGCTATAAATTTAGGACTTGTTCCATTCTACTTCTGAGTTTGAGAAATTACCTAAGGTACTATCTATCAATTCTATCAGATATTATACTACTTACTTGACAAAAAATTGCACCCATCTCTATCCTATACCAAATTTCACCATCACTTAATATGCCTATACTCATAATCCTAAATAGTTTATCAACTATTTTAGGTGGATGAGGAGGCCTCAGTCTCTCAGATTCACAGTGTAGGAGTCATTCTGGACTCCTCGCCATCTCTAACCACCCCTGCCTACCCCTGCCCCAGCATATCCAATCCTTTGCCAAGGCCTCTCAATGTCACGTTTGTCACATCTCTCCAAAACATCCTTTTCTCTAGTACAAGTCTTCATCATCTAAAGCTTGGATTATGGGCCAACCTGCTTCAAGTGTCTCTCTACTCCAAGCCACCCTCTAGTCAGTCTCTAAGATTATTTTCTTAAAGCACAGGTCCCACCATATCATCCTCTTAAATAAATTCTGGTGGCTCCCTATCACTTGCAGGATCAAATATAAAATACTGTGTTTCGTGTTCTTCATAAACGAACTCCTTCCATACCTTTTGAGTCTTCTTACACCAGTCCTTCACACAGACCTTGAATCCACTAACACTGACCTCCTGCCTGTTCCATGAACAAGATACTACATCTCTCAGGTCTCTGACTATTCCCCATTCCTTGGATGCTCTCCCTCCTCAATTCTGTCTACTGAATTCCCTGGCTTCCTTTAAGTCCCCAATAAAATCCATGCTTTATAGGAAGCTTTTCTTAACACTCTTAATTCTAGTGCCTTCCCTTTATTAATTATTTCCTATTTTCTTGCATATATAGCTTGTCTGTACATCTGTTTGCTTATTGTTCTTCACATTAGATTGTAAGCTCCTTGCAGGCAGGAACTGTCTTATTTCTTTGAATTCCAAGTGTTTAGCACAGTAGGTGGCACACAGTAGGCACTAAATAAATGTTGATTGATTGATTGGTTGGTAGGGCAAAGCTGAAAAATTAACTCATTTCTTCTCCATAAAAACCATTCCTATATATGAAAATTACAAATGAAAAAATGTTTTAGAACCAGATATTCAGTAAATTTGAAAACTAATTTGCTATTTTGCATTATCTAGGCTTCAATTTTTCTCCACTAGCAATGATAATAATATTGAATATATGCATTCACACATCTGTATATATAAGATGATTTAAAGTTTAACAATTACCCTGCATATATTCTCTCAAAGTTAATAAAAGTTTCAAACTAGTTCAAATAGAAAGAAGTTTGGCAGCTGGTGACTACTTTTCCGTTATTTTGTAGAGAGAATTCCTTCTCGGGCATGGATTGTGAACTAGATTGAAATTCTGAATTTTGTCTGCTCTGTGTGTATGTGTATTCATACATATATATTCTGCAGATTATTTTATCCCTGGCCTTCACCTGTTAAAGAATAATTTATTCCTTTGGCTTTAAATTTGAAACTAGCTTCTTGGCAAATGGATTTGAGGCTGTCTTCCTCTCCTATACTATGTTGGGGAAATCTAAGATAGCAATGAACAAGCAAAATCTCCCCCCTTTTCGACCTCACCCAACCCCACCCTCAGGATTAATCTCTAGAATGCAGCAATCAATCAATCCATTTTGATTTCCATGTAGTTCAGGAGGTGGAGCCTTCCAACAGCAGGAAGAACTTAAGAGAGAAGTTAAATACTGGAGCTCAGCTCAGGCTCAGGAGTTAGACTGCTTTGACTTCTCAGGCATCATGAAGGTCCTGATTCTTTTGGGTCTTGTCTTCCTCCCCATGCTAGCTCATGGCAAGGTCTACGAAAGATGTGAATTGGCAAGAATCCTGAAGCAAAATGGGATGGATGGCTACAGAGGTATCAGCCTGGCCAACTGTAAGTCTACTTTCCTGAAGATATTCATAGATGCTAGAAAAAGAGGGTAAAGAATGGGGGATTGACAGTTTCAAAGGGTTTCATCCTTTTTTTGGTCCTTGCTTTAAAATTTCTCTGGGTGTTAATATAACTTAAAATGGAATTAAACAATTTAAAAGCATCAACTGATCAACCTAGAAATGAAATTTAAAGAAGTTTCGTTTTAGGGGTGGGGAAAGAGAATTTCTCTCCTAAAGGCTTCAAAGAGGATCCCTTGGGTCCCTGGAATTCACTGAAACAAGTCAGAAAATTTATCTTCCCCTGGACCTGTGTAATCTGAGTCTCAAATTGTCTACTCAATTCTTAGTCCCAGAACCCAGATCTGTCCAGTTCAGTGCCTTCCAGGATTGCTAAATTGAGGGGTCGGGGCATTCTTTGACACAGTGTGAAAAATTCTCTAGCTCTTTTAATATGATTGTACGTACTAAGTTTATTTACTAGGGAATGAAAGAAACTTCAAATTAAAGTATTCCTAGTTAGTACATTTTGAAGATCAAACAAGTACAAATAATGCTTTCAGACATAAATATTGCATCTATTTAATATGTCAGTGATAAATGAGGATTACAGACCTTTAGTTATCTTGTGTGAAATAGATTGGATATGAATTAGTTAATAAAATTAACTCTTCACAGGGGTGTGCTTGGCAAAATGGGAAAGCAATTATAACACACGAGTCACAAACTACAACTCTAGAGATCGAAGCACAGATTATGGAATATTTCAGATCAACAGTCGCTACTGGTGCAATGATGGGAAGACCCCTAGAGCTGTGAATGCGTGTGGCATCTCATGTAGAGGTGAGAGGGATCTCATGCATTTGGGTAGGCAATATCACTCCTCAGCAATGTGGATAGATACTTATGCAGCTCTGCAAATTAAAATGCACATAAGTGAAAAAGTTCTGGAAAGTCAATAAGAAAATCCTCACTTCTCATTAATTTTCCAGCCCCTTATGATTGCCAATCAGGGAGGTCTTCTTTTTTTTTTAATTTTATAGTATTTTATTTTATCATTTCCATGCATTATTCATTGAAGACAAAGATCATTTTCTTTTCCTCCCCCACCCCCACCCCTCGTAGCCGATGTGTGATTCCACTGGGTATCACATGTGTTCTTGCTTCGAACAGGGAGGTCTTTTTAAGAAAATTTTATTTCTTGTGTTTTGAATGATGATACTTGTATGACCCAGATTGAATTTCCTGTTAGCATCAGGAGAAATAAAGGAAGGAAAGGAGGGAATTAAGTTCAATCAGATATCTTGGGAAAACTTGTGTGGAAATTTTCTATAGCATGTATTTTTGGTAAAAAAAAAAAAAGAACCCTATGAATATAAAAACAAATTTAAAAATAAAATACTGTTTCTTACCCATGGGGCCTATTAAATTGGCAGTCAGAAGGAATGGGTAGAATTCTTTGGTTTCTCTTAAAATTTCAGTCCCTGAAATAAGCTTCCAAGAAATTCCTGTCATGGAAATTCATTTTACTTCAGGCTGATTCTGCATATTTTATCTGAATATTACATTAATGTCTGACTTCTTAAGAATGTGTCCCTTTTCTTGCTGTCAACACAGATGGCCTATTAGCCTAAACCCTCAGAGTTCTCATCAAATAAGTTACTCAGAATACACGCATGCCATCAGAAATGGCCGGTCCTTACTGAGTGCGTTCTGCCAATCAGAGCTGTAGGAGACAGAGGACTTTTCTCTGCTCCTGGTTGTCCTAAGCAGAATCATGACTTCTTAACAACTGTTGCTTCTATGAGGGACGATGCTTGAGGCTGAAATAGTCCATTCTAATATGTATTCTACAGCAGGGGGATATATTTGTATTTGCAATCATAACTCACAAAACTATATGTGAAACTGTATCAATAAAAATTTCCTTTATTCAGTTACAACCCCCAGCAGGGAAAAATCCCAGTGACACAAAAGGGAGACCTCGCTCCGTGTCTCTTTCTCTGCCCATCTCTGTGTCTGTCTGCTTTTCTCTCTGCCTTTCTCTCAAGCATCCCCTTCTCAAGAACACATCTTCCACTGGAGAAAGCAAACAGTTATCTTAAAGAAATGAAAAATGAAATGTGGGCTCTGTGCAAGAGCCAGAGGACAGGAAGGAACAGTGAGGTATGAGTTTCACCAGTTCCTTTCCTCACAGCAGTGACTGCCATCACCATTCATTCTGCTTGGGATTCCAATAGTTCCCCACTCTTCACCTCCAGGCTTTTCCCAGCATCTCCCCTGTCCTCTCTTGAATTCCTTTTCTGGAGGAGAGTGTGAAACCTCTTGGTCAGGGAAGCAATGGCAAGGAGATGGTAGCAGCCTCCCTTTGACAAGTTTAGGCTAATAGGTCAGCTATCCTGACAGCAAGATAGGGGACATTTTTTTTAAAGTTAGATGTTCATAGAATGGATAGAATATTCAGAATCAGCTTGAAGTAACAAGAATTTCCATTCCAGTGAACCCTACCCTCAGGAAATTTATTGGAAGCTAATTTTAGCATCGGAAAATTTAAAAGAGAAACCAAAGAACCCATTTCTTCTCATTGCCAATATAACATTCTTACATGATCTCTGATTTCTATTTCAGATCTTTTAACAGATAATATCAGCAAAGCTATAACCTGTGCAAAGAGGGTTGTCCGTGATCCCAGTGGCATTCGGGCATGGTATGTTTTAAATCATTATAAAGAATAATTCATTTTCTCCTGTAATGGGTATGCTTAATGAAGGAGGATGCTTAAAGCCAATATAAATCCCATTCTAATATGGATTCTCTAGCAGCAACCACACTGTAGAATATAATCATATTTGTAATCATCACATACAAAAGTAGATGTGACATCTACAAATGACCCTTGGGTTGTATAGTGCTATTTTCTGTAAGCCTGCTGAAAGATAGTATGTCACTTTAATAATCATCCAGCAAAGTAGCACAAGATTGGAATTTCCCACAGCTCTTTGCTTAGAAGTTACTTTTTATGAGATATTCTAAAGAGAATCCTCTCAAAGAGATAGCAGTACTGGTCACCAAAAGTTGCTCAATCTGATTTTTCCCAATTTTGATTTCTTCTCCAGTTTTGGGGCTTCTCACTTGCTTTATGCTGTTCCTTGTTCAGGTCTCCTCATGGAATAATAACTTCTTTTCCTGCCTCTCACAGTTTCTATGTCTTTCCATATGTTAATCCCTTACTCTTTCTTCCCATCTTGGTAGTACAAATATCAAGGTAAACAGAAAGGGAAAAGGAAGTGAAAAAAGAAATTGCTGAGTGTATAGATTGTGCCACTTATCTTATTAGCATGCTTACCACAACTCCTCCCATAGACAAAGAATTTCCCAAGCCAATATCATCAGAAATTGTTCTACCAATATCTTGTTCTCATCAAAGATCATCTCTGTAGAATCCAAAGGAAAACAACGATTTAAAGAGAAGGAAAGGCAGAGAGGGATACAGGCTATATAGAAATTCATTTAGGGGGCAGCTAGGTAGCTCAGTAGATTGAGATCTTGGGTTCAGATCTGACCTGAGTCACTTCATAGGTGTGTGACCCTGGCCAAGTGACTTAACTTCCATTATCCAGCCCTTACCACTCTTCTGCCTTGGAACCCATACACAGTATTCATTATAAGACAGAAGGAAGGGTTTTAAATAAATCAATACATAAAAATTCATTGTTTGAAATTTGAATAAAGAGAGAACATTTTCAGTTGAATGGATCATGAGAAGCTACATGGAGAAGATGACCTCTAAATAACCTTGAAAAGAGGGGGAATTTATTTTTTATTTGGAAATTTTTATTTAATTAATTTAGAATATTTTCCCATGATTACAAGATTCATGTTCTTTCCCTTCCCTCTCCCTACCCCCTCCCATAGCTGACATGCAATTCCACTGGGTATTACATGTGTCATTGATCAAGACCCATTTCCATGTTATTAATATTTGCACTAGGGTGATAGTTTAGAGTCTATATTCCTAATCATATGTGATCAAGCAGTTGTTTTTCTTCTGTGTTTCTGTTCCCATGGTTCTTTCTCTGAATGTGGATAGTGTTCTTTCTCATGAGTCCCTCAGAATTGACCTGGAACATTGCATTGCTGCTAGTAGAGAAGTCCATTACATTCAGTTGTACCACAGGGTATCAGTCTCTATATATAATGTTCTCCTGGTTCTGCTCCTTTCACTCTGCCTCAATTCCTGGAGGTCATTCCAGTTCACATGGAGTTCCTCTAGTTCATTGTTCATTGTTTCTTTGAGCACAATAGCATTCCACCACCAACATATACCATAATTTGTTCAGCCAGTCCCCAACTGAAGGGCATCCCATCATTTTCAATTTTTTTTGCCACTACAAAGAGCATGGCTACAAATATTTTTGTACAAGTTTTTTTTTCCTTCTGATCTCTTTGTGGCATAAACCTAGAAGTAGTATGGCTGGAGCAAAGGGCAGGCAGTCTTTTAGCTCCCTTTGGGCATAGTTCCAAATGCCCTTCAAAATGGTTGGACCAATTCACAACCACACCAGCAATTCATTAATGTCCCAAGGAGAGGGAATTTTAGGGGGTGAAAATAGAAGGGCAGGGACAATGGATCATTCTATACATTGGGAACATCATGACCAAAGGCATAGAGATGGGCAAGGTCTGGACAAGATCAGGAGGCAATAAGTAGTAGCGCCAGAATATAGAATGATGAATGAAGTGTTTAGATTCTTAGACTTAGAATCTTAGAATAGACTTAGACTTAGAATCTTAGAATAGACTTAGACTTAGAATCATAGAAATTCCAGACCTGGAATAATCCTTTCCTAGAGTCCAACATTATCTTTCAATTAAGGAAACCAAGAACCATAGTAGTAAATTCTATTACAACATTTTAAATTTTTTTATAATTCCATCTGCATAAAATTAAAAATATCTCTATATTCAAACATATCAAATTTTATATGAACATTGTTCCAAGTTATTCTTGCTAACTTTTGCATTATTTGGTCCCTATTTCTCTGCAGGGTGGCATGGAGAAACCGTTGCCAAGGAAAGAATCTTTCCTCTTATATCCAAGGTTGCCGTCTTTAGATTGCTGGTTTCAAATTATTCACCTTGTCTTGATTTTTCTTCATTTAAGGAGCTTTTTCAGTTAAATGTTGTAATCCCTTAATAAAATGATCTCAAATAAAGCAGACACACAGAAAGACACAATGATTTTTCAAGCAGTTTAATGCTTTAAAATAGTTTTATGTCTAACTACATTTTTAGTCTCCCAAAGGATCACCGGGAGATAGTGTCAAAGAAGCTCATCCCCTCCCCCTTCCTGAGTAACTTTACCTGTCCATAAAACATTCCTGACATACCACAGTTGCACCAGGTTTTCTTTGGCTTATGTCAGTGTATGTTCTGTACATCAATAAAAGTTAAGGTTTGGGGCAGAATCGGGGTAGACTGAGGAGAAGACCATGAGGGAATGATAAGGAGAAGAGAAAGAGCAGGAAGTGAGGGGAAATGAGAAAGGAACTGACAGGCTAGACTCCATGCAGCCAGTTTATTTAGGAATGATTGTCTACCCTTCATAATAAACTTTATAAAACATATACCTCTGGGTAGCAAGAAATATTAAATTCTTGGTTATCACAAAAACCTTTGGATTATTCCATTTTGGAGGTAAAGAAACAACTCAGCATCATGAAGACAGACATTTCATAAGTCTAGATAAGAAGAAATGTTCCCTAATACCACATCTTAATGTCAATTTGTAAGTGGACCAAGCGTTAGTTAGCACCTTATTTCTTCAGAAACTAGTGGAAACTGCTAGTGGGAAAAATGAAGTAGGAATCTTTCTTGTAATAGTTAAAATTAACTTATGAGGCCACTAGTATCTTTAGTAGCTTTATTACATCAAAGTAGTGATAGTAAGGAGAGGGAAATGTAGGAAAGAGGTAAAGAGTTGTTTAGCTTAATACCCTATGATCTGTTGGATTGAAGCTTACCCCAGACAGGGGTTCCCTCAGGTTCCAAGCTCCATGCAGAAGAGCATGAGAGAGAGCCTTGGTTTCAGCTTATAAGCAGTTTTCTCCACCCCCTAGCTCTTCCATGTCACATCTCAGAAACCAATCATAGTTCTTCAATTTACCTGGCACCACCCAGGGTGGTAGTGCCTGTGGGATCAGTTTCCCATCTTGTTGGTTTCAATTTCCTTTCTCTGAGGGCCTGTCTATGCCTTCACATCTCGATAGTAAATAACCTCCAGGTTGATGATTAAGGATGTAAAACAAAGCAACAAAATGGGGAGGGGAATTCCTTTTACACAATTCCCACTGTGATTCTATTGGGAGAGGAGCATGTTGAAATTTCCCCAATTGAGGGTTTGGGGAGTTTAACATGCCTAGTCTCCCCAATGAATCATTTCAAATAACCAGCTTATATCTCTAAAGATTCTCTTACTGGATGTGTATAGAATATTGTACTTTGCTTACAAGGAATTACAATAATTTGAGGATAAGAAGGAAAGAAAAGAGAAAGAAAACATAAACAATGATTGATAGATGCATTGACAAAAAGTCAATCAGGGACCAAGAAAGAGCTAGAAAAAAATCACAAAATGTAAAATAAATAATTTTGATTACATCAAATTAAAAAGTTTTTTTTACAAACAAAACCAATGCAACCAAAATTAGAAGGGAAATAACAAACTGGGAAACAATATTCATAACAAAAACCTCTAATAAAGGTCTAATTACACAAATTTATAAAGAGCTAAATCAATTGTACAAAAAATCAAGCCATTCTCCAATTGATAAGTGGGCAAGGGACATTAATAGGCAATTTTCAGTTAAAGAAATCAAAACTATTAATAAGCACATGAAAATGTGTTCTAAATCTCTTATAATCAGAGAAATGCAAATCAAACAACTCTGAGGTATCACTTCATACCTAGCAGATTGACTAACATGACAGCAAAGGGACGTAATGAATGCTGGAGGGGATGTGGCAAAGTTGGGACATTAATTCATTGCTGGTGGATTTGTGAATTGATCCAAGCATTCTGGAGGGCAATTTGGAACTATGCCCAAAGGGCACTAAAAGACTGTCTTCCCTTTGATCCAGCCATATAGCACTGCTGGGTTTATACCCCAAAGAGATCATAAGGAAAAAGAATTGTACAAGAATAGTCATAGCTGCACTCTTTGTGGTGGCAAAAAAAAAAATGGATAATGAGGGGATGCCCTTCAATTGGGGAATGGCTGAACAAATTGTGGTATATGTTGTGTAATAGATGATAATTTTGAGGGTGTATATTAATGCATACTAAATAACTAATGGATCAAGTTTTATCTACCCTCCTCCCTTTCCCCCCCTCTGCAGAAGTCTTTCAGTTTCCCTTCGCCCCTTCCTTCAATTTCACTCAATGTGAGCTAGGAGATCTCAATGAAAGAGTTCTTAATCTTCTTTATCAAACAAGGGGTTTATTTGGGGAAGACAGGAAAGGGATGGAGGATAAGGTAAGTGGAGTAAGATTTCCCTATTATTTACAAGGAGCCTTGGTTTGGAGGATATTGAGGGAAATGGCAATCCAGTCACTATTGTGAAACAGAGTCAGTCAGAGAGATATGAGGATCACTGTCTTCTTCTTCTTCCTTCACCTCAACCAGCCAGCCAAAACCTTCAGCTTCAATCACCACCATCAGTCAAAAGCCAAAAGCCCAGTCCAGCCATTGGCTTGACTCCAACTGCTTTTCCCAGCAACATTCCAAAAGGAATCTTCATTTGACTGACAGATGACCCATCTCTAGCTTCCTGTCCTTTGCATGCATTATAAATTCTCTCCTCCACATACCTCCCCTTTTTGTCTTTTAAAAAATTTGCACCCAGCAAATTTTAATGATACCACCTTTTAGATATTCCTTCCTATCTAA
Source organism: Monodelphis domestica (assembly GCF_027887165.1). Lineage (NCBI taxonomy): Eukaryota > Metazoa > Chordata > Mammalia > Didelphimorphia > Didelphidae > Monodelphis > Monodelphis domestica. Next base: position 45,910,195 of record NC_077231.1, read on the forward strand.
TTCTTAACCTTGTACTATCTTAAATATTCCTTTACCCTCCCAAAATAAGAAATTCTAAACTTATCTTAGCTATTCTGTCTATCTAGCTCTATGCTAAGTTTGGGTATAAGAAAATGGTTTAGGTAGTAGTGATTTCAAACACGGTTTTGACATAATAACAATTCATGGAACAATTTTAAACAATTACAATTTCAGCAGCATTTTGAATGTGTAACTGTCTTATCTCCTAATATCTAAGTAAAATTTTCTAGTACTAAGAATTGCTAACCTCCAATTATAAAGTAATCTAACTTCTGTCTGTCTCTACTTCCCTAAGGCTTTGAACAAATTTTCTAAACTGTCTCTATAGTTAGTTATTAGAACATGAATACATTATCCTAATATGGTTAGCTTGTTAGTACATTAGTATTTACATGTGTACATAAGTTGTACCTATACAGATATACATATGTACATCCATATACATTGTTCCAGATTTCTGTGCAAACTCATGCAGATGAGAAATATCTTTGTTAGAACTTTCCACAGAAATTTATATAAGTGTGACTTTAGTGTTTTTCACCTATGCGGATGTTGTATACTTACCCCTTCCATGAGATATATTCCTATATTATATTTCTATGTAGCATGTGTATGCATATATATGATGTCAGCATGCATGATGCATTCTTACATAATCTCATGATCACAAGTCCAAACTTTCAAAGTCCTTCCATGTCCTTTGATGTTGATTGTATAAACTCTGTGTCTTTCGTCATCTGATCAGCATACCACTCTTGTCTGCTGTCACTCTTGATTGTAGTCCTGTGTTCTTCAATTCAGGAACAACTGGAACAATCAGGAACATGCATGTGTTTAAGGTTTTTACATGTGCATGTATGTAAGATTGAAATTTTCATTGTGAATGGAAGTATGCAATGTGTTCTTCATGAACGCTTGTCAGAATTCATCAGTTATTCTTCATGAGTGGAAGTAAGCATTACATGTGTTCATCTTCATGCATGGAAGTAAGCTTTACTTATGTTCATCTTCATGGGTGTGTGTAAGCATAATAGTATTGTGCATAAGTTCTTAGAATTTTGTTAAGAAGAGTGATTTGTGGTTTTTTAATCTTTTTGATGTTTGACTTTTTCACAAGGAGGTTTATTGTATGTTTAGTTATTTCTTGGAGTTAGAATTTGGATATAATGTATTTCTTTTGGTCATGGAGTTTTCATTTGAGATAACATTCTCTCTTTTCTGTTACTATGGTTGGCAGAGAGTTTGTATAGAATGTAGAGATTTTCTTTGGCTGCTAATCCTGAATGCATATTTTTTCTCTGTTTTACTGGCTTTTGCAGTGCTTTCCTGTTATCATTTTAACATGTGCAATGCTCTCCTGTCTGTAATTTCTACTGATACTATGGTCTTATGTGCTTTCCTTTGTTTTCCATTCATAGGCTTTCATTCTTAGGGACTGTTATTCTTTTAGGGCTATTCGTGTTGCTTCTCATGACTAGGGCTTTTTTTTTTTTCAGATGTCATTTGTATGTATCACATTGATGACATGATCACATTGTTGTTTCTAGTGAGGTATCTGAAACTATGAGGTAATATCTTTATGGTATACCCTCCCTCTTTTCCTTCCCCTGGTAGAGATTGTTTAGGGTGAAGGTTGAGAGATTTGGATAACCTGTTTCAGTTCTCAACTATAACTTGATGTTAAAGTCTTTGATCACAAATTCATCCAATGTGAATCTATGCTTCCAAAGCATTCTAGGTGTTTGCATTTGCCATAGTTATGAAGTTGGAGTTTTCTGCTACAAGCTTAGGAGTGTACTTGTTGTTGAATTATTTAGTTCTTCTGCTGGAATATATTCTTTTCTACCTAAAACTAGTCTTCATTCTCATAAGGTTTTGTATAGTATCTTACCCTATAGAGCTCCAACTAATCTTGGTTTCGCTATTATTGCATGAATGGTATTTCTCATGTTTTTGAAGTTAGAGAATAGAAGTGAAGTTGTGTATCTATCTCTCCTCCTCCATTTATTAATATGTTCCTTGATATCCTCCTTCCCATTCAAAATCTGTACCATGTAATTCAACTTCTCTATAAAGTCATATTCACTATCAACCCCTAATCTTGCATAAATTTCCTCTAATGGTATATAACTTGTTCTGTGTCCAAAGAACATCTCATCATCACAATCTTGGTGAGATTTTGATTGTACTGGTTTCAGGTATTCAATTTTCTCACTTGTGTCCCACACATACCCTTCTTCGTCTACGTCTTCATAAAACTTATAAAATTGGTAAGGCATCAGTTCTAAATCATCTTGATCCATTATTATTACACCCTGTGGAATTCCTTTTGATTCTGCATTGGATTCTGACTCACTGAACCCAATCATTATGTTATTCATTGGAATTTGTTCAGTTCCATGTAAACTTGTGTCAGATGTTGTTAACTCTGGCTTTGTGTGTTAATCTAAGCCTATGTTACCAGCCTTTATATTTCTCAAATCAGTTTCTGGTTGTTTTCTCCTTAGTAAGCTTTAGTCTTTCATTTTGAATTGGTAAACTTGATGGTATAGGGTTAGTTTCTGCTTGCAGATATTCAATGGTGTTACTAATATTTATAGATCATACTCAATCACCAGTATGAGGTTTATGTTCATCTGTACTCTCTTTTGACTGTGTAGAGATAGGAATCTATCCCTTTATGATGCTATTTTCTTTTGGGAATGAGTTCAGTACATCTGCATGTTCCCCTGCATCTTCAGTAGGATGTGTGCCTTCATTCTTTCCCACAGTACTACATACATATGTTTCTGGCTGGGTAGCTAAGGTGTGTATTGCCACAGAGTCACTGTTTATACCTTTCCTATCCTCTTTCAGCTGTATTTTAGGACCAGTTAATTCTTTTTTATTTAATTCATTTCCTATGACATCTACCTTCAAGGTTGATGGTACTATATCCTCAACTACATTGGAACATGAATTTAAATCATAGCTGTAGCTTATCTCACACAAGTTTATTTGGTCAGATTCCCCTCTGCCACTTAGAATGTTGGCTTCAAGTCTGCCATTTGAATCCTTGGTTGTTCTTTCAGTTATTAAGACGTCCATTCTATTCCTCTTTTCAAATTCAACTGGCATGTCACCTCCATTACTTTGAATAGGATTATTGTTTTCAAATGTAATGTCAGCTTCATCTTCAGTGAATTTTCTCTTATCTAAATCAGTCACTGATGGATGGAAAATTTTGGCTTCTGTTTTCAAATTAGATGTTTTTTCTAAGGATATCTGTGCCATAAAACTATTGGAAGAATTAACTGAGTTTGGTAGGATGTCATGCAATTCTGCGAATGATTTCAAAGCATTTTCATCTTTAGTAACAGTAACCTATAGGGAAATGAAATTTTGTTTCTCTGTATCTATCACTAACTTTTTCTTGAGATTTTTTGTGACTGTCTTTTACAAAATTCAATCCCAGGGCCCACTCTGCACTGAAAAATGTTCTCCAATAATGATCTGATTTGATTTGCATTTTTTTCTTGTGTATTTACTACACAGCCTTTCTCTACATCCCTTATCTCTGTTGCTATTTGAGATATTATTTCCTTAACTTATTCATCTATCGGTATTACTTGTGTCTGCGTTTCTCTTGATTTATTGCATGTGCATTCACTCACAGATTCACTTTCTTGCACAAATTTTTCACCCTTTCTTATCTTTTTTCTACTATTTTTAATAGCAGCCTCTTTTTTATTATCTCTTCTATCTCCATGTACCAAACTACATACATTATAGGCCTGGCTTCATAATTCTTTCCTAACCATGTCTGAATATTTAGGTTTGGCTCTAGATTTAATAGCCTGTTTGCATTTGCTCTAAATCAGGTACTTATTGAGTGGATTTTAGCTTACAATGAGAATTGCAAGTGGAGTTTTGCTTTCTATATCTAGCTTGTGTGTCCTTGTTGTCATTTACTTCATGTTTCTTCTTCAAAAAACAGTCTTTTATCAAGTATCCTCTCTTGTGGCAGAAAATGCATTGCCTAGTTTCTCTCTACACTGGTTTTGGTTTATAACTAGATTTTGTGTAAGTCCTAACAGTGTTGAGTTTCTTGATTTTCTCTATCTCCTTTTCTCTTAGATTTTTCTCTGTTACTTCTAATTTATCTTTTAAGTCTTGCATTTGTCTGTGTTGTTCTGAGTGATTATTATGGAGGTAACTAGCAGTTTCCCATAGTTCTATTAGACTTATAGTATCATATTTAGGAAAATAGTGTTTGAAAAAAAATTTTAAGTGAGTTGTGCAACCCTTCAAAAACTGTCTTCGTACATGACTAGAAGACTCCTCACTATTTGTCTCTAGACCCAATATTGATTCTGCCATTTCTGAAAGATGATCAATGAATGTGGCTGGATGTTTCCCTTTGTTTTGCATGAGTTTATCAAATCTTTCCCATGCATTAGGCTTCGAGCAACAGAGTTTTATAGCTTGGAGCAAGTCTTCCCTGCATTTCCTTAAGTAGGATGTGCTTGTTGGATTCGCAAAATCTAGGTCTTCCCATTGCTCATCTGTGGGCCAACTAGTCAGGTTATTATCAGTCCTGGTCTTTTCAAGAAATTGGTGTTGCTCATGGGTACTAAATAGTTCATACAGGAGAAACTCTACATCTTCAAAGTCCGGGTTAAAGATCCTAAAAGCACGTTTTAGTTCTTTCTGCATCTTAAAAGGCTAATCGATGAAATTTGGAAAACATTTTTCAGGGATTCAAGTTCCTGTGATGTAAATTGTCTGTGTACTTTAGATTGTAATATACCAGTTGTTCTTGATTGCTTGGTGACCTCCTTTAGTGGACAAATTTTTTCTGGTTCACTATCAGACTTAGTGTCCTTGTCACCTTCATTTCCCTTAGCATTGACCTTAGATTTCTTTGCCTTTCTTTCCTTTTCTTTGGGTGCACTATCTGCTTGGCCATTGTTCTTGTCCTTAATCTGGTCCAGCCCTTTTTCATTGATAAATTCCTCAAATAAGTTCTTAATAACAGTTTCAAGGTTATTGTCCACCACCAGTATCTGTTCTGCCTTTTTGGGGATCACAAATCTATTTGTATTTTTCAAATAGGTCAGAGTCTGAATGGCTGTCATAGAGATGGTGTAAACTTGAGTCAATATCTGCCATGATATAGTTTCAGTCTGAAATAGCAATTGCAGTATAAACATGGTGGTGTTGCCAATATAAGCCAGAGAATCAAAAATCATGTGAGTCATTTTGCTATACAGTATGTTGTAGACCCAAAATCCAGTAATGGCTGCCATAACAACAGGACCATGAAGAATTTGCTTAAACATCTTTCTTTTCTGCTGTTTCTAAGGGATTTTAAGGTTTAGTCTGTTTAGGGGTGCCAAATAGATGATAATTTTGAGGGCATATATTGATGTATACTAAATAACTAATGGATCAAGTTTTGTCTACCCTTCTCCTTTTTCCCCCCTCTTCAGAAGCCTTTCAGCTTCCCTTCTCCCCTTCCTTCAGTTTCACTCAGTGTGAGCTAGGAGATCTCAGTGAAATAGTTCTTAATCTTCTTCATCAAACAAAGGGTTTATTTGGGGAAGACAGGAAAGGGATGGAGGAGAAGATAAGAGGAGTAGGATTTCCCTATTATTTACAAGGAACCTTGGTTTAGAGGATATTGAGGGAAATGGCAATCCAGTCACTATTGTGAAACAGAGTCAGAGAGATATGAGGATCACTGTCTTCTTCCTCCTTCACCTCAGCCAGCCAGCCAAAACCTTCAGCTTCAATCACCACCATCAGTCAAAAGCCAAAAGCCCAGTCCAGCCATTGGCTTGACTCCAACTGCTTTTCCCAGTAACATTCCAAATAGAATCTTCATTTGACTGACAGATGACCCATCTCTAGCTTCTTGTCCTTTGCATGCATTATAAATTCTCTCCTCCATAGTTGATGATGGAATACTATTGTGCTCAAAGAAATAATGAGCAAGAGGAATTCCATGTGAACTGGAACAACCTCCAGGAATTGATACAGAGTGAGAGGAGAAGAACCAGGAGAACATTGATTACAGAGACTATTACACTGTGGTACAATCGAATGTAATGGACTTCTCCATTAGTGACAATGCAGTTATCCTAAACAACCCAGAGGGATCTATGAGAAAGAACACTATCAACATTCAGAGGAAAAACTGTGGGAGTAAAAACACTGAAGAAAAACAACTATTTGATTACATGGGTTGACGGGATATGATTGGGGACGTAGACTCTAAATGAACATCCTACTGCAAACATCAACAACATGGAAATATGTTTTGATCAAGGACAAATGTAATATCCAGTGGAATTGTGCATCGGCTACGGGAAAGGTAGGAGGAGGTAAGAGAGGGAAAGGATATGATTCTTGTAACCAAGGAATAATGTTCTAAATTGACTAAAATAAAATAAAATACATACTTATATTAAGGGAGGGGGAGCCAATCAGGGGACATTACCCTTTGGCATAAGAGTTTACATTCAGAATAAATTACAAGTTCAACCCCCTTCAGTTCAGTTTATTATATCCCAAAGCTCTCTCTGGATCTTTTGATGCAGTGTGTGATTTGCATAGGCTTACTTATGGCAACTTATCCACAATGTCCAACTTATCTGTGGACTTTTTAAAATGGTATCTCCAGTCCCATAATAGGAAGAGGGTACAAATAAAGACAATTGCATGTGAAAGGATACAGTCAATCAGTGTCATTAGAAGGTACCCATGTGAGCAATGAATCCAAGAGTTCTTTTCTCCAATTTTTATAACTGTTAAATAGTTGACAGTACTTGAAATGGACATTCCCAGGTAGGATGAGTTCCTCCAGGGTGCTGGAAGTTATTTATGCACACCTTGTCTCCTAAGTGTAAGTCATGGAATAAGAAGTCTAGAAGTCCTCTCAGCAAGACAGTATATGATAAACCCAAAGATCCCAGCTTTTGGGACAAAAATCCACTATTCGATAAAAACTGCTGGGAAAATTGGAAGGCAGTGTGGGAGAGACTAGGTTTGGAGCAACACCTCACACCCTACACCAAGAAAAATTCAAAACAGGTGAATGACGAACATAAAGAAGGAAACTATAAGAAAATTAGGCAAACACAGAATAGTATACATGTCAGACCTTTGGGAAGGGAAAGGCTTTAAAACCAAGCAAGACATAGAGTCACAAAATGTAAAATAAATAATTTTGACTACATCAAATTAAAAAGCTTTTGTACAAACAAAACCAATGTAACTAAAATCAGAAGGGAAGCAACAAATTGGGAAGCAACAAATTGGGAAACAATCTTCATAAAAACCTCTGACAAAGGTTTAATTACTCAAGTTTACAAAGAGCTAAATCAATTGTACAAAAAATCAAGCCATTCTCCAATTGATAAATGGGCAAGGGACATGAATAGGCAGTTTTCAGCCAAAGAAATCAAAACTATTAATAAGCACATGAAAAAATGTTCTAAATCTCTTATAATCAGAGAGGTGCAAATCAAAACAACTCTGAGGTATCACCTCACACCTAGCAGATTGGCTAACATGACAGCAAAGGAAAGTAGTGAATGCTGGAGGGGATGTGGCAAAGTAGGGACATTAATTCATTGCTGGTGGATTTGTGAATTGATCCAACCATTCTGGAGGGCAATATCGCCAAAGGGCGATAAAGGACTGTCTGCCCTTTGATCCAGCCATAGCACTGCTGGGTTTGTACCCCAAAGAGATAATAAGGAAAAAGACTTGTACAAGAATATTCATAGTTGTGCTCTTTGTGGTGGCCAAAAATTGGAAAATGAGGGGATGCCCTTCAATTGGAGAATGACTGAACAAATTGTGGTATATGTTGGTGATGGAATACTATTGTGCTAAAAGGAATAATAAAGTGGAGGAATTCCATGGAGATTGGAAAGACCTCCAGGAAGTGATGCAGAGCGAGAGGAGCAGAACCAGGAGAACATTGTACACAGAGACTAATACACTGTGGTACAATTGAACGTAATGGAATTCTGCATTAGTGTCAATGCAGTGATCCTGAACAATCTGCAGGTATCTAGGAGAAAAAGCACTATCCACAAGCAGAGGACAAACTGTGGGAGTAAAAACACCAATGAAAAGCAACTGCTTGACTACAGGGGTTAAGGGGAGATGTCTGAGGAGAAACTCTAAATGAACACTCTGGTGCAAATACCAACAACATGAAAATAGGTTCGAATCAAGAACACATGTGAAACCCAGTGGAATTGTGCATCGGCTATGGGGTGGGGGTGGGGGGAGGAAAAGAAAATGATCTTTGTCTCCAATGAATAATGTTTTGAAATGACCAAATAAAATATTGTTTTTAAAAAAAAAAGTCTAGAGGTCCTGCGTGTACTGTAGCTCCAGATTCATGAAGTTCTCACAATATAAAAAGGAAGAGAAGCTTCCCATCCTGGGATCATTTTCCTGTCTCATTGGTTTCAACTTCCTTTCCCTTAGGGCTTGCTATACCTGCACATCTCAATGGTAAATGACCTCCAGGTTGCTGATCGATGATTGGGGAGGTGAATTTCTTTTAAATTCTTAGGCAAATATTTAATGCAAACTTGAAAAGTAGAGATTGCTTATATTCAAGAACCTAATCTGAATAGTATAGAACATTTTACTGAATTTTTTTTTCTAAAAAGTATTGTTCTAGAAGGATATTCAGGTTCATGGCTAGATAATGCCAATATAATAAAAATGACAGTGCTTCTAAATTCAGTTATTGATTAAATCCCATATCAATTCAAATACCAAAGGGCTGAATTATCAATGCAGACAAAATAACAACAAAATGAATTATGAGGCACAAAAAATTCAAAATATCAAGAAAAATAATTTTAAAAGGAAGAGAGAATAACACTTCCAGACATCAAAACCTTTTTAAAAGTAGAAATCATTAGAATCTTTGGTATTGGATTAAAAAATAGCAAAATGGATGATGTGAGACTCCAATAAGTTCATCTGTGCTTGTGTTTGTGTATGTTATAAGAAGAAATTTAATTAAGCAGCTTTTAATCACTTATAAGGATTCCTCTATAATAGTTTAATAAGGTATAATTCTGTGATTTAAATAAGATATAAAAAAAATAGTACTAAAAGCCTCTGCAATAATGAAAGTGCCTGTATAATTCCCCTTTTCCTGCCACACCCTTTGGAAGTTGTATCATGGGGAAACAGGGTCCTTCTCTTGCAGTGTCATAACCAAGTCACCCTCGAAGGGAAAGGAGAAAAAAGCAGGGCAGCCTGGTCATCTGGAATGTGGTTTATCACTGGAATCTATTATTAAAGAAGACCATTTCCTCAACCAGTTCAGTACCCCTGCTCTGGACATATTTAGAACCCATGTTCTGAATGCCTGAACCTGTTCATAACTTCTGTTGAGACATTGCCCATGCTTATGATATCTATATAGTCTGGAAACTGGGTGTCTCAGATTGAACTGGAGAATCTGTAGACCCCTTGTTTGCCTTGCCCATCAAGTAAAGTCAGACTTTGCTCAGAGAGTACTTGGCCCAGTCTTTTCCTTTCAGTGAGTGTGTGGGCGTGTGTGTGTGTGTGTGTGTGTGTGTGTGTGTGTGTGTGTGTGTGTTGCAAACCCTGGATCAATGGAATACACTAGAAATGGAAGGATCAGAAATAATTGACTTCAATAACCCGAGCATCAATAAACCTAAAACAAGTTACCAAGGGAAAAACTCCTTATTTGAAAGGTTTTATTAGAAAGCAATCTTGAAGAAATTCAGTTTAGGTGAGTATCTGGCACATAACGCAATGAATTCAAAATAGTAAAAGATCCAAATATTAAAGATAAGACCATGACAAATCCGAAGGGAAGCTGATCTTGTGCTTTTCATAGCTGTGGCTAACAGGGGAATTCTTTAAAAACAAGGGATAACGCTACTTACAAGATACAAGTCTTAATTCCATGAAATTGAAGAACTATTACATGAAGAACATGAATACAAGTAGGATAAGAATGGAAGTAGCTGGCTGGGATATAACCTCAGTTGTTTATTATCACTGATAATGACCTAATACATGGAATGTATAGACCACCAGCAGAAATACATGTGGCAAGTTTATTGGTCACAGCTATAGAGTTGAATCAGGCAGATGGATTAGATCACTCACAATGGAAGTCAATGATTAACAGGATGGATAAACAATGGATTTAAATTACCTCCACGGCTTTGAACAGTTTTCTACAGGTGACAATTCAACATGTCCATGTGTGACCCAGCTTCCCACAGAATACTGATCTTCTCACAGTATTCCTGCACCAGTAATCTCTTGGAAAAAAACCATCCGGTATTTTGGGGAGAGAAGGGGGTGAGTTCTCCTGCTGAGGGAGGGGTATGCTAAGTGACTAGCTGTTTCTCGGCTGTGGCTACCCAGAGAACTTGCAGACTGGGGTCCACTCTCACTACTGGGGGCTACATCTGCTCCTTTATATCGAAATGTAACAAATGGAAACAAGGCGAGTGCATGATTTGTGTGGATTGTGTAAGCCGAGAAAACTAAACTCTATTTTGCTAAGTTCTATTTGCTTGGAGTTTTAGTTCTTATCAGGGCTCTTTTCAGTATGCTCTTTGACCACAATAACTTGTCAAAAGCAGATGAAGAAAAGTTGTTTTGCAAGTCTCCAGGGCTTCAGTTTGAGAGCTGAAAATGTTTGTAGCTCTTGCCCAGAGTCCTTAGCCTTAAATCAGGAGGTCCAATCCTCGTGGCATTAAGATCACCGTTCCAATAAGGCCTCTTCGTCTGAGCTTTTGCATAGCCTTAATGGAGGCTTATGATATTGAGAAAAAGTCTTTTTTGCTTCCATAACAAACACCACTTATCACAGCTTAGAACAGCCCAATATTTGTGTTTCAGAAATATCCAACTTTTAACGGTGTCCAATTCCTTTTCCCATATGTCAAGCAAATATTTTCCCTTACTTATAAATCGAATGTTTTATTCCTAAATATTCATGCTACTAAGAATTAGTCTGTTCTGCTGTGATTACTTGCTTCTGTTTTACTTATCAATTCTGCAATAAGTGAGTGCTGTGAGATGTTTGGGTTAAGTCTAGCTAAGTGTGGATCTATTATTCTCTGCTATCTGCCAGTGAAACAAGAGTGAGGTGACACTGAACTAATAGAAGGGGAAATACACTTTGAAAACTTACATTTGACACAGAAATAATTATACCTGCTATTAGAATATAAGGTTGTACATCATTGTAAGTTACATTTTTCAAGGTAGCTGAGTCACAACAATAGTAATAGCTGGGCTGGAGTTAGTATTAACGTGAGCTGTTCTTTTGATTTATTTCCAAGTCATGGGCTTTGGTGACTTGGATCCTTGGAGCAGTCCTCTGGGTTTTCCATATTCAGCTGTTCCCCAAAGGTTCTCTGCTGTAGGGATTCATTGCCTACGTAAATAAAAACAAAACCCTGACCCCAAAGTAAAGCCTCCACTCTGGTGTTATATATATGTTCCTTTGGACTAAAATATTGGTAAATCCCTTCTTTTGTTTCTAAGTTGTATTCTAATGGGTATACTATGATGGATTGCTTGGTTGAGCTTTTTAGAGAAAGGGCCAAGCGTTTTGGGGAAAGTGGGCAGAGTTTTCGGCTTCTCAAAACTGCTTCCTGCTAAACTGGAGCAGTGTGGATGATTTGCTCTCAGCAGATGATTTTCTCATGGTCCAGACTCTATCTAAAAGGGCCTAATTTGGAAATGTAAGCCAATTGTATTGTTTTAATTATTTTGAATTAAACTTTCACTAACACCAGTTTGATTAATGGTAAGTTGAACTCGGTTGTTTAAAGAAGCTTTTTCACTCTTGGGTAAGCACTGAGTTAGATTTATGGCTTTGACTAGCTAGGAAAGTTTGAGCTGCAGACTTCAAAGTGTAATGGTTTGCAAGCAGGAGCTGTGATAGATGGTAACAAGGCACACAGTATATACAGAATTTTGACATCATGATCAGGGATTTTCCAAGTCTTGCAAAATTAAGATGTTACTTTCATCATTTAGGAAATATTTCTGCATTAACTGATTAAATTTTATCAATACTATGCAGATGTAACATTTGTGGTATATATTTTGCTGTCAAGGTTTAATTCATAAACAGAGGAGAGGTACATAGTTTGCATATTACATTTGTACACATAGCATACATACTTCATTTTACACATAATTACACATTGACAAATTGTAATTTAATGCATGTTAATCTTCAATGGCATTTCACAATAGCAGATTAATAATATTTGATCTTCTTTTCCCTTAATATCTTAAATTTTTATATTTTGATCCTGTAATAGATGATATTGGAGGGGGTGTATTTGATGGATAAATGATAACTAAAGGATCAGGTAGATATCTTCTTTTGCCTACCCTCCTCCCTTTTATATCTCCCTTCCTCCCTCTTCCAATCTTCCTTCCTCCACTCTTCTTCCCTTCAGTTTCCCCTTCCTCCTTCTTCAATCTCCTTCTAAGTCACTCAGGGTGAGCTATGATGTTTCAGAGGAAATACTCCTTTTATATTCTTTTATCCCAAATAAGAGTTTACTGAGGAAAACAGGAAAGGTAGAGGATGAAGGTAAGAGGGTTGGGGTCTTCCTATTATCTATAGTGAGTCTTAGGTTGTGTGGGGTTCCCCTGACCCACAAGGCCCACAAGAGAAGGGGTTCTCCTTTGTGGTGGGGACCCGAGGAGAGGCAGGGAATCTGAGAACCAGGGTGAAGAATGACAGACACTTGGAGGAATTTCATGGAGACTGGAGCGACCTCCAGGAAGTGATGCAGAGCAAGAGGAGCAGAACCAGGAGAACATTGTACACAGAAACTAATACACTGTGGTATAATCGAACGTAATGGACTTCTCCATTAGTGGCAGTGTAATGTCCCTGAACAATCTGCAGGGATCTAGGAGAAAAAACACTATCCATAAGCAGAGGACAAACTGAGGGAGTAGAAACACCAAGGAAAAGCAACTGCCTGACTACAATGGCTGAGGGGACATGACAGAGGAGAGACTCTAAACGAACACTCTAATGCAAATACTAACAACATGGCAATGGGTTCGAATCAAGAACACATGTGATACCCAGTGGAATCACTCGTTTGCTACGGAGGGGTGGGAGGGAGGAAAAGAAAATTATCTTTGTCTTTAATGAATAATGCATGGAAATGATCAAATAAAATACTATTAAAAAAAAAAGAATGACAGACACAGACAAATCAGTGTTTAAATAGGGCAGGCAAATCCCTGTGATATTCTCCTTGGAAGGAAAATATAAGAATTATGGAACACGAGGTAGAGGAGGAGATTAAGGTAGAGAATGCAAAGCCGAGAGGAGCTAGAGCCTGGGGAGAGGAGAAGGTTTACTAGAGATAGAGAGAGAGGAAGGTTCCTAGAGCAGAGAAAAGTTCCCAGAGAAAATCATGGGGCCGCCCTCTATTTTTGCTTTCAAGCACATAGCAATCACGTTACAAAGCATAGACAATTAAGATTGGGTGGCAATGTGAAGGTGGTACCTTTTGGGCATGTAGATTTCAACCCCATGCGGTATGCGACTCCCCACCAAGTGTTAATGACTTTGCCTTAGGCAATGGGCCGCATGGCCAGGACAGGATTTCATTCACAAATTCAGAGTATTACCTCGTGTCTGAAGACACAGTAATCATACAATCATTTATATTTCATAGATGTGAATATGCTTGGAATGCTACAGGTTGGAGGATATTGAGAGAAATGGCAATTCAGTCACTACCATTAAACAGAGCTAGTCAGAGAGAGATAAGTGGACTATTGTCCTTCTTCTTCTGCCTTCAAATCAGTCAAGCCACCTCCAACTTGATTATCCCAAGTCCCAGAGATAAACCCAGCTTCTTCCTTCACAGTCACCACCATCAGCCAAGAGACCCAGAAAAACAGTCAGCAGTTGGATCTTGCCCTCCACTGTTTCCCAGTAACATTTCAAATGGAGTTTTCCTCTGATTGACAACTGATCAATCTTCAGCTTCTTGTCTTGATGCATGCCTTATAATTTCTCTTCTCCACACTCCTCCCTTTTTGTCTTAAAAAATTACAACCAGCAATTTTTAATGAAACTTGCCTTTTAGATATATTTTGTTATATTTCTAACTAATTCTTAACCCTGTACTATATTAAATATTCCTTTACCCTCCCAAAATAATAAATCCTAAATTTATCTTAGCTATTCTGTCTATCTCGTTCTATGCTAAGTTTTGGGAATAGGATAAATGGTTTAGGTAATAAGGATTTTACATGAACATGGTTTTGACATAATAACAAATCATGGAACAATTTTAAACAATTCCAACAATTTCAACAGTATTTTGAATATGTAACTGTCTTATCTCCTAATGTCCAGAAATTCAACTAAGCAAAATTTTCTATTACTAACAATTACTAACCAATAATTATAATGCAATCTAACTTCTATTCTTAGGTAGTTTTATGTCTGTCCCTACTTCCCTAAGACTTTGAACAAATTTTTCTAAACTGTCCCTATAGCTTAGTTATTATAACATTAATAAATTATTCCAATATAGTTAGTTTGTTAGTACATTCATATCTACATGTGTACATAGGTTGTATTTATACAGATTTTACATATGTACATCCACATACATTGTTCTAGATTTCTATGCAAACTCATGCAGATAAGAAATATCTTCATTTTAATTTTCCACAGAAATGTATATATCAGTGTGATTTTTGTGTTTTGCGACTATACATATGTTGTATACTTACCCATTCCATGAGATATCTTCCTAAATTGTATTTTACTGTAGCATGTGTATGTATATATGTGATGTTAAAATGCATGTCACATTCTTACATAACCTCATGATCACAAGTCCAAACTTTCAAAGTCCTTCCATGTCCTTTGATATTGATTGTATAAACTCTGTGTCTTTTGTCATCTGATCAGCATACCACTCTTGTCTGCTTTAACTCTTGATTGTAGTCCTGTGTTCTTCAATTCAGGAACATACTGGAACAATCAGGAACATGCATTCATGTAAGGTTTTTACATGTGCATTGTGATATTGAAATCACAGGACCTTAGGGCCCTGTTGCTAAGATTTAAAACAGCTGTGTTCTATCTAATTATCAGAGTCACACAGCTGGGAAGTATCTGAGGTCCGATTTGAACCTAGGATCTTCTGTCTCTAGGCCTGGCTCTCAATCCACTGGGCCACCCAGCTGCCCTTAAGATTAAAAGGAAGGGGAAAAAAACTGCTGATTCCAATTTAACTTAAGGAGAAAAGAGAAGAGAGAAGAAGTTTTTATACTCACTTGTTCTAGCAGCTGAGTTGTTAAGCTGAGTTAGATGTTAAAAAGGACTGATTGAGTGGGGAGAAAGTAGAGTAAAATGGCAAGAAAATTCAGGAAGTTTACTGAGGGAACTTGTTAGACTTTTGTGGTCGCCACACTGTGATATTGAAATCACTTTTAAAAGACTGATATATATTAACTTAAGGTCACCAAGGAATTCAGCTATGTAATTCCTAAATGAAACACTCAATTCAGTTGCCAACTTTTTTATGGTGTTTTAATTACAAACAGGAGGAAGAAAGTATTAGAGGGAAAGAGAGAGAAGGAAAGGGGAGAGAAGGAAAGAGGGTTCAAATACCCACTCTGTTCAGGCTGAGCCAAAGTGGGCTTAAGGCCCTGAATAGCCAAGGCAAGGAAAGAGATCAGTCCTTATCACTCACGTGACCAAACTGGAGAAAAATAGTCCGTGGGCTCCTCCAACTCCAAGCACCAGCCTCCAACTCACTCTAGCTCTCCTCACAGGAAGTCCCAAGAACTCCAGAGGCTGTTTTCTACCTCACTTCCTGCATCTCACATGTGCCAATGGTGGCTCTAGCTTGACCTAGGACTGCCCAGAGGTCTGTCCTTTTTTGCACATGTCTGTTGAAGGCCATATTCTCAAATAATTAAATCTTGAGTTTTGCTGCAGCCCTTCCTGATCTTGTTACCCTGAGTAGGGTGGAGATTGTGGTTTCCAAGACTTGATTCTGTTATTCCAAGTGTCTCAATTGTTATTGATCAGGAAATAGCTAAATCCAGTCTTCTAAAGAATGGTCTGAATAGGGTTGGAGTAGTTTTTAAATTCACAGCACGTATATAAGATTGAAAATTTCATTGTGCACGGAAGTAAGCTATGAGTTCTTCATGAGTGCTTGTCAGAATTCATTAGTTATTCTTCCTGTGTGGAAGTAAGCATTACATGTGTTCATCTTCATGGGTGGGTATAAGCAGTATAGTATAATTTCTTAGAATTTTGTTAAGAATATGAATTTGAAGTTTTCTTATCTTTTTGCCATTTGAATTTTTCACAAGGAGATTTATTGTATGTTGTCTTTAGTTATGTCTTGGAGATAGAATTTGGATATAATGTAATTCGTTTGATCATGGAGTTATGTATTCATTTAAAATAACATTGTTTCTTTCTTTTCTGTTATTATTATAGGCAAAGACTGTATAAAACATGTAGAGGCTTTTCTAAGAAGTTAAATTTTTTAAATGCATATTTTCCTTTTGTCTGTGTTAGTGGCTATATTTCTTTCTGAAGCTGTTTTATTTGCTTCAGGGGTGCTTTCCTATTATCATTTTAACATGTGCAATACTCTCTTGTCTGTAATTTCTGTTGATACTGTAGTCTTGTGTGTGCTTTCCTTTGTTTTCCATTCATAGGCTTTCATTTTATTTATTTATTGGTTGTTTTTTTTTTTACCTTCTGTCTTGGAGTCAATACTGTGTATTGGCTCCAAGGTAGAAGAGTGGTAAGGGCTAGACAATGGGGGTCAAGTGACTTGCCCAGGGTCACACAGCTGGGAAGTGTCTGAAGCCAGATTTGAACCTAGGACCTCCCATCTCTAGGACTGGCTCTCAATCCACTGAACTAACCAGCTGCCCCCCACAGGCTTTCATTTTGACATGTGCAATGCTCTCTTGTCTGTACTCTCTGTTGATGATATGTAGTCTTGGGTGCTTTCATTTCTTTTCTATTCATAGGCTTTCATTCACAAGAACTGTTATTGATTTTTTATTATTTTTTTATGGCTACTTGTGTTGTTGTTCATGACTAGGGCATCTTTTTTTTTCTTTTATCAGATGTCATTTGTATGTATCACATTGATGACATGATCACATTGTTGTTTCTAGTGAGGTATCTGAAACTATGAGGTAATATCTTTATGGTGTACCCTCCCTCTTTTCCTTCCCCTGGTAGAGATTGTTTAGGGTAAAGGTTGAGAGATTTGGATAACCTGTTTCAGTTCTCAACTATAACTTGATGTTAAAGTCTTTGATCACAAATTCATCCAATGTGAATCTATGCTTCCAAAGCATTCTAGGTGTTTGTGTCTGTCATAGTTATGAAGTTGGAGTTTTCTGCTACTAACTCATGAGTGTTCTTGTTGTTGTTGAATTACTTAGTTGTTCTTTTCCTGGAATATTTTCTTTTCTACCTAAGACTAAGCTTCATTCTCATAAGGTTTTGTGTAGTATGTTACCTTATGGAACTCCAACTAATCTTGGTTTCACTCTTACTACATGAATGGTATTTGTCATGTGTTTTGAAGTTAGAGAATAGACGTGAAGTTGTATATCTATCTCTCCTTCTCCAGTTCTTAATATGTGCTTTGATATCCTCCTTCCCATTCAAAATCTGTAACTGTACAAGCCATGTAATTCAACTTCTCTATAAAGTCATCTTCATGATCAACCCCTAATCTTGCATAAAGTTCTTCTAATGATATATAACTTGTTCCGTGCCCAAAGAACATCTCATCCTCATAATCTTGATAAGATTTTGATTGTACTGGTTTCAGGTATTCAATTTCTCACTTGTGTCCCACACATCCCCTTCTTCATCAACCTCTTCATAAAGCTTATAAAATTGGTAAGGCATCTGTTTTAAATCATCTTCGCCCATTATTATTATACCCTCTGCCATTCCTTCTGAGTGACTCTGTATCTGATTCTGACTAACTGAAATCTGCAATCCTTAAGTTATTCATTGGATTATGTTCAGTGCCATGTAAACTTGTGTCAGATGTTGTTAACTCTAGCTTTGTGTGTTGATAATCCTATGTCACCAGCTTTTATGTTTCCCAAATCAGTTTCTGGTTGTTTCTCATTGCTAAGCTTTAGATTTTTGTTTTGAGTTGGTAACTTGATGGTATGGGGTTAGGTTCTTCTTGCAGTTATTCAATGCTATTATTAATATTTATAGATCCAACTCTATCAGCAGCTAGAAGGTTTTGTTCATCTTCACTCTCTTCTGATTGTGTAGAGATAGAAATCTGTCCCTCTGTGATGTTATTTTCTTCTGGGAATGAGTTTAGTAAATCTGCATTTTGCCCTGCATCAGTAGGATGTGTGCCTTCATTCTTTCCCACAGTACTACATACATATGTTTCTGGCTGTGTAGCTAAGGTGTTTATAGTTACTGAGTCACTGCTCATTTCTTTACTACCCTCTGCCAGCTGTATGTTTGGATCAGTTAACTCTTTTTGATTTAAATCATTTCCTATGAAGTCTTCATATGAGGCTGATTGTACTATATCTTCTACTACATTGGAATTATAGCTGTTGCTTATCTCACATAAGTTTATTTGGCCAGATTCCCCTCTGCCACTTAGAATGTTGGCTTCATGTCTGCCATTTGAATCCCTGGTGTTCTTTCAGTTATTAAAACTTCCATTCCATTCTTCTTTTCAAATTCAACTGTTATGTCTCTTCCATTACTTTGAACAGGATTATTGTTTTCAAATGTAATGTCAGCTTCATCTTCAGTAAATTTTGTGTTATCTAAATCAGTCATTGCTGGATAGAAAGTTTTAGCTTCAGGAATCAAATTAGATGTTTTTTTCTAAGGGTATCTGTGCCATATAGCTATTTGAAGAATTAATGGAGTTTGGTGGGATGTCATCATACAAATCTGTGAAGGATTTCAAAATATTTTCATCTTTAGTAACAGTAACCTGTAGGGAATTGAAATTTTGTTTCTCTGTATCTCTCACTAACTCCTGCTTGAGTTTTTGTGACTTTTTCTGTCTTTTCCTTTTACAAAATTGAATCCCTGTGCCCACTCTGCACTGAAAAAAGTTCTCCTAGAAGATTTTGACTTGATTTGCCCTTTTTTCTTGTGTGGTTACTATACAGCCTTTCTCTAAGTCTCTTATCTCTGTTGCTATTTGAGACACGATGTCTTTAACTTCTGCATCTAGCTGTTTTACTGCCTGTCTCTTGATTTGGTGCATTTGCTATCACTCACAGATTATGTTGCTTGTACTAAAATGTCACTATTTCTTAACTGTTTTCTCCCAAGTTTAACAGGAGTCTCTTTTACACCATTTCTTCTATCTCCATGTACCAAACTACCTACAGTATAGGCCTGGCTTCATAATTCTTTCCTAACCATGTCAGACTATTTAGGTTTAGCTCCTGATTTAATAGCCTATTGCATTTCTTCTAAATCAGTTTCCTGTTGTGTGGATTTTAGCTTACAATGAGATCAGCAAGTGGAATTTTGCTTTCTGTATCTAGTTTGTGTGGTTTTATTGCTTTTTACTTCATATTTCTTTTTCAGAAAACAGTCTTTGATCAGGTGTCCTTTCTTATGGCAGAAAAAAACATTGTCTAGTTTCTTTCTGTACTGTTTTTGGTTTATAAGTAGGTTTTGTGTATGTCCTAATGGCATTTAGCTTCTTGATTTCCTCAATCTCGTCTCTTAAATTTTTCTCTGTTACTTCCATTTTTTCCTTTAAGTCTTGCATTTATTTATGTTGTTCTGAATAATATTCATGAAGGTAAGTCGAGGTTTCACATAATTCGATCAGACTCACAGTATCATACTTTGGGAAGAAATGTTTGAAAAAATTCTTTAAGTGAGGAGTTCACCCTTTCAAAAAATGTCCTCTCATGTGATTAGTACACTCCTCAGTATTTGCCTCTAAACCCATAACTGATTCAGCCATTTCAGAGAGACAATCTATAAATGAAGCTGGATGTTCCCCTGTATTTTGCATAAGTTTGTCAAATCTTGCCCATGCATTAGGCTTTAAACAACAGAGCTTAATAGCTTGGAGCAAGACTTCCCTACATTTCCTTAAGTAGGTCATGCTGGTGGGATTTGCAAAATCAAGGTCTTCCCTTTGCTCCTCTGTGGGCCAACTAGTCAGGTTGTTTTGTGACCTAGTCTTTTCAATGAATTGGAGAAGCTCAAGGGGGCTGAACAGTTCAGACAAGGGAAATTCTACATCTTGGAAATCTGGATCAAAAATATGGAAAGCACTCTTGAGTTCTTTCTGAGTCTTCTAGGGTTGATCGATAAATTTTGGAACCCATTTCTTCAGGGAATCAAGCTCCTGGGTTGTAAACACTTTTGTATGTATACACTGGTGGTTGTATGCACTTTTGAATATAATACACCAGCTGTACTTGATAACTTAGTGACATCTTTTAGTGGAAAAAATTTGTCAGGTTCACTATCAGACTTAGTGTCCTTGTCACTGTCATTTCCCTCTGCATTAGCCTTTGATTTCCTTGCCTTTCTGTCTTTCTCTTTGGGTGCACTATCTGTCTGGCCATTGTTCTTGTCCTTAATCTAGTCTAGCCCTTTTGCCTTGATAAATTCTTCAAACGTGTTCTTAATAACATTTTCCAAGTCAGTATCTACCACCATTACCTTTACTGCCTTTTTGGGAATTACAAATCTATAGATGTTCTTCAAATAGGTCAGAGTCTATATGGCCGCCATGGAGAAGATATAAACTTGAGTTATAAACTGCCAGAGGACAGTTTCTTTTTGGAATGGCCATTGCAGTATGAACATCATGGTGTTGCCCAGGTATTCCACTGAATCAACAATTATAGTGGTCATTTTACTATATAGGATTTTATAAATCCAGTAAACCATAATGACTGCCAGCACAACTATCACACAGAGCAGTTGTTTGAAAATCTTGCTGTTAATTTTGGAGATTGTAAGTTCAGTCAGCCCTGGGTGCCAAATTGTTATAGATGATATTGGAGGGGGTATATTTGATGGATAAATGATAACTAATGGATCAGGTAGTTATCTTCTTTTGCCTACCCTCCTCCCTTTTATATCTCCCCTTCTTCCTCTTCCAATCTTCCTTCCTCCACTCTTCTTCCCTTTAGTTTCCCCTTCCTCCTTCTTCTTCTGTCTCCTTCTATGTCACTCAGGGTGAGCTATGATGTTTCAGAGGAAATACTCCTTTCTCTTTTTTTATCTCAAATAAGGGTTTATTGGGGAAAACAGGAAAGATAGAGGATGATGGCAAGAGGGTTGGGGGTTTTCCTATTATCTACAGTGAGTCTTAGGTTGGAGGATATTGAGAGAAATGGCAATTCAGTCACTACCATGAAACAGAGCAAATCACACAGAGATGTGTGGACTATTGTCCTTCTTCTTCTGCCTTCAAATCAGCCAGGCCACCTCCAACTTGATTATCCCAATTCCCAGAGATAAACCCAGCTTCTTCCTTCAAAGTCACCACCATCAATCAAGAGGCCCAGAAAAACAGTCAGCAGTTGGCTCTTATCTCCCACTGTTTCCCGGTCACATTCCAAATGGAATTTTCCTTTGATTGACAGCTGATCAATCTCCAGCTTCTAGTCTTGCTGCATGCCTTGTAATTTCTCTCTTCTCCACAATCCCAATTCCAGTTTACTCAAATAACCTTTTAGGCATGGTCAGACAATCAACACAGTAGGCATTATTTGACTAAGATTTAGTGTCTTAAAGTTTATTTTTAAGCTGCCACAATACATATTAATTTTTGCCTTTTGTAATATTTTTAAAAATAAAGATAACCACTTAAATTGAACCAAAATTTTATATAGGGTGTCATCATTTTCTAACTTTAAATTTTAATAAAATGGTAATTTTGGAAATTTTGGAAAATTTAGAAAACTTTAGGAAATTCCTAAACAATTTTTATGGGTATTCACTATCTCTATTTCTCTATATTTCCTTTTCCTTTTTATAAATAAACATAAAATGTTTAATTTAAACCAATTTTAATTTAAACCAATTCTTTTAAATATTTTATAATATTTTACTTTTTTACCATTTATTAGTAATATCTATGGTTCCCCTTTTTTATATAATTTGCATTCTATTTGTAGTGAATTGGGGAAGTCTGCAGTCTTTGAACAATATTATTTATACACTTTATAGAGCTTGAGTTGGAACAAGTTTCTTAAGCAAGTATATTGTGCATTTTAAAATGGCTCTGAACCCTGGGAGACTACATCTCCCAGGACTCTCTACCCCACTTCCTTTGTGGGAGGTGTCTGAGAAGATATAAAAAGAAGGGAGAAGTGTAAGTTTTGTGCCTTTTTTAGAGAAGAACCTTTCCCTGGATAAAAGGCTTTGGTCCCCGCATACCTGCAGATCTGATTTTCTGTAGCCTTCCAAAACCTTTATTTTCCTGGACCAATAAACCTAACTGGCTATCCCTAAAGTATGGCTTCATTCAATTTAAAACTATCCCTAGCGTAATTATAGCTAGAAGGAAAAACCTAGTCAATTTCCCTATTGGGCTATGGGGAGCAGAAAGGGACCTCCGGCTACCTTCCCTTCCTTCCCCTACTTTTTTTCCTCCATTTTCCCATCAACAATATGCTCAAGTGATCACTGTACTTCTCTGAGTCAGTGTTTTCTGACTTTCTTTGATCACATTCTAAAATCATTTGTGGTTTTGAAAACCATATATATCAGCATTTAACCTTTTAATAGTATTCAATCATAGTATTCCATTTCAATTTTGGGGATCAAATCATCCCTTTTTCTGCCCTTATTATTTCTATGTTTCCTTCCTTATGGCCAGTGAGGCATGAAAGGGCAAAATGTTTGGCAGATTAGTTTATTTGGCTCTTGCTTTAATGAGAGCATAAAGTAAGATTTCTTTTTTACTTAATCACATTAAGCTAAGGTTTAGAAAACCCAAGATTACTAATACAGTTTCCTGAATTTTCCAAACAAACAATCTCTCCTCTTTTTTTTCCATTGTTCCTGGGGTAATGAGAGAAAAAGAGAGATGTAGTGAGGTGCAAGGACCTCTTTTATTTTCCCTAAAATGAACCCTCCTAGTGTGCACATAGAGACTCTATATAACATAGACTCATGACACAGGCATCACAGATTGACAAGACAAATATGTAACATGAGTCCCGTCGGGGAAGGCTAAAGTCATTTCTGGTTTCTGTCTGTCTTTAGCCATTCCTACATCAGTCATACATAGTGGGATGGTTTATCTCTGTGTTGCCATAACCTATAAATCTTGTAAATTGGGGCCCACTCTCACTACTGGGGGCTACAAAGCTCCATAGTGGGAAAGTCAAATGATTCAAAATATATACATATATTTATATTCTATATTTTAAAAAGATATATTCAGTTATTAAATTCACAATCCCAAAAGAACAGGTTGCTTTTTTCTTTGTTTTATTCTGCATAGCTCTCAAAACACATTAAATTGTTCTATACAATATATTTCAGACTTTTTTAAAAATTAAGTGTATTTAATTAATTAATTTAGAATATTTTTCCATGGTTACATGATTCATGTTTTTATCCCTCCCCTCCTCCCACCTCTTCCCATAGCCAATGAGCAATTCCACTGGGTTTTACATGTGTCATTGATCAAGACCTATTTCCATATTATTGATATTTCCATCAGGGTGATCATTTAGAGTCTACATCTCCAATCATATCCCCATTGACTCATGCATATGATCAAGCAGTTGTTCTTCTGCATTTCTGCTCCCACAGTTCTTTCTCTGGATGTGGGTAGTGTTCTTTCTCATATGTCCCTCAAAATTGTCCTGGATCATTGCATTGCTGCTAGTAGAGAAGTCCATTACATTTGATTGTGCCACAGTATATCTGTCTCTGTGTATAATGTTCTCCTGGTTCTACTCCTTTCACTCTGCATCAATATTTCAGGCTTTTAAGAAAAGCTGATGTCTGACGTTTGTCTCTTCCTAAACAAGACTGTATCCCACCCAAGATAACAGTGAGTAGGTGATTGCTTTCCATTTCTTGTGCTGACTTCAGTCTAAACATAGAACTGCAGGCAAGATCACCAAAAAATGAATTGAATTTGCATATGGTTTAATGGTTGCTATTTTTTCCACAATTCTAGACTTAAATGGAATTGTGAAAGGAGGACTGAATTAAAGGATTTGTAATCAACTTCTTGCTTTGTTCTTCAAGACCTATATGCTATTGCCCCAACATTATCCTGGTTTCCTAAACTTCAGTTCTCATCTCAAAACAGTTACCACATTTACCATATCTAATTCTACAATATCTCTTATACCCTACCCCTTCTCTCTACTCACATAGCCACTATCTTGTCATCATCTCCACATCATTGGAATTGCCTCCTAATTAGTCCCCCTGCCACAATTCACTCTCCCTTATAAGCCATTCATTATTCACTATAAGCTAAATAGTGATCTTATTATTAATCCTGCTCCTAGCAAAAAGCAAGTTACCTACTACCAGTGTGGAAAGGAAAACTTTATCAAATTCTGGACTTTCTGCCTCTATGCTGGAGCAAACAGTAGTTGGAAGGTTAGAGTGAAATTGATGAACAATGATGAGTTGGTGGGGGGAGGGGGGAGTTGAAGAGTGACAGTTGCTCTCAAGGTCTCTCTTTCCTGACCCTCAAACTAGAAGGAGTGTTCTCTCCCTGTCTCTGAATAAAAGTACCTCTACTCCTGGACTTTCCCCAACTGTGTGCTCTACCTGGATTCCTGTGATCATGTCATTGAACAAAAGGATTTAAGGGGAGCAATTTGAACTGTAAGGCCACTCTTTAGGGGCATCAGCCTGAAAAGACAGACCCAACCAGCTCTGAAGGTCAGAACCTTTTCTTCCTCTTGCTATCTACTGCTAAGGACTTTGAACTTAAGAAAAGTAGCATAGAGTAGCATAGACAGGAATAAAAGAAACCCTCCACCAACCTGCAAGTCCTGGCCTCAAAAGGACTCAAAAGAGAGAGACTCAAACCCAATCTGGGAAAAAAGTATAGGGAACCTCTCTTCCCTCTCCCCTGATATCTTTCCAATCCAAACATGTTATTAAATTCATCTTTATTTAAATAACCCACAGTCAGATAAGAGGAGAACTATCATTTCAGGGGAACATAGAGGGAGCAGAACCTAAGAATAGTCATTCAATCATAAATGGTCCTTATAGAACTCTTGCTGGGCAACCTTGGTCTGGGGAAGACTTGTTCCTCAGGAGGGTCCATGTTTACCTGTCCTGGAGTATCTTCAACATCAATCAATAGAGAAGACATCCTCTCAGGCTATCATAGTTGGCCCATTTCTCAGGAGCCCCATTTTTCAAAGCCAGCTTCTCAGCAGGGGGTATCTCTCTCCTCTTACCTCACCAGTGTGAATCTTGAAATTTCTCAGACTTGTGAATGTTAAGAATTTCCCCATCGGGGAATTCTCAATTGGAACAATTCCCTACTGGGAACATTCCCCATTTTGACAGTGAGAACTCTACTTAGATCAGAAATGGGAAGACCTCTACTCCACCCATACTTAAGACTGCTTTAGGGAAGAAAACTCCTTGCTGAACAATGAAAGTACTTGGGCTCATACTTATAGTGAGGCAAAAAGTTCTTTAAACCATGCCTATTTTTAGAAGTAATACAAAAGGGTGCTAAGTACCTATTAAAGGTCAGGCAACTTGTAAATTTGCCAGGAGCAAAGAGGTGAAAACTTATTCAGAAGTTTTTTCTGGTACAAAGTTACTAAAGGGATTAGTCAACCCAGCAGTGTTTTTAGAATGGGTTGTCCTTTGGAAAAAATGTCTACTGTGATTGGTAGATGTAAGGATTTAGGGGAGGTGACATAGGAGAAAACCCCCTATATAAGAAAAAGCAAAAATCTCTTATGAGGATTGCTTGAGAAGAATCTCTTGAGGAGAGGCTCTGGAGAAGGGATTCTCTTGGAGGACAATCTCTAAGGAGGTCTCACTGGAGCTCCTCTGAGGGGACTCTGTCCCTCTGGAGGCTCTTGAGAGAGGCCCTTTGAAACAGCCTCTGGCTGGAAGGCTCTTTGAGGAGGACTCCGGCTGGAACTCTCTCTGAGGAGACTCTGTCACTAGAATCCTTGCTTAGACAGACCTTGTGGTGAGTGATAAAAGACTGACTGACTGATCTTTCTCTCTTAAGACTCAGGCCTAGGCCATGTTGGCTTAAGGCCCTTCATACTTATTTCCTTTTTCTCTCTTTCTCTCTTTTCTTTAATTCCTCGTTGTATTATTAATTAAATTCTCTATAAAACCCAGTTGACTTGGGTATATTCATAATTGGGAATATTTTCCTGGCGACCACTTTATATTTGATTTAAAACCAAGACACTGTAGTGAAACATATTTCCTGAGGTCACAATTTTACTCACCCACTCTTATATCTATCACAATTTATATCTTCAACTATTTTTACTCACTATAGTTTACACCCTCAACTATTTTAACTCTTACAGTTTATGACCCCAACTCTTTTAAAAGTTACAGTTTATGGCATCCACTATTTTAATTATAACACCAGTAGCCATATTCCCTCTATCCCTTTAACTGCTCCATTCCCTGTTACAAAACCTTCCTTATCCTCTGTACTTCTTAAATCCCAACAATCCCTTTAACTATTACATCAGTCACCTCTCTTGGTCCTTTTAAGCTAATTCTAAGAAAGAACTGTGGTTCAGCACCACTGGTGTTGAGCTGAAGGTGCTCAAGGTGGTAACAATGGGATTGATCCAAGGTTGAGGCTTGGCTGGGAATGAGCAATAAATATCATAAGGGAGTTAGGAATTGAACTGAGGAGGGCAGTTTAGAGTTGAATTGGTTTACCAATGGGTCAAGATGGGAGAAGAGAAGAAAGCAACTAGTAGAGGGGAGATAGCTTAGAAAAGAACTGAAGAAGGATTGGAGATCACAGTATGGACAAAGAGTAGGAATTTGTTAAGGGATGTGAACTTTAGATTACTCCACCCTACTTAGTCTAACAAAAACAGGAATGTCTACACCCATACTTAAGGATTAAGTATTTAGGAAGATGGCCTATGACAGACATGTGCTAGCAAATGACAAATCAGAAACAACTGACAGACCCCTGGGCTGTCCTAAATCAAGCTCAAGCTACCATTGGTACATGTGAGACACAGGAAAGTGATGTAAAAACCATCTATATATTTTGCGTCACTTCCTCTCTCCAGCCTCTTTGGCAGCAGAGAGGTGGCTGGTAGCAGAGTGCTGAGCATTCCGGCATCTTGGCATGGTGGCTGCTATTGTCCAGGTTTAGCGATGTGTTTTTCCTTAATACCATACAGGAGGAAGCTGAGTAGCCTAGTTCAGGTGAGGCATCTTACTGAGCTCTCTCAGAGTTTAGGCTGATTCTTTCTCCTTTACCTTCCAAACACTATCCTCTAGAACAGTGGTTCTCAACCTTTCTAATGCCGTGACCCCGCAATACAGTTCCTCATGTTGCAGTGACCCCAAACCAAAAAATTATTTTGGTGGCTACTTCAAAACTGTAATTTTGCTACAGTTATGATTCGGAATGTAAATACCTGATATGCATTATGTATTCTCATTGCTACAAATCAAACATAATTTAAACATAATGATTAATCACAAAAACAATATTTAATTATATGTTGAGAAATATTAATACAGCAGGAGGCAGCCTAAGCACTGGGGGGGTGGTGGTGGAAGGTAAATCCTGTCTGGGGAGAGGATCCGCAGATGCTGCCTTCTTCTTCCTGTCGGTTGATTGAATTTATTTTGAATGTACACTTTTCTGCCAAAGGGGACGGTCCCCTAATTGGTTTTTGTCAATGCGCCCAGCAAAACATTGGTTTTGTTGTCTCTCTCTCTCTATCTCTCCTATTTTTCCCTTATCTCTAACTATTCTAATTTCATAGCTGTATGTTTACAAGACCCATCAGAGAGACTAGACTTCCTTGGACCTCAGGAAGACTGTGAATTTCAAAACTACTCTACCCTATTCAGACCATTCTTTAGAAGATCTGATTTAGCTATTTCCTGATCAATAACAATAGAGACTCTTGGAATAACAGAATCAGGTCTTGGAAACTACATTCTCCACCCTACTCAGTGTAACAAGATTAGGAAGGGCTGCAGCAAAACTCAAGATTTAATTATTTGAGAATATGGCCTTCAACAGACATGTGCAGAAAAAGGACAGACCTCTGGGCAGTCCTAAGTCAAGCTTGAGCCACCATTGGCACATGTGAGACACAGGAAGTAAGGTAGAGAACAGCCTCTGGAGTTCTTGGGATTTCCTGTGGAGAGGGCCTGAGTTTAGTTCGATCCTGGAGCTTGAGCTTGGAGGAGCCCCAGCAAACAGCTTTCCTTCAGACTGGTCACGTTAGTGATAAGGACTGATCCCTTTCCCTGCCTTGGCTATCCAAGGCCTTAACGCCCGCTTTGGCTCAGCCTGAGCCAGAGTAGTTCTGAGTTAAACTTCTTTCCTTCTCTCCCTCTCTGTCTCTCTCTCCCTCTCCCTCTAATATTTTCTTCCTCCTGTTGTAATTAAAACACCATAAAATTTGGCAGCTGATTTGAGTGTTTCATTTAGAGATTACATAAGTGAATTCCTTGGCGACCTTAAATTAATATATATAAGTCTTTTAAAGTGATTTCAATATCACAGTTTCAAAGGGAGGAAAAATAGGAAAAGGGAGGAAAAGGAGGAGGAGAATAATGATCTCATGGAGAAAATGGAGAAACAATTGACATATTTAACAGATAAGATTGCTAAGAAAGAGGGCATGATACTCAACCAATGGGACTTGCCCCTCTCCAAGAATCTAATTATCGATCCATTACCTTCCAATTCTGTGAGAAGGGCCACAGAATGATAGAGTATAGAACTTTATTCAAGGAAATCAGAATGAATATACAGTTTAATAACAACTACAGGAGTGATCATTATAGTAATAACTATAATAATTTTTAATGGAAACCACAACTTTAGGAATAGATATTGGGATAATGGCTCTAAGGATATAAATACAAAATAAACGAGCTTACATTGTAATGGAGTGGTAAACTTATTCATATACCCATGCATATGTACATATATACACACACATCTATGTTTGTGCATAATTAAGGAAATAAACACAAAATAGTTAAATACCAAGTCATTTGGAAGGACTATAGCATTTGGAGAAATTAGGAAAGGCTTCAGATGTCAAAAAACAGTCCCCATTCTAAAGGAGCTCACAATTATAAGAAGGGAGGCATAAGGATAAATTAGGAATTTGGGATAATTTAGGGGTTTGGTAGTAAAGGAGTGTCTGAATGACTGAAGCCCAACTTGGAATATTGAGCCAGAGTTCAGGCTTGGAAGTCTGAGGGACTTGAAGAATGGAGTCACCAACTGTCAAGGAGCTATTGAAGTTTACCTGAGCTCTGAAAGACTGACCTTTCCTGTTCTCTTGATCTTTTCTTGGGGAACTTGGAAAACCAAAGTGACAGTTTGGATAGGAGAGAACGTGCAAGTTGGACAGTTGCTGAACAAAAGACCACCAGAAGAAGAAAGATCTCTTTTACATCTCTGTATGGCTAGAGGTTAGAGGCATGTTACTGAGGTCTGTCAGTGCCCAAAAACTTGATCTAGCCTGACAGGTCAAGAACTTGGCTAGGCTGACAGTTGAACTGAAATGAATTTTACTTGGGGGCAGTAATTTAAGATTTATGTATAAGAATATCAATTATTAGAAATAGGTTTATTTAGAATAGATTTGGGGTTTAGAATAGAATAAGATCAGAGTAGATCTGAATTTCAGGTGGAAGAGACCACATGAGAGGTCGGGAAAAGGGAGTGGGACAAGGTAGACCCCTTTTAGCTTTATGGATACTCTCTTTAAACCTGTTTCATCTATCCTCACCTTCCTCAAAACTAGAGTTTTTTGTTTGTATCAGCTGTCTCCAACGTTGTATCAATCAGTTTTTCTTAGGTAGGTCAAACAAGGCCTCAGCCTTAGCTTAGCTGGCAATCAACTGATTTACTAACAACAGCAACCAAACCCTGAAGAAGATAAAGTGTATCCCATTCTCAACTCTACAGAGGCAATAGGCAAACAATTACTGAGAGAAATTAATATTGAATTGTATTGTTTATTATTAATATTTCTATGTGCAATCATTCATTTCCTTAAAGTGAGTTTTGAAGATTAGGCTGAAATAGTCCACTATCTAAAGCTTAGGTAACTTACTCACACAAGTCATCTAACTGGGCTGTATCTTTTTGTTTTTTGTTAGAGGCTGGGTGACTTTCCCTAAGGCATTTGAAACCCTACTTTTCTAACTAGATGAAGATCCATCTCCCTATGGATGAAGTAATGGGGGTGGAGTTGAGACCTTTAAGTCCACCTCCTCTTTCAAAATATCCACCAATTGGGACTACTGGGAAGGGCCAAAGGATGAACTGTTAGGTCAGTCAGGAGGTACCACTCTAAAAAAGAGGGTCAGGGCTTACAGTGTGGAGTAAGAGGCAGATCCAAGTAACCAATCTTTTCTTAATAGGTCACATGTCCCTATTAATAAATGCTGTTATTCTAGAGGAAAATGGCTTCGTATTATTTACTGGTTAAAATTCCAGTTGCTACATTACAAACAAGATACACAAAGATGAACAACAGAGAGAAGGTGCTAGCCCTAAGGAGCATCAGGAAACACCACCTCTGAACCTAAGGAGAGTCTTATCTGAGGAAGAGGTTCTTAACCTAGAATCTGGAAATATTTTGATAACTGCATTTCAGTATAATTAGTTTTCTTTACATTTAAAAATCTTATTCTAAGAAAGGGTTCATGTTTCACTAGAATGAAAAAAGGGAGCCCCGACATAAAGTTAAGAACTTGAGTGAATTAATAATTAATTCAAAAAATCAATAAACTTCCAAAAAGGTACATACAGCATTGGTATGCTTGAGGCAGCTCATACAGTTGAAGCCTGAGTTTTAAACTCTCAGTGTATTTACACATTGAAATTGCTATACACTACAAATAAGGATTTAATTTATGGTGTTATTATCTAACTAGACTTTTTATTTAAACCCTTGCCTTCCATCTTAGAATCAATACTATGTACTAGTTCCAAGGTAGTAAGGGCCAGGCAATGGCAGTTAAGTAACTTGCTTATGGTCACACAACTAGGAAGTATCTGAGACTACATTTGAACTCAAGTCTCTCTGACTCCAGGCCTGGTGCTCTGATCCCATTTTGGCTACGTAAATCTTCTTTCGTTGATGGTTTTATCTTTTATAAGTTTGTTCTTTTTAAAATTTTTCTCTTTCTTTCTCTTGCCATACCTTCCTCTGAGCATTGGTTCCAAAACGGAAGAACAGTAAGAGTAAGGCAATGGAGGTTAAGTGACTTGCCCAGGGTCACACAGCCAGAAAATGACTTGAGGCCACATATGAACTCAGCATTTTCCTTCTCACAATCCCCGGGGCCATTTAGCTGTCCCCTAGACTTTTAAAAACTGGAGAATGGTCATAAAAGACTAAATCTCAGTGCCCCGAGCGTTTTTTTTTTCCTCTCCCAGAGAGAGTGTTGTTAATCGGCGTGCTCCTGGTACAAACATCAAAATAAACCTACAAAAATTCTTAGGACTTCACGCTAGTTACAAAGAAACCAGCTGGAAGAGAAATGTCATTCAAAGACAAGCGGCGTGCATTTTTTTCCTTTCTCCAGGAAAAGTTGGAGGCTGAGCTTGGGCCAGGAGAAGACGACTCCCTCAGTTTCCTAGTTCGGTGGCGCCTATAAGTCGAAAAGATCCAAATTCCACTCCCTAACTGGGCAAATTACTTAATCGATGTGCCTAATAGATCATACCCATTCATATCGCTCTAGGTGGTAGTGAGGAGGAAAGTAATTTTGTTTCAACTTTCTCCTCCCACTCTGCGTTAGCGCAGTGACGCCGCCACCGCTAGCCTGCGCAGCCGCAATAGCGCGCAGCTAACCCATGGGAGGGCGCGCCTCCGGGAACGCGCGGCTACCTTCCTCCGCTCCCTCCTCCTAACCCTCAACTTCCTCCCGCTCTCGCGGGGCTGGATGGGCTTCGCGGACGCTGTCCAGCGGAGCAGGCGGGCTCCCACGGGCCCCAGTGGTTTGCCTCTTCTCGGAGCCGACAGACGGCGAGTCCCGGGCGGGAGGAGCGCTGGACGCCGCTGAGGGGCCCCGGCCCTCTCTCCTCGGCGGCGGCGGCGGCAGTGGCGGCGGCGGCTTCTCCCCCGGTGCAATATGTTCAAGAGAATGGCCGAATTTGGGCCTGACTCCGGCGGGAGAGTAAAGGTCGGTGTCTCATGGAGGCGAAAACTACCAGGATTGGGGGTGGGGCAGAGGGGCGGCAGGGGGGAGGGGAGAGAAGCGAAGAGAGATCAAGGCTTTGACTTGGCGCGAGCCGCCCCTGATGTTTTCCTTCCGGTTTATCCTTCGCGCGCGCAATCACCTGTCTCCATCGCTTTTCTTTCCTTAAAGTCTTGGACGGCCTGTGTTTATGCCATCTGGGGGCCGCGGGTAGGAGTCGGGGGCAGGACCCAGCTCTGACACTTCAGTCAGGCCACAAGCGGCTTATTTTGTGCCCGCTCCGTGCCCAGCCTTGTGTTGGCACAACCAGTGAAACAACTCCCTCGTCCTCAGGGAAGGTGCTAAAGCTTCTGCTTGCACTCAGGCTTCGGGAACTCCCCCTCCCTTTTCTTAACCCTTACCTCCCCTCTTAGAATCAATAATTGTGTATCGGTTATAAGACAGAAGAGCGGTAAGGGCTAGGCAGTGGGGGTTAAGTGACTTGCCCAGGATCACACAGCTAGGAAGTGTCTGAATACAGATTTGAACCCAGGACCTCCCATCTCCAGGTCCAACTCTATCCACTAGAGCTGCCTAGCTCCCCACCCCCATCCTATTTTTAATTAATGATAATAGCGGCATTTAAATTATGTATTTATTTTAAAGTACTCTGCAAACACCTTAAGGCTCTGCAAAATGCTTTACCTAAATGTATTAACGCCACTAATCCTCTTAGCAACTCTGTGAGGCAGGGTGCTATTCTTATTCTCAATTTACAGAGGGGGAAACTGAGGCAAGGAGTGATTTTTTTTTTAAGTGACTTGATCAGGGTCACATTGCTAATAGACACCGTTATTTTGACTAGGGAGATAAAGAGGTTATATAGGTGGTTCAGTGGTTATGAGGTTGGACTTGGGAGAAGGGAAAGACCCAAATTTAAATCCTGTTCTTCTCCAGACCAGTCATTCAAAAGTTTTATTCATCTTCAGTTTCTCATTAGGACAAAGACCCTGGCATTGTTGAATGTGTTAACATCCAAAACTGACCTCTTGCCAATGGAAATTACATTAGGGAAAGAACATTAATATCAAGGACCATGGGGTTTTTCCATCATTTTTGAAGCTGAAACAGTCTGTATATGCTGACTCCCCTAACTAGAAAGAATGCTAGCTCCTTGAGAGCATTTCTTTATTTGTATCCCCAGTACTTATCTGTAAAATAAAGGAAAAAGATTTGGTGCTCTCCAAGGTCCCTTCCAGCTCCAAATGTATGAAGCTAGGATAAAAGAGTATTCAGAATAAATATAAAGAGAACAATTTCAAAATTATCCTGGGGCAGCTTGTTGTCTAAGGCTAGGTTTGACTTGTTTCTTCCGGTCTCCGAGTCTAGCACTTTATTCACTATGATGTCCAACTGCCTGGTTTCTGATTGTCAAAATTTTGGTGGAAGAAGAACTTTGATACATTTTCATTGTCTAATCAATTTCACGAGCAAAATTATTCCTATTGAATTAATTTGGACTGGCAACAATAAAATAGCATCCAAGAACTTAAAAGATAATTATTCCTTTTTTACATTTAAAGTGTTTTGCTCAATTATAACACATTTTTCAGAAAAGAACTATAGTGTAGTGTTTAGCTTTGTGCATTAATCCAAAAACTGAAGTACACAACCACTATAAGGAAATGAAAATGTTATGGTTATTGGCCATATCTGGCAGCTATAGTAAATCATAAGACTTTTGTCTTTTATTAGTGTTTGGGTCATAATATAATGTTTAGTAAATTATAAATTCATTTTTCTTTTAGGGAGTTACTATTGTTAAACCTATAGTTTATGGTAATGTTGCTCGTTATTTTGGAAAGAAGAGAGAAGAAGATGGTCATACTCATCAGTGGACAGTCTATGTAAAGCCATATAGAAATGAGGTAGGAAAAATATTGGTGTCTTTTATAAATAATTGTAGTGTGAATTTTAGATTTACTCCACCCTGCTTATTCTTTACAATTTTAGCAACCAGGAATGTATACACCCCCACTTAAGGATTAAGTGTGGGGGAGGAAGGTCTGTGACCTGAGTGTGCTAGCAAGTGACAAATCAGAAACAACTGGCTAACCACCTGGACTGTCCAAAGCCAAGTTTAAACCACCATTGGTACATGTAAAACACAGGAAGTGATGTAAAGAAATAATTTTGAAATATTGAATTTCTACAAATGTGAAATTAGCGTTGTAAGAGAACTCAAAAGTTTAAAATATGCCTATGTTAGAAAGATTTTATATAGTCCTCAAATTATATATATAGTCTTCAAAAAGGCTTTGCTTTTCAGAATGCTGGGTACAGAGCTGTCCTGCTTGACTCTCTGAACTCTTTTCCATTCTTTACATTTAAAAAATATGCTTCAGTGGTGCTATATTCTTTTAGGTGCTAGGAGGATAAATATCACTATTACTAACTCCTTGCTGCTGATTTCCCTTCTCTCCCACCCCCAATTTAAAAAACAAACACAGTCCTTTATAACTAACAAGTGGACATATTCAAGCAAAACAAACTGAAGTCCATCAAGTTCTGGTGGCAGGAGGGGAGCATGCTTTCGTATCCCTTTTCTGGAGTCAGGCTGGTGGCATTGATCAGAATTCATGAGTCTTTCAGAGTGACTTTTCTTTATGATTTTCTAGTGCTAAACCATTGGAGGTATGCAAGTGAAAAATTCATGGAGGCTTTTATTGAGGAAAAAGGGGGAAGCTGTATTATTGCAAAAGCTATTGAACTAGTCCCTGGGAAGATAGAAGAGCTGGGGGGCGGGGAGGGTTGTATGCCCAGACTGAGGTAAATGGGTCAGGGGCTTCCTGGAACAGCTAGGAAAACAGGATGCTGAGTCTGAAATGCTGCCAGGTGCCAAGAGTTGGGGGGGAGGGGAGGGGGATACACTTTCCCCTTCTCTTTGCTTGGGACACAGCCTTTAATGGCTGCCAAGCAAGCAGGGGACAGTCATATCAATTTTGTGATAAAAATTATTCTCATTTCACTTCGGGGCATTCATATATGCTTTCCCAGGTTCCTGTGTAATACCACCTGTTCAATTATTTCCTAAGGTGTAATGATTGCTAAATTCTATTCAGATTTACTTTTCCTATTTCTCAATTAATATTCC
This sequence comes from Monodelphis domestica, assembly GCF_027887165.1. Lineage (NCBI taxonomy): Eukaryota > Metazoa > Chordata > Mammalia > Didelphimorphia > Didelphidae > Monodelphis > Monodelphis domestica. Next base: position 45,945,813 of record NC_077231.1, read on the forward strand.
AGTTCTTTACTATAACAAAAAACAATGCATCCATTTCCCCTCTGGTATACACCTACTAATGATGTTTCTGGGTATGCATAATGACTTTGGGCCAATTCCAAACTGTTTTCTAGAAGGGGTGGATTGGTTCACAGATCCACCAATAGTACATTGTTAAGCCTGGCCTTTCACAACCATTCCAACAATTGCCATTTTCCTTTTTTGTCATTTTTACCCTGTGTAACGGGTGAATATTATGGTTGAGACTGAAAAAATCCACATTTAAATGGTCGCCAAGGGAAATCCCAAATAATAAAATACCCAAGTCAGCTGCCAAATTTTTATGGTGATTTAATTACAACAGGAGGAAGAAAATATTAGAGGGAGAGAGGGAGAGAAGGAAAGAAGTTTAACTCAGAACTACTCTGGCTCAGGCTGAGCCAAAGCGGGCGTTAAGGCCTTGGATAGCCAAGGCAGGGAAAGGGATCAGTCCTTATCACTAACGTGACCAGTCTGAAGGAAAGCTGTTTGCTGGGGCTCCTCCAAGCTCAAGCTCCAGGATCGAACTAAACTCAGGCCCTCTCCACAGGAAATCCCAAGAACTCCAGAGGCTGTTCTCTACCTTACTTCCTGTGTCTCACATGTGCCAATGGTGGCTCAAGCTTGACTTAGGACTGCCCAGAGGTCTGTCCTTTTTCTGCACATGTCTGTTGAAGGCCATCTCCTTAGATAATTAAATCTTCAGTTTTGCTGCAGCCCTTCCTAATCTTGTTAAACTAAGAAGGGAGGAGAAATGTAGTTTCCAGGACCTGATTCTGTTATTCCAAGAGTCTCTATTGTTATTGATCAGGAAATAGCTAAATCAGATCTTCTAAAGAATGGTCTGAATAGGGTAGAATACTTTTGAAATTCACACCTGCTAAAGGTAAAACCTCAGATGTTGTTTAATTCACACTTCTCTGTGCATGATTTGGAGCATTTTTCATTTGGCAGTTGATAGCTTGTTTTGCTTATTCATATCCTTTGACCATTTATCTATTGGGGAATGGCTGCCATTTTTTATATATTTAAATCAGTTCCTTATGACCTTTGGACATTAGGCCTTTATCAGAGAAATTTACTTTCAAAGATTTTTTTTTCTAGTTAAATATTTCCTTTTTTAACTCAGTTCACATTACTTTGCACATGCTGAAGCTTTTCAATTTGATGTACTCAAAAGTCTTCTCTGTTTCATCTCCTGGGTTCTTCTCTGGTACTTGTTTGATCAAGAATTCTTCCTCTCTCTACAATTGTGAGAAGTTATCTCTTTACCTCTCCATATTTATGAAAAGTATCTATTTCCATAATTCTTTAATTTGCTTATGAGGTGACCCTTTATATGTAGGTTATATATCCATTTAGAACTTGTGTTATGTGGCATGAGATATTAGCTTTGTTCAGTTTGCTTCCAGAGTGCTTTCCAGTTTTCCTGGGAGTTTTTGTCTCAAATAGTGAGTCCTTACTCGCAATAGTTGGAGTCTTTGGAAATCTACCTCAATCAATCATCACAGGCACTTAGTGCACGTTAGTCATTGTGATAAGCACAGAGGTTCAAAGAAAGATAAAAATACAGTCCCTGCCCTTGAGGAGCTCACAATCTAATGGCTACTAAGGATTTTTTTTTTCCTTTCATCAAGAATACAGATTGAAAAGTCTACTCTTCTATTAAAGGATCATTTTTTTTCTGTTTTATAGGGCTATATTCAGTTTGGGCAGGGCAATTTATCCTTCCTTGTATTCCTTTACCTTTTGCCTTTGGAAATAGCACATTTTAAGATTTTTTCTTTAGAATAGCAGCTGCAAAGTCCTATGAGGTACTGTGATTCTGTTGCAATCAGGAATGGCCAGGAATGTTAATATAGGAATTAACTATATTAACATTAACTTAATTCATGCTCAGGGGTCATCATTGGAATCTCTCAAAGGGAAAAAAGTACCCACAATCTTCTAGTTCTGCTGTTTCTCTAATTTAGTTATGCCCTCTTGTTTATCAGTACCATTTTTCTCTGTCTCCTATTTCTGTATTATAGACTCCATGTATTTCAATTTTAAGATTAATTTGTTAAATCTTATTTGCTGTAGTTTCAATTCTTTAAATTGGTTGCAGATGTAGGATAGTACCATCTTTACCAGTAACAATAACAGTATTACACCCACTACTAATGGTATATAGCTCAAAAAATCCAATAACGTAATGGTAAGCAGTCCTGTTGCAGTTAGGGAATGTTGTTTCCTTAATATAAGAAGGAATAGTCAAATAAAAAAATTGGGGTACAGCTCCCAGGTACATGTTGTAAAACCATGTTGTTCACTGTAAAAGCAGGCTTCTAGGCTCTGGCTGTGGCTAGCTGGCTCTTTAGCGCCCTCTAGATTGACAGTGAAGGGGGAAGAATTGCCTTTTTAAAAGTCCTGACTGTATCTGTTATGGATACTAGTATCAATCCTTTAGGCTCACCAAGAATGTTGCAATTAGGAATGGCCAGGAATGTTAACATAGAAATGTTGGGGGAAGGGGGGTAGATTGGATACAGTATCTTTTTACTGCTTGTAGTAGATCAGGCTGGTGCCTAATACCTTATGGCTACTGAGGCTCCATTTAACTGGGCTTTTTGGCCACAAAATGGCCTGGCCCTCTCAGCAGCCACACAAAGGGAAAACAGTCTTTATTTCTCTTATCTGTCGATTTCCCCCACAAAGTTATTCCAGAAACTCTAACCTGTTCTCCTCCTTCATCTGCCATTGGGTTTTTTCAGTGTTCCAGGGAACAGAAACACCAACCTCCTCCTAGGGAAAAAACCTCCAGGAACTGTTGGCAGTTGAAAAAACCCCAATAGACGTGGGGTACCCAGAATTCCAACAGGCACCCTTCCCAAGATTCTGTCTGGCCTTAAAGAAACCTTACCCACTATACTCTTTCCTTAGCTGCTATCAACATTAAAATCTCAATAATAAAAAAAAATATATATAACTTAAGGGATTTTATTAAATGATCATTAGAAATCAAGTAATAAAGAGGATGCAAAATAAAGACCATTTGCCCATGGCTGATTAGCTTATTTCAAAATCCCCGCTCCCCACAATCACCATGCTGACAGGAAGCCAAAGAGAGGGCGGGACCCTCCACATCTCCACCTAATTAATATCCCCTGTCTACAGAAAGTATGTAAGGGCAGGAAGTCAGTGGGCTCCAGGGAAATGTAATTCTTTTTTTAGGGTAACAGATTTTCAATTACACATTCCCCCCCTGAGATCCATGGAAGACTAGTCTCTCCAATTGTAAAGATAACCAACTTTTAAATTGCAATAATTTGGAGATAAAAGGAAAAGAGAACAAAACAGACCTTTTTTCTTGCATCACTTCCCCTAATTCCATGTCTCCCAATCATAGCTGATGCTCTGCTCTAGGACTGCCCAGAAGGCAGTTAGTCAATACCCACCATTGCACGTGTGGGTTACAGACCTCCCACTTAATGATTAAGTGGGATATTTACACCTTTGGTGATTAGGTCTAACATGGGCAGATCTTCCACTCAACTTTAAGTACTGTGCTTACATTTTGGGGATTAAATCAACAAATTAGACAGGATTACAATTTAATCTTCACAATCAAGGAAGAGCTAAGTACCTTCATTGTTACAATCAGGGAAGAGCCAAATCCAATCTTCACACTGCTAAGATCCCAATTACTCCAAATGGGCTCATTAGCCCTATGGCTTTATTAATCCTAATAATTCCATGGAAGTTGAATTCTATCATTTCAGAGGGTTACAATAATTTTTGTTTAATTTGGAAGCTCTAGATTCTGGCTAAATTTCTGAGCATTTTCATTTTGAGATTTCTTTTTATCTTCTGGTTTTAATAGGTCTGGGCTATTTTCATTCATAATTTCTTGAAATGTAGAATCCGGGTTATTTTTTTTTAATTGATCATGGCTTTCAGGGGATCCCATTTTTTCCAGGAAATTTTTTAAAATGTAGATAACTTTTAAATCTCTTTTTCAATGTTTTGACTTTGTTCTAATATTTATTACTTATATCATAGAATTGTTGATTTCTGTTTCATTCAGTCATTCAACAAGCTGATTTAGTCAACTGCTGTGCTAAACACTGGGGATTCGGAGAAAGACAAAAAGTAGTCCCTGTTCTGAGTGCTGTCTACCCTGAATCTTTGGTCAGAACACTAAGGGTTTCTGGTCATCCTGGTACTTCCTAGCCTTAGTACTGCTGTTTCAAGAGCCCCCAGAGCATCTCTGAGGCATAATTAGAGGCTTCTTGCTTGTTCTTCTGCATTTACACTCTTTTGTTTTGTTTTGGTGGAACTCCTTTCATAGTATTCACAGGCTTCTGGGTTTGTTTTTGTGTAATTCTGGTCCAGATGGAGGCACTTTTCCTGTTACTCTTTTAGTTGCTTTTTTTTCTTAGCCCTTACCTTCTATCTTAGAATTAATACAAGTATTGTTTCCAAGGCAGAAGAGGAGTAAGGGTTAAGCAATTGGGGTTAAATGGCTTGCCCAGGGTAACACAGGTAGGAAGTCTCTAAGGCTAGATTTGAAGCCAGGTCCTCCCAACTCTAGACTTGACATTCTATCCATTGAGCCACCTGACTGCCTCTACTCTTAATTTCTTAATCCTTATTCATTCTGGTACACATTTTAGATCTTTGTTGTGAAGCTAGGCCCCTCTGAAACTCTTCAAGCAGTCATCTAAACCTGATGTTTAAATTCAGTTTACTCTTATTTAGAACCAGTTGTCAGTCAATAAACATAACCTACTTCCATCTGAGGAAAAATATTTTCTCTACAATTAAAAATAACTAAAGTTTTCAAACCAAATTTTGGGAGACAGACACCTTTAAAAAAATTAAAATATAGTTAAAATGAAAGGGAAATTTATTCTTTAGTGCAGACAGTTGAAGATAATTTATCATTGTGCTTGTATTTTAGGATATGTCAGCATATGTGAAGAAAATCCAGTTTAAATTACATGAAAGTTATGGTAATCCTTTAAGAGGTATGTTATTTTGACTTTTAATTTATACAGTATTAAAAATAAATTTAAAAATAGCGATTGTTTGCATTCATGTGATTTTTTTTTTCTTTTCAGTTGTGACTAAGCCACCATATGAGATTACAGAAACAGGTTGGGGTGAATTTGAAATAATCATAAAAATATTTTTCATTGACCCTAATGAAAGGCCTGTAAGTAATTTTTTAAAATTTTGGTATAAATTCTGAAAATAATAGACATGAAAATGTAGTGATGGATTTTTTTTAATCATTCTGAAAAGGGGTCCGTAGATGTTGCCAGAATGCCAGAGATATTTATAACAGAAAAATGATTGAGAACTGCTGATATAGAACAACCTCCACCCTCACCCCCTCCAGTTCAAATGTTTCCACAATATTGTTCCTTATTCATTTTCTGTCTATTGGGGAAAATATTCCCCTTCTCAGTAAGCATTTTTGGTAAACATTGCCTATACTGTTTGACCCAGTTGAATTACTGGTTAGCTTTGCTGAATTGTTTCTCTTTTTTACTTTTTCTTACAAAAGATGGCTCCTTGAGTAGGACTATATTTAGCAGTGAAGATGATGTTAAATGTGTGTGTATAAAAAATATATTTTCCCCTTTAAAGTTAAGTTAGAATTGTATATGGTTCTCTTTCTAGAGTAAGCAAATAATTTAACCCATGGATTCCAGTCCATGAGTTAAGATAAGATTTTAATAATTTTGACTTGATGCATACACTAACATCTGGTTAGCATCAGCATAATGTTAATGATATTGTTACTTGGTTTCACTATTATTCCATTGCTAATTAGTGATAGCTTATGATCACTGATGTGATTAGTTATAGGTACCTCCGGCACAATTATTTGCTTGCCCAGAAATAGTATAGTTAATAGATCACCTTTAACCATCCTTGTCCTTTGTAGATATGTGTTAATTATTCATTTTAAACACATTTAAATTTTATTAGCATTTGTTATTTATTACAAGTTGGGCATCCTATATAATACATAGAAGACATTTTTCCTTCTCTGAACTTTCCAATGCATTCTGGTTCATTTGCTTAAAAAAGAAAACAGTTTGGTAGTATGGAAAGTTATAAACCTATTTTGGGGCAGCTGGCAATGAATAGAGCTAGTAGGCCTGGAGTCAGAGAGGCTGAAGATCAAATCCAGGCTAAGACACTTATTCTGAGACCTTAAGTCAAGTCATTTAACCATTATCTCTTTCAGTTTCTTCATCTGTAAAATGGGGATTAATAATAGCATCTAGCTCACAAAGTCGTTATGAAAACCAAAAGTGATACGTAAAGCACTTAGTTACAATGCCTGATATATTGTAGGCACTACATAAGTTCATTACTTTTATAAAAATTATGTATCTAACAGTGGATTTAACATTATCTATGGAATTGCCATCAGCAGTTGATATGATTCTGTCTTCTTTGAGGCAAAGGAATTAAAGAAATTTTAATCTTTATGAACAGATTCTGTCCACTCTTCAAAATAGGAAAAGGGTCACTGTACCTTGCTAACAGTAGGGAAATTGCATAGACATTGATTTCTTTCACTAAGTCAGTGAAGTCCAGAATTCAACATGGTGTGGTGGATAGACCACTAAACTTAGTGTTGGGTCACCTATTTGATTGAATCAGTCTTTCAGTCAATAAGCATTTATTGTTTACTCTGTGCTAGGTGTTATATTTAAAAATTTTTAAAAAGCAAAAAATGGCAGTGTCTCTGCCTTCAAGACAATTACATTCTAGTGGAGACACAATATGTAGCTATATATATTATGTGTAGATATGTATATGCATGTATATCTATAATGAGGATTATAACAGGGTTTGTTGTGAGGATCATAAAAAAATGTAAAGCATTCTCAACCCCAGAGTTCTGCAGAAATGCATGTGTTATGCTGACACTGTCTTTACTTAGTGGTATGTTTTGTGATGATAATGGAAAGTATTACACTTATGTGTCATCTCTTTTTATTTATAGGTAACACTTTATCACTTATTAAAGCTATTTCAGTCAGACACCAATGCAATGCTGGGGAAAAAAACAGTGGTTTCTGAGTTCTATGATGAAATGGTAAGAATTTTTTCAAAATGAGATCTTAAGTAATTTCTTTAAGGGTGAAAGACTTTAAAATGTATTATTCATTAATCTTTGTAGATATTTCAAGATCCAACAGCAATGATGCAACAGTTGTTAACAACATCTCGCCAGTTAACCTTAGGAGCCTATAAGCATGAAACAGAATGTAAGTGCTAAAATACAGAATGGTTTGCATACATTATCTTGGAATTGTGTTTTGTGATGGTGAAAGGCTATATAATATCAGTATTGCTAATAAATAACATTGTATTTATTTTTATAAATAATGTGAGGGTTAAGTGCAGCAAAGTATATCCTAAATGTCCCTTAAAGCAGTACCACTTTTAGAATAAAAAAATCCATGTCATACAACACATTCTTGAGATTTCTAACCTGTTTTTTTGTATCTGTATTTATCTTCTGTTAACATGAATTTTGATTACCTTCTTCTCTACCACCTTACTATTTTCTGTATTTCTGAATTCTATTTTAAAATTATTTATGGAAAGGACTTGAACCTGCATAATTATAATTTTCTGTTCCATGAACAGAGAGTGGCATTTTTTTGTCTATATTAATTTTGAAAGTTTTCATTTGAGACTTGGAAAATACAGTATTAAAATTTATTCTAGTGCACAAAACTGTTCTGGGAATTAGAAGATGTGAGTTCCAGTCCCATCTTTACATTGAGCTTGAATAAATCATTTAACCATTTTTGGCTTTTGTTTCCTCATCTGCAAGATAGAGATGTCTATATTTGCTCTGCTTATTTGTTGTAAGGATGAAGTGAGATTATATTCGTGTGAGATCATTTCAAAATGTTAAAAAGTGCAATACATATGTGAAAGGCATTGTTTAGACTGTGGGTTGTTTTCTTTCCCAATCATCAACTTAATCAGACTATTTTAAAATGTAACTTCTTTTGCATGTTGATGAATATCCATTAAGTGCCATTTCAATGAAAACTTCTCCAGTTATAGGCATCTAAGCTGGAAGAAAAGGAGATGAAGAGTAGTTCATTTGGAATGTAGAACACATCAAAGAGAATAATATAAAATAAAGCTGTAAAGATAGGTTGGGATAAGTTGTGGATGGCTTTGAATAGAAGAAGTATATACCTGATTCAGTAGGCAATTTAAACGCTGGGCATTTAAAAATAGATAAAAGGGATATCACAGTGGTGCATTAAGATTACTTAAAAATGTGACAGCTAGGTGACTACACTTCCTAGCTATGTGACCCTGGGCAAGGCACTTAATCCCCATTGCCTAGCCCTTACCATTCTTCTGCCTTAGAACCAGTGATCCTAAGATGGAAGGTAAGGGTTTAAAAATGAAGATTCCCTAGAGAAGGTGAATTGAGGACAGAGACTTTAGGCAGTAGAAGACCTAAGTTAAGGTAGTTGCAATGGGAGTGAAAGGTAGGGCCATGGCTTGGCGATTGATTTTGTGTGGGGTAAGGGAAAAGGAGATTTTGTGTTACTATTAAGGAGATGGACATACTAGAAAGGGTGGGGATGCCATTAAAAAAAATTAAAGAAGTTGGGTCAAAAGAGCATGTGGAGAGCTCAGTGTAGAAATCTTGAGTTTGAAGTGTTGGAAGGACATCGAGGTAGAAAGAGCCAGCAAACAGCTGAAAATATAGTACTAGTACCTAGAGAAATGACGAGAATGGAAGTATGGATTTGTGACTTGTCCAAAAAGGACTAAGACCACACAAGTGGATGGAGGAGAGGCTTAATACAGAACCTTAGGGTAAATTCATGTTCAAAGGCCAAGGGGGAAAATGATGAACAGTATAATTTCAGAACAAGCTGTGGAGACCTACCTGAACTGATGCACAGTGAACTAAGCAGAACCAGGAGAACATTGAACACAGTAAAAGCAATATTGTGGAATGATCAACTGTGCTACTCTCAGCAATACAATGATCCAGGATAATTCTGAGCGACTAATGTGAGAGAATGCTAACCACCTCCAGAGAAAGAACTGTTGGAGTCACAATGCAGATCAAAGCATAAGATTTTTCACTTTGGCTTATTTGGGTTTTTATTTGGGTGTTTTGGTTTTATATGAATATTCTCATACAAAAGTGACCAATATGGAAATATGTTATGTATAATACATGTATAACCCAGATCCGATTGCTTACCATCTCTGGAAACAGAGAGGGAAGGGAGGAGGGAGACATTTTGGATCTTATAACTTCAGAAAATTTATGTGGAAAATTGTTATTACATATAATTGGTAAAACAAAATATCTTTACAAAGGCCAAGAGGATGGTGAACTAGTAAAATAGATAGGAGAGATAATCAGAGAGGTAGAAGGAAAACTATGAGAGTAGAGTTGTGAGAACCAAAGAAAGGAGAAGACTGGTCCCAGTGTCTTATGCTACAGAGAAGTCAAATGGGAAGACAAAAGAAAGACCCCTGAATTTAATAATGGTGTAGAAATAGTCATAGTCAATAGAGATGAACAAAAGCCAGGTTACAAGAGATTAGTGTGTGAGTAGTGAAAAAATGGAGGCAGCAATTATAGGATACTCTTTCTAGGAAAGAGGCAAAAGAGAGGAGGTTGATAACTTAAGGAATTGGGAAAAGGAAAGAAAAGTTTTTTGTTGTTGTTTCAAAGGTAAAGGATATAGAGCTTGATGGATCTTGCTCACACAGATTTTTGAAGGGTCCCCAAGATGGGGTGGGGGAGATGAGAAATATACTTGGGATCAGGAGGACCAGCGACAAGCTGATTGCTATTCAATGGTAAAGTTTATTGATTGTAGATTCTATTTTAAAGTGAGACTGAAACAGGCTGAGAGCTTAGGTAAGTTTTCACATACACAATGTCAAGATAATGATTTACAAGGTGCTGCAGTGGATTTGGTTTACCTTATCGAATCTAGACAGTTTTCTATAGGCTAATAAATCAATATGTCAATATGTTACCCATCTAACCCAGGTTTCCAGAGAATGCATACATTAGTAGTTTTGTAAGAACAATCAGTTACAGTGGGAGGGGTCTAAAGGAGGGGTTTGGGGGCCTCGGGTGAGAAGTGAGCTATGTGTCTAACCTCAACTGAGCTGTGGCCTTGGTTTTACTGAGGGTCTGTGTCCTCCAACGCTTTGTTCCATGGAGGTCCTTGGGCTTTGCCCGTTACAAAAGGAGACTGGGAAAAGGTTTGTAAACTGAGGGAAAGAACCCAGTAGAATTGAAGGGACTTAAAATGTCTGAGACAAAATGGAATGATTACTAACGAAGCAAGGTAATGGAAGAGATGGAATCCAGGATACAGATAAATCTATTAACTTCAGTAAACTTTAAGGGAGTTGAGGATTTTCCCTTTGTGTGGCCCAGATTTTCCCAGCAAAGTAGGCAGTGAGGTCACTGTTGAGAGAGGGAAAGGTTGAGAAGGTTTGGAATAGTCTGGGAGAGAGAGAGCAAGAAACAAAGAGATAGAGAGAGAGGAGTTTAGGATTCCCATACAGCAAGGAAAGCCAAGTTGAGGCTAAATAGTATCAATTTAGAGTGGACCCATTCTGCCTAATTATCTGTAGCTTGGGAAGATAGAAATAATTGGTGTTTGGTTGTGTTATTATCTCAAAAGTTTTTTCAAACTTTTAAAATTCTGACATTTAAACAGCAGGAAAAAACTAGAATTTTTATATGAATTTCTATTTCATACTGCTTGCTTTTTAAAGTTGTACCTGCCCTGTGCTCATTAGGTTAGCCCTGCTTTGCTGTAGAAGCCTTCTTATCCATTGCCTATGGGCCTCTGTCTGACTTCTTGTGCAATTCTGGAATGGAAGAAGCCTTATATCTTTGGTTACAATGGAATGGTTACTGTTTAAAGTACTATGTGCACAGATGTTTCATCTATGCTTTTGATAGAATAATGGATTCAGTTATGAGAATTTCAATATACATCTAGCTAAGCATTGCTTAGTGGCATGTGCTAAACTTTTTACTTTATCACTTAATTACTAATGAATGAGTATATTTAAGATATAGAGTTTATTTATAGAGAATTTAGAGCATATTTAGGTTAATAGGAGAGGGGAATGCTCTCAGTGTCCTTTAGATAGATTTTAGGCAGGAGGTCTTTAGTGGATCACCCTAGCAATCCATGCTTGGCCCTATGCTGTTGAACATGCTTATCAGTGGCTTGGGTAAAAGCAAGGGGTGGTGTGCTTATCAGATTTTCAGCTGGGAGGGATAGTTAACAGAGTGTGAATCCAAAAAGATCTTGACTGTCATTGAGCTGAATCTAATCAGATGTAATTCAGTAGGAATAAATTTAATGTCTCATACTTGATGATAAAAAAAAAACCCTATAAATAAAATGAGGGAGGCCCAAATTAGACAGCAGTTTTGAAAAAGAGAAAGGGGTTTTTTACAAGTGCAATAAAAGAGTTTGATACCACAATCAAAACGGTTATTGCAATTTGGGGCTGCATTAAGAGGGTCCTAACTTCTAGAATACAAAGGCAATGGTCACATTGTTCTCTGCCCTTGCCAGACCTCTTCTGGAATATTGTGTTCATTTCTGATCCCTGTGCTTTAAAATACAGTATGACAAACTCTAGTGTCCAGAAGGACCTTCAATCACATGAGGATAAGTTATTTAAGGAAAGGTTTTGTGTAGTAGGGATTAACTTTATTTGATTTATTTGGCAGTGGATGAAAGTTGCACAGAGAGAAATTTAGATTTGAAGCCTAAGAAAACTGTCTAATAGAATTGCCAAAAGCTGGAGATGGGATAGACATTTCACCTGAGACAATTGTAGGCACAGCTGGACAGTCACTTGTCATATATGGTAAAATGTGAGCCTTATAAAAGGCTTATAGAACATTAGCTCTCAAATATATATCACATGCTAAAGTTTGATTTGGGGGCAGCTGGGTGGCTCAGTGGATTGAGAGTCAGGCCTAGAGACGGGAGGTCCTAGGTTCAAATGTGGCCTCAGACACTTCCCAGCTGTGTGACCCTGGACAAGTCACAACCCCCATTGCCTAGCCCTTACCACTCTTCTGACTTGGAACCATACACAGTATTGATTCTGAGATGTAAAGTAAGGGTTTTTAAATAAATAAATAAAGTTTATTTAAAGATTTGGTATCCTTAAATTGGTGTGGAGCTATTTTTTGTAAGTACCTTGAGTTCAGATTGACATTTTAACTTCACCTACCTGTTATGTTTTCTTTGTTTCTCATATTTTTTCTCAGTAGCTCTTATTTGTAGATTGCCTACATTTCCTGCCATCTCATTGCTTACACCTCCCTCCAGAGGAGCACTTCATAAAACATTTTATCTTCCCTTAGATTGCTCTTGGAGAGCAGAGATTGACTTGCTTTATGATTGTATCCCTAGTAGTTATAGTTAACACAGTTCTTTATAGTCTTAATTCTCTTAGCAAATGCTTTTTTTATTCATTCATAAAGAAAATTTAAAGGAAAAAGAAAGTTTTGTAAGATGTTAGTCTGACATATCAAAAAGTCTGACATTATATGCAGTATTCTATACCAAAGGCATCTCATCTCTATAGAAGTGGGGGAAAGTAGCCTATTTCTTTTGGGACCAAGCTTGGTGGTTATAATTTGGCAGCATTCATTTACATTTTCTCATTTCCATTACTCTTGTTGTCATTGTATATCTATTTTCCCCCAATTTTGCTTACTTTGATATAGTCCATATTGATCTTTCACAAGTTCCCTGGATGCCTCATGTTCACATCTTATAATATAGTAATATTCCGGTAAATTCAGCGTTGTTGCTAATTCTTTGCTACCACAAAGGTTGCTGTCATAAATACTTGGGTTTATATGCACCCTTTCTTTCTGTCATTGACCTCTTTAGGGAGGTCAGAGTGGAATCTCCAGGTCAAAGGGTATGGGCATTTTAGTACTCTCTTTGTATAATTCTAAATTACATACCAGAATGGCTGGACCAGTTCACGGCTACACCAACAGTGTATAAATGTATTTGTGTTTCCACAATCCCTCTAACATTGGCTATTCCTATTTTTTGTTAACTTTGCCCATTTGTTGAATGTGAGATAAAACTTAAGGATTAATTTTTCCATGTTTGCTAAAGATTTTGGAAAACTTTTATCTGAAACATCTATCTGGTGCTAACATCTTATGACATGTATATTGGAGTTGTTCTTGCATCAAAATAATAAAATGATTTTTCATTGTTTTTTCTTCCTAGTTGCTGAACTTGAAGTGAAGACCAGGGAAAAATTAGAAGCTGCCAAGAAAAAAACAAGCTTTGAAATTGCTGAACTTAAAGAAAGATTAAAAGCAAGTCGTGAAACTATTAATTGTTTAAAAAATGAAATCAGGAAGCTTGAAGAAGATGATCAAAGTAAAGAGATATAAAAAAAGTCTCACAAGGACTTAGTAAGGAAGCAACTGGAAAAAAAAGTGGATTTCGTGAAGTGGAGTAAATACTATTATGTTTCTTAAAGGAACTCTAGGCATAATTGTCTATATGAGGCTTCTTAGCAAAGACTCCAAGGATTCGTACCTCTCAGACAATTTGAATGTAAAAATCTGCATTTGCTAATCCACTGAGGGCATTTCTATGACTTCAAGCACAACCTCTAGTTTTTTGTTGTTGTTTTTTTTAATTACATTGTGTACAAAGCTTGGTAACTTTTGTGAGAATTTTCCACTCTAAGGTATAGCTTTTGCACAAATTTTATATATTTCAGAATGTGGAATTAGTTTTTAAAAAATGGACTTGCCCATTAAACTGCTTTGAGTAGGCTCAAGCCTATTTTGTATATGCTACAGAGAGAGGTCACCCAGAGAAATGAACCTTTCCTCACTTGCAGTGATCCCTCTACCTGAAGGCCACAGACTTAAAACATTAAAAACCACGGAGCCACATTTGCCATAAAGTGAACCAATAACGGACCTGAAGGGACTTTTAGAAGTATGAAGTACATTGCAAATGTAAACTGTGCAACTCCAAGGACACCTGGGAAAATGTCCATTCCCAGAGGACTCTGTTATAAGTTTCTTGTTTCTCACCTTCTACATTTCAAAGGGAAGTCTTGATACTCTGTCTAACCAGTGAAGCTCGACAGCAAATTCTGTCCAGGGAGTTTTCAGTGTGTCCCTTCCCATTTAGGGAATAAGGACTGAATGATGATTTCATTGGTATTGGGAAAATTAGAAAGCTTCTGCCAGTGCAGCTAGGCATCCTCTTGGCTGTTTATAGCCTGAGAGTTGCCTAGAGCATTGCAGGGTTGGGCCACTTGCCCAGGGGCACAGCCAGTGTGCATCAGGGAGGGGACTTGAAGCTGAGTCTTTCTGGCTCTTAGTCCAGCTCTATCCACTGTACTACACTGTCTCATTTACTTAAGCTTAATCTTAGGAGACTGAAAAATATATTTCCATGTTCGAATATAGTTTGTAAATAAATATTTGGAGATGAAATAAATCTTGATGGATTAATTTAAAATTGTGAATGAATATTTACCAACTGTACTATTATAAATGACAATCCAAATCATGGTTTAGAATGGGAAGTTGTGGATCTGAGATGGACCTCAGATTATCTAGGTCATCCCCTTCATTTTTGCAAATGGTAAAGCAGACCTAGAGAAACCATGTGTGAAGGCAAGTGCCTTACGGGTAGTGGAATGAAGAAACCCCCTATGTTTTATAAAAGCCCCCGAAAAGCAGCAGAATTCCTTGTCCCAATTCATATGAAATGGGGAATGGATGCATCACACGTTAGAGATTGTTCCTATCATGTTGTTAATGCTATGGGCTGGGCATGGTGCCCGTGTGCTGGAGATACAAGGAAGAAATTCATTCCTGCTGTCAAGAACCTAGCATTCCACTGAGGTCATGGGTTTTTAGGTTTTCTTGTTATTCAGTCATTATTTCTGCTCTTTGAGACCCCCATAGGTTTTCTTGGCAAAGATACTGGAATGGTTTGCCAATTCTATCTCCAACTCATTTTGCAGATGAGGAAACTGAGGCAAGTAGGTGACTTGCCCAGAATCACACAGCTAGTTAGGTCATATTTGAACCTGAAAAGGTGAGTTTGACTCCAGGCCCAGCCCTCTATCTACTGTTTCCCTTTGGCTACCCCTCAGCATCATAAGTATATACAAAATAAGGCAAGTTCTGGGAGGAGGAAATAAAAGACTTCTTGGAGGAGGGGAAAGAGGAAGAGGGGCTGCATTTTAAAGGCTTGGAGAACAGCCATTGCCAAGGCCACCAAAAGGGAGATAGAGTGTTATGTGAGGCACCAGAAGAGGTCCAGCTTGGCTAGACTAGTGTACCAGAAAAGAGTGCCATATAATAAGGCTGGAAAGTAGGTTAGAGCCAGGTCGTCAAAAGCTTTAAAGCTTTTAAAAGCTAAAATAGTTTTCTGTTTTCTCCTGGTGGTAGAGCAACTAATATATTGAGTAGGAGAGTGTTGCGGTCAGGCATTTTTAAAAATAAAATTACTTTGGTAGCTATGAGGAAGATGGATTTGGGGAGGCTATTGGTAGTCCGTCTCATGAACAGGCTGGGAGAGATGTCGGAAGGAAGCAGTCAGCAATGGATGCGCTTTTTTGGGTGAAGGAAGAATGAAAAAGAAAGGTGATGAACAGACCTGTGAGTCTACTAGCTCTTTTCTAACCAGAGTTCAGTTACAAATGACTTGCTCAGTTTATGCAGCCCATCTGGGAATCCCTTGAGGGTCAGTGGAACTTGCCACTTTCTGTTCTTGGCTGTTTTCAGAATTCAATCACATGTACTGAGGTTGCAAGCTATCTCTTTGTGTGTGGGAGTCATTTTTCAGGAGTCTGTTCCATTCTGATTTATGTACAGTATAACAGAATGAAAGCTTGGTAGATTAAAGTTTTGATTAAACTCCTACAGACTTGCTGCCTTAATTTTCCTCTTCAAAGTGTTGCATTTTTAAATTAGCAGCTCATACATAAACACGTCTTCATACCTTCAGGGCTTAAATAATTGTGGTAACTTTTTAGTCTATTAAATACAAACACCATGTAGCATGAGGGCAAAACAGACTAAATTCTTGCGAGCTGATTTTTTAATAATTAGATTACAAAGTATGCACTTCAACTAAGATTTCCCCTAAATTTAAATTTTCATCTTAGATATTTTAAATTTAATATTAAAAAAAATTTAAGGATATTTAGAATATGATGTATTCTTTTTGAAATGCCTTTGAGTCTGCACTTTGTTGTTCTGAGTCAAAATGTGGGAAAATATAAGAAAGAAAATAAAATATCATCCTTTTGAGTGCTGTCCTAAAATCCGACTTGAGAGCATTTGGTGGTTCTGAGGATGTTTTGCCCTTTACAGTATTAGGGAAAGTAGGAGGGGAAGAGTGTTTAAGGGGAAAAGATAGTGCGTTCAGTTTTGGCCATACCAAGTTTAAGACATCTGCTAGAAATCCAGGTTGAATTATCTGAAAGGCAGTTGGAGATGGGAGATTGGAGGTCAGCAGAGAGAGCGGGGCAGGGAAGGTAGAGCTGAGAATCACCAACAGAAAGACAGAGTTAGGTCCTTTTGAAGTCACCAAGTGAAGAAGTAGAGATGGAGAAGAGGACCCCGGACAAAAGCTTGGGGGACAGCTTTGGTTAGAAGCAGCATTCCGTGTGAGGATCTAGCTAAGGAGACTGAGAAGGGGCAGTCAGAAAAAAGGAGGCAGTGGGAGTCACTCTCCCTCAATCTGTTAACTAGATATATTAGGGTCTCCTGTTGGCCTCTAAAATAAAAGAAAAATTTCAAAGCTCCCTCTTATAGGGAAAAGGGCATCACTTCAGCTGAGGACCCACCAGGTGGCAGCAAAGAACAGCCCAGGAATAAAGAACTAGGGAGTAGCAGAGGCACAGTGGGACATGCGGGGAAAGGGGGAAAATAGGGGTGACCCATTTGTGTAACTGACCCAGCACAGAGCACAGTCAGATGAAATTGAAGAAGTCTGGCCTGAGACAGTTGAAGCAGAGCAAGCCATTATTATATTGAGTTTATATTATCTGTGACCTAGCACATGTATAGAAATTTTTGTAAAGATGCCATGGGATACTGAGAAATAGAATTTTTTTTTTAATTTGGAAGACACCAAAAGTCTTTCAGATCTAGCTTCTCCAGAAATGGGGGGTTGGGGGGAGCTCTTGTTATTTATCTTTCTAAATAGATTGCTCTAGTTCAATAGAGGAACATTAAAGTCTCTAATGATTATGTTACTATCTTTGTCTTTTCATGATTCATTTTATTTAACCCACAAAACCAAATTCATCAAAATACACGGTGGGTAAAGTCTCAACTCATGTCTGAAATAGTGAAATAGTTCAGGGAAAAGAAATCTTGATTTGGGTGAGATTCTTGAACTTTACTTGAATAGAGGACTTTCAAGCATTCATGTGTAAAAGGACCAGAGCTATAGAAACTTTAAAATGCAAATATAGGAGTCAAGAGAAACCTAGAAATTAAAATGTATATCATGGGATCCCAGATTTAGAAATAAAAGGGGTTAGTGGTGGTTGTTCAGTTGTGTCCAACTTCCTCGGACCATACAGTTCATGGAGTTTTCTTGGCAAAGATACTGGAGTGGTTTGCTGTTTCTTTCTCCAATGGATTAAGGCAAATAGAGGTTAAGTAACTTCCCCAGGGTCACACCGGTAGGTAAGTGTCTAAGGCCACATCTGAACTCAGGTTTTCCTGACTCTAGCCCCAGTGTTCTAGCTACTGAGCTATTCAGCTGCTCCAAAAGGGACTTTAGAGATAAGCAAGTCTAACCTTTTATTTTTTAGTCATTTGACATTATCAAGTCAAAGAAAAGACATTCATTGAAGTGGCATAATGAGCAATTATTGTAGGTCATATAGCTTTTGGCTAGATGTATTGCCAATACAAATATCAGTGTAAGATTCTCCCCCCATTTCCTGGTAGAGGATGGAGTTTTTAGCCAAAAGTAACAGTCCAACTAATTTTCTATTCAAATTATTAAGTCTGTGTCTTAGGACATTGAAAAAAGAAGAGTTAAGTTTATCATAAAGTATTGGGGTTTTTTTTTTTTTATCAGACTACAAAATAATGTGATAAGAAGTTCTAAACATTACTTGGACTGCCAAAAATCACTCTTTTCCTTCATGCAAACAAATTTCAGAATGGATACTAAGTATTGGTTCTAAAGCAGAAGAGCAATAAGGGCTAGGTAATTGGTGTTAAGTGATTTGCCCAGAATCACACAGCAAGAAAGTATCTGAGGTCAGATTTGAATCTAGGACTTCCCATCTCTAAGTCTGGCCCTCTGTCTACTGAGCCACCTAGCTGCCCACACACACCCCTTTTTTTAAATTTTTATAAGAAATGGATCTCTGAGAGAAAGAGAACTTAGTAGTATGTAGAGTGGCTATCCAAAGTCTCTTCAGTGTAAGGCTTTAGCAAATAAAAGAGAAGCTTTGAATTCCTAACAGATATTTCTCTTACATCAAACTTTGAAAATACAGCCATGTTTAGACTATCACATAAGATAATATTCTTTGGTGTTGTCCAGAAAAGGCTGCCTTTTTATTCTAGGACTTATAATGGAGGGAATAAATAGCCTCCCTCAACTTAGTCAGTGAGCCTTCCAGCTAATGAGAGAGCCTTATGGATGAGAAATGGAGGGGGATGTATTACAGGTTGGAGAGTCGGCCTCATCCCCCTTAGGTAAGTGCTTAAAAGAGACTATTTTCAAGACTTGGTTAGTTCAGGATTCTAAAGACTTAAGCTGTTGATATAATTTTCTGGTTGCCTGAGAATAGTTTACTTTAGATTCAAGGGATATTCTGTGAGTACCCACTCCTGAAACTATACCTGACAAGCCCTCCCCAATGGGCTTCCCATTATCAACAAGCACGTAGATAAAATTCTCCCAGCAAAGCTATCTTCTAAAATGGTTATAGCTCACAAGCCTTCACCTATGGGTTTCCCATTAACAACCAACCAGTAGATAAAATTAGCTCCTAGCAAAGGTATTTTCCAAGATGGCTATAGCCCAGAAGCCCTCACCACTGAGCTTCCTATTAACAAAATTATCTTTTAACACATGTTTTTACTAAGTTAGAACAGTAGCCCCAGAACTTTCCCTTCCCAAACCTGGTGTCTGGGAATAGTGAAGAGTACTTACATTTACAAAGACAGAAATGCACACAACTGAGAACAAGTGTGAGCCAGGCAATTCACAACTGTAGCCCTGCGGGGTCCAAAGTCTATCCTCTTCTCAGAATGTCCTTCAGCTGCTCCCTGCTGGGTGGAGCTTCGGTGTTAGATTGCTTCTCACAAAAGCTAAGCATTCTAGGACAGGTCACCCTGCTGGACTCCTCACTGGACAACTCTTATCTCCCTCCAGCTTTAGGCTCAGCTGCTATCTCTAGCTAGTCCATCACTCTACCAGATTAGATAGACAAGTAGCAGAAACAATTGAACTTGATAACCTGGTGTTGATAAATTTAAGGACTCCCTCCACAAAACTTTTGGTTGCTAAGCCAACATTTTATCATTACAATGATAAAAGGTCATCTATAAAAGGTCATCATAGAGGCAGCTAGGTGACACAGTGGAGAGCACACCAGACCTGGAGTCAGGAAGGCTTGGCTTCAAATCTGGCTTCTGATACTTTCTAGGTGTATGACCCTGGGCAGGTCACTTAACTCTGTTTACCTAGCCCTTGCCCTTCTGAGTTGTTACTAAGTCAGAAAGTAAGATTTTTGTTGTTGTTCTTTTAAAGGTCATCCTATTCAAAGAATTAGAAGAGAAGAGGATCAAGTACCTTTAACAACTATATCTTGGAAGAAAATTATAAGCCAGACAAGGAATAGAGCATATCAAATAGATAAGAGGTCATTTCAATTACCTTAAAATTGAAATGCTTTCACATGAACACAATCAATGCAGCAAGGATTAAGAAGGGAAATCATTAACCGGGCTAAGATCTTTGGTAACCAACAAATATAGGGAATTAAGACAAATTCATAAGAATGACAGCCATTCCCCAATAAGTAATGGTCAAAGGATATATCCAGGCAGTTCTAAAATAAAGAAATCCAAGTTTTTAACAGTCATATTTTAAATTGCACCAAATCACTAAGAAATAAAGAAATGTATACTAAAACAACTGAAGTTCTACTTTGTGCCTCTCACATTGGCAGATGACAAAAAATACAGTTACAGTCATTGAAGGGGCTACAGGAAGTCAGCTAGGTACTTTGTGGTAGAACTATTAAGTATTCCAAACATTCTGAAAAGCCAAATTGATTTTATAACACCAAAATAAATTATACTTCAAAAATCACTAAATTGTGCCTACTTTTTGACCTTGCAATACTAGTCCTAGGCATATACTCCTAAAGAAGTGAAAGAAAGAAGAAAATAACCCATGCCTGTCAAGTATTTATAGCAACTCTTTTTGTCATACCCAAAAACTGGGGGGCTGAGGGGAAGGGGGGAAGAGGGGCTCATTAACTGGGAAATGACCAAATTATGATAAAGTGGATGTAATTGTAGAATGTTATTACTCTTATGAAAAAGATCATTTCAGAGAAACCTGTGAAGATTTATATGAACTGATGCACTCTTATGAAAGAGATGGTTTCAGAGAAACTTGGAAAGATTTGTATGAACTGACACAAATGAGTATAACATGCAAAAATATTTATAAAGCAAGAATCACATGGTAAAGACAAATATCTTTGAAAATCTTAAAAATTTTGATCAATGCAATGATCAATCAATCTCTTTGAAGGAGTGATGACAAAGTTTGCTATTGATTTCCTGATAGCGAGCTAGTTGAAGGATTCAAAGGGCATGATGAGATACATGTTTTTTGAACATGGACAACATGTGGGTTTGGTTTTTTTGACCATGTATATTTGTTACAAGGGTTTTGTTTTTCTTTGTCTTGTTCCAATGGGGTAGGGCTGGAGGGAATGGGTATCTCATGATGATGTCACCAAAACAGAAGAAAGAAAAGAAAGAAGAGTTATTGAAGAATTTTTTAAAAGACATATAAGAGAATGGAAAGAACTGAAAAAACAGAACTGCTTTATCACCCAGTAAACATTTATTAAAAACCTACGACATGCCAGGTATTTGCTAAGTGCTCTGGAGAGAAACTAAGGTAAAAGACAGTTTCTACCCTCAGGGAGCTCATAGTCTAATGGGGCAGACAACATGCAAACAGCCATGGGTGAACAAGTTCTATACAAGATCAATGGGAGATGATGGACAGAATAAAGGCACCAGAATTAACAAGGAGAGGGAAAGACTTCCTGTGGATGATGAAATTTTAGCTGGGATTTGAAGAAAAGAACATGTGGAATTTATTATATGGATTTTATAAAAGGGCAAGCTGCAAGTAATAGAGATCCATAGTTTCATATGTAATCCTCATTTTCTGTTCTATTTTGTATATGGAAATGTTTGGGGGGTTTTTTATTCTCTTAAAATTCACACTAAAAATAACATTTAAATAAAAAGATACTTTTTAAAATTACTATATACTATTTCTCTTTAATTCTGAGAAAGCAATGTTGTTGTTTAGCAGTTTTCAGATGTGTGCAATTCTTTGTGAAACCATTTAGGGTTTTCTTGGCAAAGACACTCGAGTGGTTTTCCATTTTCTTCTCAAGCTCCTTTTACAGATGAGGAACTGAAGTAGACAATTAAGTGACTTGCCCAGGATCACAGAGCTTGTAAGTGCCTGAGGTCAGATTTGAACTCAGGAAAATGAGTCTTCCTAACTTTAGGACCAACACTCTATCCATTGTATCACCTAGCTACCAACTCGGCAATAGAAAAGGGAATAAATGAAGACAAAAATTTCCCCATATAAATTTGTCTGCTTCCTTAATGTGTACCTGCTTGTCTTTTTTTTTAAGTAGGAAAAAGTTGAGTGAGCTCTTCATTTGCAACAGAACCCAAGTGCCTCTTAATTACTCATTGATTGATATCTCTAATCTCATCAATTCAGGAGCTCTCTAGTGGTAGAACAAGGCTTCTGAACCTTGGGACACATTTTTTGGTCACCTTGCACACCCTCTTGTAACAATGTCTGGTCAGACAAAATAAATCTGCTCATTATCTGTTTCTGATAATCATTATGACCTCCCTGCTTAAAGATTGGAGATATGTTTCAACTTCAGCCCTCTGAAGTCATGACTTTACAATGCATTGATCAGTCTTGAAATATTTCATTGTTTCCTTCTACATTATTGTCATCGTCATGTAAATTGTCCTCCTGATTCGAATTACTTTGTTCTAAATTAGTTCATACAACCCTTTCTCAATTTCTCCAAATTCCTCTCATTTGTCATTTCTCCTAATGCAGTAATATTCCATTCTATTGTATACCACAATATGGTCAACCACTCTCCAATCACTAAGCATCTACTTTCCTCCCAGCCCTTTTCTACACGAGATGTCTTCCAGAAGTTCTTAGCATGCTGAATTTGCATTATGTGCCAATTAGATCAGTTGTCAAGCCAATCAATGAAATCCAAAGTCATCTCTCCCTATTGCAAATGCAGCCCAAGAGAGGGAATGAATATTTATATACCTAACTACCACTGGTCAAGAGCATAATTGTCTGGTCCCATAGGAGGAAGACACAAATCAAGAATTTCTGCAGGTTTAGTCACAGTAATCAGAGCTACACAAACAAAAAAATGGTGGCAAGCAAAGCAGGTGAAATAGATTTACTCAAATGAATGGAGAGCTTTGGGGTTTGGGTTTCAAAAGATCTCTCTATTGCAAAAATGAATAATATGGAAATAGCTTTCTAGTGACATTTGTACAACCCAGTGGAATTGCTTGTCAGCCCTGGGGGGGGGGGGGGGGGGAAGAGAAGTGAGAGGGAAAGAAAATGAGTCAAGTAAACATGGGAAAATATTTTTTAAAAAATAGATCAAATGAATGGAGACCTTGATTTTGTTTAAAGAGTAGACCAAGATGCATAGTGGTTCTCCATCCCCACATATTATCCCCAGTTATCTTCAGCTTTTCCGTATCTGGTTTGAATGTATAACAGTTAGCATTTGTATAGCAGTGGAGCAGTGGATAGAGCACTGGGTCTGGGACAGACAACAAATAGAGGAGAGTGGTAAGAGGGAAGACTCTTTTGCTTGAAAAGCTAGAGGGATGATGAATGGAGTGACTGGGGGAATGGGCTGACACACCTTTCTAGGAGCAATGGCAGAACAAATTTCATTAAGGTTCCAGGACTGGAAAGGGGGTAGGGTGATGGGAACAGGAATAGTGGACATTGACTAAGATAGTCAAGGAGAGATGTGAAGGATTGACTGGACCTGGGCACGAAGGACAAATACTGTAGCATTTAATCAAAGCTATGGGTTCAACAGAAGTTCCAGGGATTAAAGGATTAAATCCCCAAGGAATATGGATTCTGGTCCAAGAGACATGATAGTTGACAGTGAGATGAGATGGGCAAAGAATGAAATTAGTAAACAATTATCATTATTTAGGTAATTAATATCATTAATTATTATTAAGGTAGTTAATTTTATTAGGTATGACATGAAAAGGTTCTATTATAAATCATAGATCAAGTGTTGGAAGGGACATCAGAGGCCATTTAATCCAGTGCCCTGATTGTGCAGTTGAAGAAACTGAGGCTGGGGGCTTGTCATTTCTCTAGGGTCATAGATATAGTTAAATGTTTAAGTGGAAAAATAGCACCTGATACTGGAGCCAGGGTCCCCCTACTCCTAGAATCACATACAATGTCTCTTCTTCTGCTCATTACTCTCTAGAATTATCTGTATGCTCCATTTACCACCATTTTGGTGATTTAACCCTAATAAAAATTAAAGAACTTTGAGTTTTATTGACAATTATTTCCAAACTGTTTTTCCCATCTGAGATAGGCCGATTTCCATGACTGCTATTTGTTGAGGTTTCTGTTAGAACAGCAGCCAAACTGTTATTATAGAAATATCCCCAATTGAAGTCAGCAGGGTTTAGTTTGATGTTGGCATTTGTGCTGTTTGCCTCCCTGGGAAAGCTTGACTTCATATTTTTACAATAGCAGAGGCAATAAAACCCTTTGAAGCCAGATGTCCTTACAAAAACAGCACTGATGGGGAATGCTTTTCACCACAAAGGAGGAGACTTTACTTAATATGATCAAATGAAATAGGCCACATCGAAAGTTTCTGGGTTTTTGGAGCCGGCTCAAGAAAAGCGAGGGATCCTGGTGATGGAATCCAAGGTCACCCTTCTGCAAAGTCCCCTCGAGGAGTCCAGTAACTATCTTCTGTTGAGAAGATCCGGCTAATGGTGACTTCAGTCTTGGCAGGTGATGCTGCTGCTAAAGTCGGGTCCAGAGGCATAGAGGACTTCCAAAATATTAGTGCTTGTTTTTTGGAACAGAGGCATGGGAGATGCAGTATGAGTGGAGATTTTTTTCTGTGTTTCCTTAGGCTATCTCGAGTCTTATTTGCCAAATCTTCATCCAAGTGAAATAGTTATCTGTAATAAATAACTGTGTTATTATAACAGCAGCAGTGTTATTTCTTGAATTGAGGGTTAGATTGCTTTTAAAAGCTCACTTTACATTTGTTTCTGGGTGCCGGCCACTCCTGGTTAATAGTTTGCTCTGTTCTCTACACAAAGAAGACAGATAAACTGAACTCTCAGATAATCTAAACTTCATTTGAGCCAATAATTTAAACCTCAGCCATCTACCACCACTAAAATTTCTAAGGGATTAGGACTATGTCCGTGATTTCACCAGTGGAGAGAACTCCCAGGTCAGGAAAGTCCTTTCATCAGCACCTTCTCTGAAGCTTCTAGTCTTAGAGTTGCCTAGAGTGTGGACAATAGGGGAAAGATGGAGCACACCAAAGGTGGATGGGCAGCCCTGAGAAGGGCTCAGCAAGCCTTCATAGCAGAGATGCTAGTCCTCCCTGAACACCCCATACACCAAAGTAGGAACACTATATGCCATGTAGACCAGTATTGACACTGTTTTTGAGACTTAATTGGTTCAGGTCTTTGGCATTGATTCCTTGTGGTTTACATGTAGAAAGTCATTGTGTTAGGAGGTGGCAGGTTTCCTCTCAACTTCCAACCAACACAGAAATAGGGAAGCAATGCCCAACTGAATCAAGGCTATGTCCTTGATGAATGCCCTTTTCTTGCCATGGCTAGGTAAAACTCCTTTGTTGCTATTAGGTGATCATAATTACTGCATTTCTTTACATTCTTGAACCCTTTGGACTAGTCCAAGTTAGGCCTGGACTAAAACACCCTATCTTGTAACATATTTGTCTCCATGTTACAGAATGAGCAAAGGTGTCAGTGTTGAAATTGGAGGGAGCAAGATCTGGGTTTAAATCATGCCTCTGCAATTTACTATGCCCAAAAGGCTTTAAATGACTGCCTGCCCTTTGACCCAGCCATAGCACTGCTGGGTTTGTACTCCAAAGAGATAATAAGGAAAAAGACTTGTACAAAAATATGTATAGCTGTGCTCTTTGAGGTGTCAAAAAAAAAAGGAAAATGAGGGGGTGTCCATCAATTGGAAAATAGCTAAACAAATTGTGGTGTCTGATGGGGATAGAATACTATGGTGCTAAAAAGAATGATGAACTGGAGGAATTCCATGTGAACTGGAACAACCTCCAGGAATTGATGCAGAGTGAGAAAAGCAGAACCAGGAGAACATTGTACACAGACTGATACACTGTGGCACAATAGAATGTAATGGACTTCTCTACTAGCAGCAATTCAATGATCCAGGACAATTCTGAGGGACTTATGAGGAAGAATGCTATCCACATCCAGAGAAAGAACTGTGGGAGCAGAAACAGAAGAAAAACAACTGCTTGATCACATGAGTTGATGGGATATGATTGGGATTGGGATGTAGACTCTAAGCAATCAATACTATGGAAATAAGTCTTCATCAATGACACATGTAAAATCCAATGGAATTGCTCATTGGCTACAGGAAGGGGGTGGGAGGAAGGGAGGGAAAGAACATGAATCATGTAACCATGCAAAAATATTCTAAATTAAAAAAATAAATCATGCCTCTGATACTTACTAGTTGTGTAGTTCTGTGTGCCTCAGGTAAGCCCTTACCCTTACCTATGTCATAGATAAACTGATGGAGAGAAGACCCTAGGCTCATAAATTGACAGATTTTTTGGATATTATATATTCTTTTCCTCCACTACCCACCAGTAGAATATAAATGCCTTGTAGACAAAGATAATGTCATTCATTTGAGAATGCATTTACATAGTCAATGACTGTCATTATTCATCATTAGTACCTTGCACAAGTAGGTGTTTGATAAATATATTTTTTAAACCCTTATCTTCTAAGTATCTAGGACGAATCTAATGTCAGATTTTAACCCAGGTCCTCCTGACTCCAGATTTGGTGCTTTACCCACTGTGTCATCTGGCTGTCCTTGTTAAATATTTCTTAAATGTTGTGTCATGCATGAATAGCCTCTACTATTCTGCAAATGCAAGCATCCTAGGTCAAATTGAGAAGAAAAAGGAAGGGAGATAAGACTCTGGTTATGGTCACAATAATACTGGATTCCTAGGGGTATATTCTTTTCTGTATGAGTGTATGGTGCAGCAACTCTGCTAGGAAAGGAGATGCGAGAGTAGGTGGCACTGTGTATGTTTCTTTCAAGGTATCTCACCTATCTGGATCTATGGGAACACAGTGCTCCAAAGTTCAGGCACAATTAGTATTGAGCATAGTCTATCAGTTCTGGGCAAGAGAAGATAGCTCATCTATTGGAACCCAAGAGTCCAAGGGTCCAAGGTAAATTGCAAAGAAAATTTGGCAAGGATGGAAACTAAGAAAGCTCCATTGGATTTGGCAACAAGAAAGTTGTGAGTGGCCTTCAAGATTTTCATTGATATCCAACTCTATCATCCTCTCTTGGTCTTTGTCACTATTATCCACCAGCCTCTAGGACACTGTCACTTTCAATAAATCTGGCATTTAGCACCATGCTTTTCTCCACCTATTTCCTCTGCCATCATCCTTGGAAACCTGCATGTCCATGTTGATAGCCCTAATACCATGTCCTCTTGGTTCCTTGGTATTTTCAACTTCTATGATTTTATTTTATTTTATGATTATTATTATGTTTTAAATATATATTCTATTCCTATATGATGATTTAAGATGATATTATTTTATGATTTTCATTTTTCTTAAGCAGCCCATTGGAGCAGTTAACAACTCTGCTTTTAACATTATTTGAAATCACTCTTCCTTCAATATCTTAAATTCCAAAATTGCCTTCTTATAGGATTATGGTCTTTTTTCACTTCCCTAACTCCATTACTTTTTCCTAATTAGTTTGCAACTTTCCATGACATCTTTCTAGTTCCTCTTACTCTCTCAAATGTGCCTGCCCCCTTCTCTCCTCTGACTGATATCACTTTCCAGCAGGCTCTCATCACCTCATGCCTCGTCTATAGCAATAACTTGCTGGCAGCTCTGCCCACCGTCAGTCTCTCCTCCCTCCACCCATCCATACTCCTCTCAGCCACTAGAGTGATTTTCTTAAATGATGACCATGACATCCCACTACTCAAACTCCAGTGGCTCCCTATTGTCTCCAGGAGCAAATATAAAACCTTCTATTTGGCATCCAAAGGCCTTCAAACTAGCCCTCTCCCACCTTTCCAGTCTTTTTATAAGTTACTCTCCAACTCAATACTCTTCCATCCAGTACCATTGGCCTCCTGGCAGTTTGGCAAACAAGACACGCCCTCTCAACACTGCGTTTTCTCTGTCTGGAATATGCTCCCTCCTCTGCTTCTACTACTGATCTCCCTGACTTGCTTTCCCTCCCAACTAAAATCCCATCTTTTAGAGGAAACCTTCTCTAACCTGGATAAATTCCAATGTCTTCCCTCTTTTAATTATTTCCTATTTGTTCTGTATGCAACTTGCTTTGTATATATTTGTTTGCATGTTGTCTCCTCTATACAAGTGTAAGCTCTTGAGGACAGGTACTGTCTTTTGCCTCTTTTTTTTTAATCCCCAGTATTTAGCACAGTGCCTGAAACATAATAGAAGCTTAATAAATGTTTGTTTGTTTGTTTGTTTTGCTTATCACTCTGCTGTTTCATCAGATCTGGGCTCTCTTCCCCACCTCTGATCTTGAGCCACTAGTTTACCATTTCAATAATACTCTCCAAGTCCCTTGCTTTTTCTTTCTACCAAGACTACCCAGTAACTGCCAGTGTTTCTCCTCCTATCCACTCCTTTTCCTACTCCTCTGTGGCAAAGTGCTTCTGAAAAAAAAAAAAGACACAAACTATACTAACTAGGTTTATTCTAAATTTATGCTGACTCCAAACCAATCCTCACCTGGCAATTTTTAAAACTGCCTCTTATTTTTTGGTACTTTTTTTAATTTATTATTTATTGGTACTACCTTGAGAATGGTTCAAATCCACTGCTTCTCTTCTCAATCCCTAGAATAATCGATTACTTCTTCCTCATCATTATGAGATGATCTCACCTTCTAGACTTGTGATTGAGGAGAGAACCATCAATTCCCTCAATCAAAGGAGGCTTGATACTTTCTCCTTTAACCACAATCCCTCAGCAACCAGTCCTTCTTTGAAATTCATTCAATCAAATTTCTCTACCCATTCAAAATCACGGTCACTTTTGTATATAATCCCCCAGATCATTCTACAGACTTTCAGGAGCTCAGCATCTGATTCACTATCTTCCTCTCCTTCCCAGCCCCTGCCCTCAAATTGGAGGACTTTCATATTGTCCAGGATGCTCTGTCAGGCTCCCTAAGGCTCCTTCAATCCTATGACAACAATTTTACCCTACCTCAGTCACACATATAAATGGCCATCCAATGGATATCACCACTACACCCAAGTTGTTGATTTGTTTAATTAGAGACTCTGACATTCCTTTATCTGACCATAACCTCTTATCTATTTTTCTCTCAGTTTCAGTCTTCCTAAATCCTCTCTTCACCCTTATTAAAACTTGTGAACCCTACATCCTTTTCTCACGCCATTAACCCTGCTCTGACTTTCCTTTCTTCCCTTTCCACTTGGCCCTATAATTGGCCATTTTGACTCTACCCTGTCTTCTGCTCCTGAATTCCTTACCCTTTTTGTCTCATCCTTTCTTATCTCTTGCCAAACCTGTCCTTAACTACCCTCACCATCTGCTTCCTCTTCTCCTACATAGCTGAACAACTCTGGAAGAGATGATACAACAATGCTGATCAAAGATGCTATTAATCCATCTATCTAACTCAAATAGGCCCACACAGCAGTAAGGCAGTACTTTTATTGGGCCCTAATTGATTCCCCATTTCAAATCCCTCATGAACTTGGCCAAACTTTCCCTTTCTTCCACAAAATACCTCTCCCTCCCCCAACCCCTTTCTCCACCGAGGACCTTACTTCTTTACTAAGAAAACTAAGGCCATTTGAGGGGAGCTATCTTTCCCCCTCATTCTCCATCTTAAAACTCCTCAGTACCAACCCCCTTCTCTCTTCCTTTCTCCCAATCTCTGCCAATGAGGTGGCATTTCTCTTGGCCAAAGTCAACCTCTCCACATCGTCCCTTTCTCTAGTATGTTCTCTAGAAGATTCTGGCCTTCTCATATATTTAAGAAAGCATACCTCAGGTTTATGGAGGGAAACTTTTGTGGCCAGTTTTCTTACTAAGCCACCTCAGTAATTTTGTTTTGAACTAATTATGTCTATTGGTTAACTATTCAAGGGAAATATACTGATAGGGGTCCATAGTCTTTAATTTTAGGAGTATGGATCCATCAAATCCTTAAACCCTGGGTAGTAGTCAACCTCTTGGGGATCCAACTTACAACAGTTAAGTGATGAGCAGGAGAACAGGGTGTCAGGTATTACAAATGGATTTCCAAGGACAGAAGGCTCCTTGAGGATAGGAACCATAGTCTTATCTAATTTTTAATCCATCGCCTGAAGCATAATACCTTGAACTTAGTAGACGTGGATAAATGCTTGTAGAATTTTGAGTGGGGGTGACAGAACAGTGAACAAATGGATTATAAATAATTGGCTGAATATAAAAATACTTAGCATTTACAATGAAACATTTACACTGCTAATGGAGATAAAAATTTAAAAGTGAGAGAATTCCTGCCCTCAAGGAGGTCATATTCTAATAGAGGAAGACAAAACATATAGAGAGTAATGGCTAGGTAGTGGTGATTTGATTAAGATAGTCACTGTAACAGTGAGTGGAACCATTGGGGGAGCATATTAATAATATTCTTTCCTGTAGTAATGGCAGTATTAACTTGATTATGATTGAGATCTAGAAAGGAGAGGCTGAAGGTACTCAAATGGTGACAGACAAGCAGATGGTCAGGGTATAAAAGGAAGTGTGGCTGGAACCAGTTAGATGTATGTTTAATAATTGGCTCTTTTCATGTTTATCAGCATAATTACAATTTTCTCCATCATTCCCTGGTCTAGACAATCAACAGAACAATAATAACAGCTAATATTTATATAATACTAGAATTTGTGCTAGAACATTTGCTAGGTTCTAGGTACTTCGCTTAGTGCTTTAGAATTATTATCTTATTCGATCTTCACAACAACCCTGGGAGATTGGTGCCATTATCCTGTCATTTTACAGATGAGGAAACAGAGGTAAATAGATGAAGTGACAGGCCCAAGCTAGTAAGTGTGAGGCTCAATTTGAACTCAAGTCATCTTGACTTCAGTCCCAGCTCTCTACTATGCCAATCTTTGGTTTGTAGCATTTGCCTTTGACAAGCGACTGTCTCTCGTCGGCTCCAGCATAGCCCTGCACTCATCAATAAGGAGAGAAGGATAGAATTTCCAGACTTGAAAGAATTAAGTCTACCAATTCAGGAAGGTTTAGAGACAGGCAAGAATGTGGAAGAGTTTGCTCTTGGGAGAAGTAAGATTCCATAGGACATAGTGTAAGTGGTTAGTTCAAGGCCAAAGGGGTTGCAGGACAGCCAGGTAAGACAGTAGAGAGTGCCATGTCTGGATGACAAGGAAGTTCAAAAATAAGCTCTAACACTTACTGGCTGTATGACTCTGGGCAAGTCACTTCATCTGTTTGCCTCAGTTTCCTCATCTGTAAAATGGAGATAATAAAAACACCTATAGGGACAGTTAGATGACTTAGCAGATAGAGAGGCCAGGAGTTAGAAGGTCCTGGGTTCAAATTTGATCTCAGATACTAACCCTGGGTAAGTCACTTAACCCCAATTGCCCAGCCCTCACTGCTCTTCTACATTGGAACTGATACTTATTTTGAATCTAAGTCAGGAGGTAAAGGTTAAAAAAAAAAAAGAGCACCCACCTCACAGGGTTGCTGTGAAGATCAAATGAAATAATCATTGCAAAGTGCTTAGTACAGTGCCTGGCACATAGTAGGGGCCATATGTTCTTATTTTCAGTGTTGTCTGACTTTGTTAATGTAAGAAAGAGAGATCCAGAGGGTTGCAATGAGAAGCCAAGCTGAAGGAGAGACCTTCTGAAGAGAAGGAGAGGAGGGGCAAAGAGAGAGAGAAGCTCCAACCGTCAACAGTATTCCAGCCTGAGAGCTGGAGGAGGAAAGGAGGTTTTCCTGGAAGCTGAGGAAGAGCCCATCCATATGGGAATACCACCTGGTATTCCTTCTGGGACCCCAAAACACCTCCACTAAGACTCTTCAAGAACAGCTACCAGAATTCTCAAGGAGGTTTTGGATTTGGACTCAGCTCGCCAGAGCCAACCAGATCTTTCCCTGAGATTTCTCTGTCTCCCTGACCTGTTCCTAGATTCTTGAATTAAAAGCTAGTTAGCTGAGGCATAAGGATCAGCCAGCAGCTGGCTGAAGGAGCTTTGAACCCCGAGAACTTGGGGCGGTCCTTGCCTGACACCCCTACCTCTCCTTCCCTGTGTGAACCCAAATAAATTGTTTACTACTTTAGAATTAGGTCTGGTTAGTTTCTATTTTTTTTTTTATAAAACCCTTACCTTCTGTCTTGAAGTCAATACTATGTATTGGCTCCAAGGCAGAAGAGTGGTAAGGGCTAGGCAATGGGGGTCAAGTGACTTGCCCAGGGTCACACAGCTAGGAAGTGTCTGAGGCCAGATTTTAACCTAGGACCTCCCATCTCTAGGCCTGGCTCTCAATCCACTGAGCTACCCAGCTGCCCCCTCTGGTTAGTTTCTGACACTAGAAAAGGGGACAGAAGATGTGGGGAGAATCACATCTCCCCCAAAAAGGGGATTAGCTCAGGATCCCAGGGATCCAAACTGCCTAACCCAAGGAACAACATCTCTCCTTGATAGTGGAGTGACCCCAGGTTTCTGAAGGGAAGTGACAGTGTGTGTCCTCCATCTCCCAGAACTATTCTCTGAGGAGACATATTCCCTCTGTCAGGGGGACAAGACTTGGCTACCTCTCTCCCAGTAAAAGAGAGGGGAAGAAGAATCTTCTTTCTCCCTCTCTCCCCATTTTCCTCTCTCCTTCCATTCCCTCTATTCCCCTCTCAGATCCTTCTATTACAGTACTTCTATTACATTCTTTATGAACCCATCTGGTGTTTTCTTGGCAAAGATACTGGAGTAATTTGCCATTTTCTTTTCTAGCTCATCTTACAGATGAGAAAACTGAAGTAAATAGGTAAAAATGAGCACATTGTTAGTAAGTATCTGGAGCCAGATTTGAACTCACGAAGTTCAGTATTCTTGATTCCATGCCCAGTGCTCCCTCTGTTGTTCCACCTAGCTGCCCTAGGTGCTATATAAACGCTAACTATTCTTCTTCTTCTTCTTCCACTAAAGTACCAAGTAGAGCTATGTAAGAATACAAGAAGATGTGGCGGAGAACAAGGGAGATAGGTGGAAATGTTAGTGGAGAAATTTGGGAGATTTTTCGACTCAAAGTTTCAAACAGAACACACACATTCATTACTTGGCTGGGTTTGGGTGTCAGAGGACACAGTCAGTATTTCTAGCTGGGGAAGGAAGCATTGGTTAATGACTATGGTGAGTGTGGACCCTGGGTGGCCAAAGGGATGCTTCAGAAGGGAACAGAAAGAGAAAGTGATGAGCTGGTTATGATAAGCTAGTGAGTGCCCCCCAACCTGTTTGCTCTGACCTCAAAAATCAGGTGGGTGGTGGTAGGTGGCGACTGCTATTTGACTTAAAGCCAGCTTGCAAAGAAATGGTGTTGAATGCTTTCTACACAAGTTATTTGGCAAGAGATGAAAATCATTGTTCATTCAGCAAATGTTTCCAGAGTCCCTACTTTGTCCAAAACTCTGGGCAAAACACCATAGGGAATGGAAAGAAATGTGAAATGCAGTCCTTGACGTCAAGGAGCTTAAAATCCAGGGCACACACACAAGAATTTTAACAATGGTTAAAGAAACTATTAAGAGTAGTTGAAGATGCTTTGTTTTGTGTAGCCTCATCTTCAACAAGCAGCTAGAAACCTTTCTCTAATGGATGCCCTCCAATTATTTTAATTCCCCATATTTGGGAAGTTCAGCCAACAAGCATTTATTTAGCACCTGCCAAGTTGGCACAGTAGAGGGAGTGCCAGGTCTGGAGTCAAGAAGACTCATCTTCCTGAGTTCAAATGTGGCCTCAGACACTTATGTGCTTTGTGACTTTGGGCAAGCCACTTAATCCTGTTTGCCTCAGTTCCTTATCTGGAAAGGGCAGACCACTCTAGTATCTTTGTTAAGAAAACTCCAAATAGGGTCATAAAGAATGGGACACAACTGAACAAATTCCAAACACTGTGCTAAGCCTTAAGGGTTATAAAGAAAGGCAAAAGACAGATTCTACCCTCAAGGAACTCTCAATCTATTAGAAAGTGGAGTAAAGAAGTAGCCCTGGCTAGTAGTCAGAGGCTCCATCAGAATTGCTTGCATGAAGATAATTCTTGGCTGGACAAATATTCAGCCAGCCACTGCTTTTCATTCTTTATCCAATGTGGAAGTCTTATTCTGAAGCCTCCTCCTGGTACAGAGCTTGTTCTACATTCTTGAAGTAAATGTATTTGTGGAACTCAAGTTCAGGCAGGGTCTAATAAGATGGAAAGCTTTCTTTCCTTTTTAATTTTGTAAATGCTGAATAAAATGGGCAGAACAGAAAACAAGGATTGCACACGAAACTCTGAATTTCTATTATGTACAGCTTACTTTTAAAATATATCATCTTTCATAGTTGTTTCAAAGTAACTGTTAAAATTGTCCTGCTTGTCTCTGATTCTTTCTGACTTTCCATTCTCTTACGTGCATTAAAAAAAAATTCAATGACCCTCTTTCCTTTCTTTTCTTTTTTAGGTTATCTTATTCCTAACTATCTTCTTTCTCCCACTTCCACTCCCATTGAAAAAGAAAAAAAGATAGACATTGTAACATATATGCTTACATTGCCTGTGTCTAAAAATCTGTGCCTTATTCTTTTGTCAGAAGGTGAATTGCATGCTTCATCATCAATCCTCTGGGGTTATAGTTGGTTATTTTCTTTGTTGATCAGCTATTCTTTCAAAATTGATTGTCTTTACATTGCTATGCTAATGTTAGTTTAGCCTCTTGGTTCTTCTCACTTCACTCTGTATCAATTCACATAAATCTTCCTAGGTTTCTCTGAAAATATCCCTTTAGTCAGTCCGTACAGTACCATAATATTTCATTACACTGACATATCCAGCTATTTTCCAGTTGAGGACTATCCCTTTAATTCCCAGTTCTTTGGTATAACAAGGAAAGACTATAAATATTTTTTGTGCATGCAGGTTGGGAAGCTTTCAAGTACAGATGTGGTGACAAATATATATCAAGATATATGTCGACCTGGAATCAGATGAATAGCCTAAATTGAAAGAGTTTTATTACTGGAGGATTGGTCATTGGACAATAAATATTTTGGGCCATTAACAGCTCATGAATAGTAACTATGATCTATGTTGGTGAGGGGAGAACCATAAGGTTTAAATCACAAATCCTTGAAATATAGAATGACAGTAGTGCTGCTCATTGGTTCAAGGACCATGAATATGAATAACCTGTCCTTTGTGTTTCTCATTGTCCCTACTTTCCCTTCAATTCCTTAATCTCCTATTCTAGTTTGTTTACTATAATATAGACACCCTGATTCTTTCCCAAAAAGTCTCTTTCACACTCAAGAAACTGTCGTTGATATGTAAAAAAAAAAAAGAGCTTCAAATTCCAAATGACTTCTGAAAGCACTTACTTTGACTTATGTATGGGTTTCCATGATTTTATCACTGTCATTGACTAAATTTACTTGCAGTCTACTTCATCTTAGGTTGAGAAGGGTGACTTTCCTATTCTATGTCTTCATTCATTCATGTTTTTTAGTATTTATTTTTATATATAACATAATATAATATCAACATAATAATAATATAATACCCATGGTTTTATCACCCATGCTTATTTAAGAGAAACAAATTCTCACATTAGCCATGTCCAAAAATTTATCTAATTCTTTTTCCCCTCACTTCCTCTCCACAATAAGGCAACTAATATAATATAGATTGCATATATTAAAAATATGATACATATTACCATATAATATATTTCACATACTACATAAAATATATAATACATTTCCATGTTCATCATGTTGTGAAATAAGATATATATTGCTTATGCTATATTTATAGAAATATGTAATATATAATAAGAATTAAAAATAGATAATATAATATATTCATATCCCTCCAAAGATGTATATTGCAACTCATTCTAGCCTTCTCATCCAGTATGATCATTTCTTCCCACAAATCCTCTAGAAGGGAGTTTACTTGACATTCTGGAGGCCTTTCTCTGTCTCTTTGAACGTTGCATGGGTGCCAAAGCAACATTTGGGTAGTCTCTTTATACTCTTTACTCTCTCTATGACTGACCTATCTCTTTTTGCAATTATACATCTCTGCATGATCTCTTTTAAATCAGAGTTGAACACACTATAATCACTGCACATATGAAACAGAAAGAACTCAAAACCAAATAGTTCAAGACACATGTGTGACTGTACTAAACTTCAGTGTTAATGATGATCATTTTTATCTATTTATTACTTCTGCCTACCCTGTTATGGTGTAGAAATAACAAATAGTAAGAAGTAAGAGGAAATATGAACACAAGATTTTTTTAAAAAGCATACCTGGGACACTTTTTTCTATTAATCATCAACAGACATGAACATTTCAATATGAAAAAAAAAAGAAGCAAAAAGATAATAGGATTGTAGATAGAGCTGGAAACAATCTTAAAAGGACACCAAGGCTAACTCTCATTAAAAAACAAACAAACAAAAACAAAACAATGAGAAGTTTTCTTATGCTTTCTCCATGTATCTAAGGCAGGATTTGAACCCAGGTTTTTAAATTCCTATTCAGTTCCCTATTAACTAGATGATGCTGCCTCTTTCTATATGAAAGAATTAAATTGGATTAGATACATCTTTTTGAGAAAAAAAAATTAAATATAACTTGGGACTAGCTGTTTTGTCAACAAGACACTCTATTACTTGGCTGGGCATTTTCTCTAATTGTCCCCCATGCCTGGAAAACTCTTTCCACTACGACAACTACTGTCCTCTCTGACTTCCTTTAAGTCCCCAAATAAAATCATTGCTTCTACAAGAAGCCTTCGCTAACCATTCTTAATTTCAATATTTTCTCTCTTTTAATTATTTCTTATTTATCCAATATTTAGCTTGCTCTGCATATATTGGTTTGCATGTTCTCTACCCTATTAGATTATAAGAAAGGATGAGTGGGTTAATTTTGGAAAAACATGGAAAGATCTATGTGAAATTATGAAGAGTAAAATGAGGAGAACCAATCTATAGCAACAGAAATATTGTTTGAAGAATGTCTACCTCAAATGAAAAAAATAATAAATAGAAATAAATAAGACATTGTTTTATATATACATATATCTTTTTTGTTCAATGATGCTTTCTCTAATGTGGGGAGGTAAGGGAAAGAGAGAGTTAACTTAATATTTAAATTCAAATTTTAATATTTGATTAATTAATTAATTAAAATAATAATAATTTAATTTAATTTAATTCAAAATTTAAATTA
Source organism: Monodelphis domestica (assembly GCF_027887165.1). NCBI lineage: Eukaryota > Metazoa > Chordata > Mammalia > Didelphimorphia > Didelphidae > Monodelphis > Monodelphis domestica. Next base: position 45,983,086 of record NC_077231.1, read on the forward strand.
AAACAAATTAAATATAACAAACAAATTAATGAATGAATATTTTTTAAATGATAGACTCCTTGAGGGAAGGGATTATCTTTTGCTTCCTTTTTTTTTCTTTCTAGCATTTAGCAAAGTAACTGGCACGTAGTAAGTGTCTAATAAATGTTTATTAAATTGAACCAAAGATGGAATTACAATAGGCACTGAAGAGATAAAACTGTCATTCTTTGCAGACAATATGATGGTATTCTTAGAGAATCAATTTAAAAACTAGTTGAAATAAATAACAATTTTTGTGAATTTTGAGTAAAAAATAAACTCACATAAGTCATTAATATTTCTATCTATTATCCATGGTGTCTAATGGCAAGAGATAGAAAGAGAAATTCCATTTAAAATAACTCTAGACATATAAAATACCTGAGAATCTACCTGCCAAAACAAACTCAGGAACTATATGAAAACAATTATAAAACACTTTCCACAGAAATAAAGTCAGATCTGAACAATTAGAAAAATATCAATTGTTCATAGGTAGACCAAGCCAATGTAAAAAAATAACAATTCTACCTAAATTGATTTTCTTATTCAACACCATACCTATCAAACTACCAAAAAGTGATTCTCTAGAGCTAACAAAATGAATATTATTTATGTTATATAATAATATTAATGATCAAAAATGATTGTTATTAATGCTTCATTAGTAATTATAATTATGAATTAATGAATAATACAATTCATCCATTAGAACAAAAGACCAAGAATGCTAAGGGAATTAATTTTTTAAAATGTGAAGGAAAGGGTACAATTAGAGAAAATACCCAGCCTAAAAGATAGAGTGTTTTGTTTGTAGAACAACTAGTTCCAAGTTATATTTAATTTTTTTTCTAAAAAAGATGTACCTAATCCAAGTTAATTCCTGGTACCTAGCTGTGCCAGATCTCAAGCTCTATTGTAAAATTGTAGTCATCAAAACAATCTGATACTGGCTAAGAAATAGAGTGGTAGATCAGTGAAATAGATTAGATTCACATTAAGAAACAACCAAGTAATTTGAGACTTAAAATTAAAAAAAATTTTTTTATTATTTTTCATGCAATTGGAAAAAAGTCAAATATTATTAAAACAAATTTAAACGTTAATGCTATCCCAGGTTAAGAGACAAATTTAATTAAATTAAACAATTCTAGATCTTTTGTATTCACTTCTAACTGACCAAATGTGATAGCTCAGCATTTGCTGACTTTGGAGAGTATGAACCCCTTGACTGATTTCATTTGGCTATGTGTGAATCAGTGCTTAGGTACTTTGGAGATGAGGAAGGGGAAGGGAATAAGCATTTTGCCAGGCACTATGTGAAATGCCTTATAAATATTATCTCATTTGATCCTCCCAATAGTCCTGGGAAATGGGTTTGTTATGATTCTCATTTTAAACAAACTGAGGCAGATGAAGTTAAGTGTCTTGCCCAGGGTCACTAGCTTGTAAGTGTCTAAGGCAAAATTTGAACTCAGGTATTCCTGACGCCTAGCCAACACTTACTCCCCAAGTCACTTTGATGCTTTTACTGGTCATTAAACAGAAAGATCCAATTATTCCTTGGATATTTGAAAAGAGAGTCACTTTACCCCTGGTTGTTCTTCAGGTGGCACCATCTAACCACTGCTCTTGAGATAGACATGTCCAGCCTTGGAGATGACCTTGAGAGTTTGCATCTTGTATTCTGGCGATCCCGTGTCCTCAGTTGGCACTGGCTCTACTTTGGAAGGATCTAGTTACTCTAGCGCTTACGAAAAAGATGATCCCTCCAAACTTGACTTATCAGAAGAATCTACACTAGGGGGGACAATGCAGAGTGGAGATAAAATGTAACAACCGTCATTCAGTATTCTAGCCAGTTCTCCTATTCTGATGTTTGTCTCATCTCAAAGAGGACAGAACAATCAATGGATTGGTCAATAGTAGTTAATCATGCCATTTGGTTAGCTTGTTAAGTTTCTGTCAATGTTCACTGAGGATAACAGTGGTTAAAAGTGACCGAACCCTGTTTCAAGCCTTTCTGTGAAGGACCTTCAATGTGTAACATTTTTTGGTGTGTGCATAGAAAACAAAATTTCTTCTCTTACCTGATTTGCGTCATATCTTTGAGTATCTGTCGACTCCCCTACTTTATAAAGATTCTAGACACGAACCAAAATCAAGCTTTAAAGTAAGTTTCCCAGCAATAATGTCTGTGAAAACTTGGCCACTCTCAGCCATGCAATGATCTGGGGAAATCCTGAAAGACTTATGATGGGGAATGGGATCCACCTCCAGAGAAAGAACTGTTGGAGTGGATGGATGCAGATCGAAGCAGACTTTCTTTCCCATCAGTCTATTTATGGTTTTGTTTGGGGTTTTTTGTCTATGTAAGAGTGTGCTCTTACAATAAGGACCAATATGGAAGTAGGTTTTGCATGAAAATAAAAATGAAATTTTTTTTTTAAAAAGTAAGTTTCTCCAGGGAACCAGAATGGGAGTGGAAAGAGCCAAAGGATATCAGCAAAGAATCTGGTCCTTCTTTTAGATGGTTGGACCCCCCCCCCTCCCCACCCCCCCCACCCCCGCCCAGGACTTATCCTGGTCAGATCATGTGCATGGGTCCAGTAAAAGGAATCCCTTAGTGGAAAGGGAGGGGGTGTAGTACCCCAAACCCACTAGGTCTAGCAGTGGTTTCTAATTGTTGGTTAGATTTAACATGGTAGTAAAAAAAAAATTGCCCTCTTTGTAACCTCTTATAAATTTTTTTGCTTTCATCTGTGTATTTTCAAAGGTTTTTATTAATGTACTTTTTTCTTTCTTTTTTTTTTATTCCTCTAACTATATTCCAATTCTCTGCCTACCTTCAGTTAAGCTCTCCCTAGTAATAATAGCTACCATTTATTCAGACCCTTACATATTTTATTTCATTTGATTCTCACCACAACTCTTTGAGGTATGTGCTATTATTATCCTCATTTTTACAGATGAAGAAACTAAGACTTAAGGAGGTTAAATGACTTGGCTAGACTCACAACTAGTAAATCTTTGAAGCAAGATTTGAACTCGGGTCTTTCTAATTCTAAGGTAAAAAACAAATAAATATTTTCAGGCAAAACCAAGGAATGTATTAGTCATGTCTGAAAGCTTGTCTCCATCCACATGTCTAATCCATCATCCAGAAATAGGTGGAATGATTCAGCAGAAGCAAGTAGCACATTTCTACAAAGCAAAGAGCCCATTTTTCATTGATGCTCTGTAGGGACCTGAACTCCAGACTCAAGGGCACGAAATTAACTCTCAAGATAAGAAACCCTTTAATCGTTCGTGATTTGAAACACCAAGCTGTCATAACTCAATAATGATTACTTTAATGTGGTTTAATTTCTTCAGGCATGAGGCTTGTGTTGACAAGGTTCTTGAAAGAGTTAGAGGAATCATTGAAATACACATAATTATCCTTAGTATACTATATATCCCAAAGCAATTTAATATCAACTAAGGCAAGAGATCTTAGAATCTGAGTTTCTTTTTTTGGACACATGTGAAATCCTGTTCTTCTTGTTAAACATTGCTCTGCTTATCTCAGCCATCTTTTTGATGTAGGTTAGAAAAAATGTGTGTGGAATTTCTGTATAACATTTATATGACCAATTGAAAGAGATCTACTGAGAAAAGTGAGTCTTTAAATTCAGCAGCAGCCATAATTATTCTTAATTTATGGGTGCCCACCCACAAAGGCATCTTGGACCATTAAACAAAATAAAAGGAAAGCATAATTTGAGAGACAGACAACACGATCAATAAGATTTGAGAGACTAAATAAAGTTTTCTCCTGCCAAATCACTCTATACCCAAACCTGTGTGAGCACACACACACACACACACACACACACACACACACACAGAGAGAGAAACTGAGAAGGGAAAGAGTAGAAACTTTGGACTCTAGGAAGAAGAAGAAGAAAAAGCCAGTAGGGAACTAATGCACATTGAGAAGAAGAGCCCAAGGATAGATCAAACTCCAAAGGGGAAAGTTTTGTTTGGCAAAGTTGCTTTTCTTGTTAAGTCATTTGAATTTCAAATTGTTCTCCCATACTTTCTTGAGAAAAGAAGTCCTTCCAGGACTGCAGCAGATGAGCCTAGGATAGAAGTGCCATTCATACTGAAACATGTGCATGATAAATAGCCAAGTCGCCACTATCCATCATGCTAATGGGTGAGAGGGGTTAGCCAGGATAAAAACCAATCAGTAAATAGTATTTGAGTGCTAGGCACAGAAAAATACAAAACAAATAGAAGGGTCTCTGCCCACCTAGGACTCATGGTCTAGTTTGAAGAGGGGTAGATATATTATATATAGTTATTATTTATATATAAAACATAAATTTATCAATTTATGTATTAATTAAATGTATAAACTTATAAACATTTATAGTATATTTAATATATTGTGGTATACAAAAATAATACAGTGCTAGGGGACAGAGCAGGAGTCATGTAAGTCATGGGTTTGCTCAAAAGACCCTTCAGAGACATTTCTGTGTTAGAACTGAGTATGTCCAGAGAAAGTCAAATTACATACGTGTTTGTGGGAATGCTGATCTTGCTATAGTCACAACAGATACAAAAGTAATTAAAGAAGGAAAAGATAAATTAGGGCTTGTATAATTGAGAAAGATTTTATGGAAGAGCCTGGACAAACTAAGCCTGAAGTGTGTAATAAGGGGAAATGGAGGAGATGGAAAAGAGCTTTGTCCATTTAAGACTTTGATTAAGGGAGTTCTTTAATCAATTTGATTTTATAGGGTAGAGAAGCCTTTTTTTTTTTGGAACTTGGAAAGCATCTCTTTATGGAGAGTGAAGACATGCCCATTGGTATCTTGTTGAAAAAATATGACACCTAATTCAGTTTCAATAACACACTGGGGCTACCCTGAGAAGAATTATTTGGTTTGCAGCCCTCCTTTGGGACCTTCTATGGGATAGGTTCATGAACAGAAAGCCATGTAAAGATGAACTTGTTCATTCCCACTCTTGTGGAATGGACTATTTGGGGATGTTCCACACCTATGCATTGTCTTACAAAAAAAGACTCACCCAATTATTTTTATTCTCCTTCCTTTGGAAGGGGGAACTTTTCCTTCTTTTCTTCATTCTAACTTTCTTCTAGAGCAGTGGTCCTCAACCTTTCTAATGCCGTGACCCAGCAATACAGTTCCTCATGTTGCAGTGACCCCAAACCAAAAAATTATTTTGGTGGCTACTTCAAAACTGTAATTTTGCTACAGTTATGATTCGGAA